>NC_072784.1:10111163-10431433 GCF_022539595.1 Amphiprion ocellaris | reverse complement strand
CAAGTACAAGCTCATCAAGATGTGAAGATACTAAAGAAATAAGTCTGTGTGAAGTCAACTGATAAATGAAAAGTGTTTGTGAAGCTTCCTCATGCTGCTAGCTAACACACTGAAGTGTCTGGTGTAAATCACTGAACACTTGCTGCTGCTGTCAGGTTTAAAGTGTCTCTTTGTCCCATCGGAGGTGTGAAAGCAGCTGAGAGACCTTGAAACTAAGACGGTGTGAAAGCGACAGAAGCGTGATGCAATGGAAAGAGATAAACAGAAAAAGATTTGTGAGTGTTTATGGGGTTACCATAGCGAGGATGGGTCCAGAGGACATGTATTTGCAGAGTCCACCATAGAAGGGCATGTCCTTCAGGTCCAGGTAGTGCTGCTTCAGGTGGTCCTCGGATGCCTGAACACAAACCAAACCAAGGTGTTTGATGCATAAAACATCCAGAACTCAAAGTTATCAATACCAAAATTAAAAATCCCTTTTAGTTTTAATTTGTGCAGCGCCCCCTGGTGTGTGGACTGAATGTTGCTCATTGAGCCAAACTGTCTCATACAAATGTAGCGGTCCAATTTTATATGAGAGATTATAAAATGTATAAGTCTGTATATTTTACTGAACTGTGGACAAATGTTCTTTCTGTGAAGTTGCATCTGTCGTCCAGCTGTAATACACAATAAAAGTTTTAGCAGAAATCAGGTGTGTTGTGATGTCATTCTTTAGCCCTTTCTGTGCCTGTAGCTTTGTAGTGAGCTTCTTGTCTTTAGCTTTATAGTTAGCTTCTTTCTATGAATTCAGCTGCATTCTTAGCTCTTCATATAACTTTAGTTTTGTTGTTAGCTTGTTTTAACTAGCTAATTGCATGGCTAAAGTCATACAATTAGCTTGTCATGCTATGCTATGTAGTTAGCTCGTCTTGACTTTAGCTTTGTAGTTAGCTTCTTTCTTTAGCTTTGGCTGCATTTTAGCTCTTTATATGACTTTAGTTGTGTCATTAGCTCATGCAGCTAGATGTTAAGAAGAGATAACTAGACAGCATTGTATGATAGGTAATTACACTGCTAGTCATAGGAAGAGCTGGCTACAAAACTAAAGTTACATAAAGAGCTAAAAATGCAGCTAAAGGTATAGAAAAAAGAAGCTAACCACACAGCTAAAGTCAAGAAGAGCTAACTAGACAGGTTCGTCTTAAAATCTTATTACACAGCTTATGTCATAGAAAGACCTACAAAACTAAAGTTATATAAAGAGCTAAGAATGCAGCTAAAGTTATAGAAAGCTTTATAAAGTCAAAGACAAGAAGCTCACTACAAAGCTAAAGGCACAGAAAGGGCTAACAATGCAGCTAAAGACAAAAAGAGCCAACTACATAGCAAAAGCTATAGAACCAGAGGCTAACAGCACAGCTACAGTTATTAAAAAAGAAGTTAACGATGCAGCTAGAGGTTAAGAAAGAAGAGCTAACTAGACAGCATCGTATGATAGGTAATTACACAGCTAAAGTCATAGGAAGAGCTAACTACAAAACTAAAGTTACATAAAGGCCTAAAATGCAGCTAAAGTTAAAAAGAATCTAACTACGCAGCTAAAGTTATCGAAAAAGAAGCTAACTACACAGCTAAAGTCAAGAAGAGCTAACTGGACAGCATAGTCCTAAAATCTCATTACACAGCTGATGTCATAGAAAAACCTACAAAACTAAAGTTATATAAAGAGCTAAGAATGCAGGTAAAGTTATGGAAAGCTTTATAAAGTTAAAGACAAGAAGCTCACTACAAAGCTAAAGGCACAGAAAGGGCTAACAATGCAGCTAAAGACAAGAAGAGCTGACTACATAGTAAAAGTTATAGAAGAAGAGGCTAACAACGCAGCTAAATTGATTTTAAATAGCTAAATGTTAAGAAAGAAGAGCTAACTAGACAGTATGATATGATAGGTAATCACACAGCTAAAGTCGTAGGAAGAGCTAACTACAAAGCTAAAGTTATATAAAGAGCTAAAATGCAGATTAAGTTAAAAAGAAGCTAACTACACAGCTAAAGTTATTGAAAAAGAAGCTAACTACAAAGTTAAAGTCATGAAGAGCTAACTACACAGCTGAAGTTATAGAAAGAGACTACCTACACAGCTTAAGTTATTAAAAAAAGAAGCTAACTACAAAGCTAAAGTCAAGAAGAGCTAGCTACACAGCTAACATTATAGAAAGAGGCTAACTACACAGCTAAAGTTATAGAAAAAGAAGCTAGCTGCAAGGCTAAAGTCAAGAAGAGCTAACTACACAGTTAAAGTTATAGAAAGAAGCTAACTACTCAGCTAAAGTTATTACAAAAGAGGCTAGCTACACAGCTAGTCGTTTCTGTAGTCCCTGTATGCACCTGTAGGGGGCGGTATGTGATTGTATTTTTAGCTGCTGTCAGTGTTGTCAGCTGTCGGAGGATTTATCTCCAGCAGCTGCTCTGAACATGTTTGAATATTTCACTGAAGCCGTCAGCAGCTGTTTGAATCTGAAACCTGCTCAACACTGACTCAGTGGCTCAGCTTTATAATGTTCTATTCCATAAAGAGTCTCTAATCATTAAAACAATCAGGAAAAAAATTTGCTGACACATTTTTACTACTAACTAGGTTTATTTCTAATATGTTTTCATTTAAATTCCTTTATTTAAAGCTCAGTAGCACTGCATGGCTTCCAGTGAAGCCTACTGTAACAGAAATATGTATAAAAACATAAATTTACATGTCTGTAATGTAAAAAAAAAAAACCCCAAAACAACAAAAAATATTACTGTTTAGTTAAATTAAATAGTGTAACAAAAATAAAAGGAATTTCAATGGTAGTTTTATAAATTAGACAACAACAGCAGCTCTTATAAATTTTTCGTTTCACGTATTTGCAATCTACAAGTTGCTTTTCTGCGATACTGAATTGTTTCACGTTCGTCCACCAGGAACCAGCAGAGGGCGCTACAGGGGGAAATTAATCTGAAGAACTTTTGTTTTATGGTGAGATCTGCTGATTTGGAAACAATTCTTCATTTTTATCTATTAGTAGTTTTGAGTTTCTGTGTTGTCTTCCGTTGCCGTGGTTACCTGCAGGAATTTGGCGGCGACCATCTTGAAGCCTCTGGTCTCGAAGCGCTTGATGATCTCACCGCACAGTCCTCTCTGGACGCCATCGGGCTTCACAGCGATGAAGGTACGTTCCATGTCTGCTGAGGAGGCTGCAGACAGACAGACAAACAAACAAACAAACACCGTCAGTAAGGAAACAGGAAGAACTCTGCGACACTCTTCAAGTTAAATGGTATAAAAGCAGCAACTTTTTTCATAAGTTTTGCGCTGGTATTATGTAAAATGCTGCACATGTTTGTAGGACAGGAAATGATTGGAGAGGATATATTTAAAATGTACTCAAAACATGTAAACAGATATCTGCAGCATGTGGAGACAAAATGAACCCAAAGAGACGTGAAACGACAAAAATAAGACAGAAAACAAACAAAACAAGACACAAAATGACAAAGACGAGAAAACACAACCATAAAAAGACGAAAAAAGACAATTTTCCTCTAAATGTGAGTAACTGAATGAACATCCTACATTACCCACAATCCTCCAGTGAACCGACTCACTGATTCTACCTTCAGTCTTTCGTTTGTTTTGTAAAGTCTTTGGTTCTTTTTGTCTGTCCTTGTCTGTTTTAGGTCATTTTTTTGTCTATTTGCGTCTTCGTTTTTTGTTAATTTCACACCAATTTTTGGTCATTTAATGTCAGTTTTCAGTGTCTTTGAGTCTAATTTTTGTCTTTGTTTGTCTGTTTTTAATGGTTTTCTGTCAGTGTTTGGTCTCATTGAGTCTCTGTGTCGATTCTTTTGTGCTGGTTTTCTGTTGCTAAGTGGTTTTTTTTTTGTTATTTTCTGGCCTTGTTTGGTTGTCTCAATGCCTATTTTTGGTCATTTTATGTCTATTGTTAGTTGTTTTACTTCTGTTTTTGTCACTACGTCTCGTTTTAGTTCCATATTAGATAGATAGATAGATAGATAGATAGATAGATAGATAGATAGATAGATAGATAGATAGATAGATAGATAGATAGATAGATAGATAGATAGATAGATAGATAGATAGATAGATAGATAGATAGATAGATAGATAGATTCTTTATTAATCCAGAGGGAAATTAAAGTATTCTTTTGCTGGTCTTGAAGCTCTTTCTTTCTGTTTGGTGTCTCTTGTTGGTTTCTTTTTCTTTTTGTGTCCCTATTCTGTTTTTTTTGTCTTTTTGTGTCCATGTTCAGTCATTTTGGGTCTCTTCTGTCTCTTTCTGTTGGTCATCACAGTTTTCTCCTGTCAGATCGTCTCCATAGTTTACATCAAATATTAAATTTCTCCTCCGCAGAGGAACCAGAGCTGCTATGAGCTCCATGTTTTCTTCAGCTGTTGAACCGGACACTGTTTGGACAAAGCATCGCTGCTAATTTTACTGTCGCTGGAATCTGCTGGCGAGATGCCGACAGCAGCTGCAGGTGTTTCTGAATATTATTAGCTGAAGTTCTGCTGGTTTTTACAAACTGAACCTCAGCATTCAATACAATACAATAACTTTATGAATCCCTGAAGGGAAATTCAATAAGATGGAATCAAAAAAAAAAAAATCTACGTTTTAAACTGTTTTTTTTTTTTTTTTAAACAGAATTTTAAAAACTATTTACTGTTATTTTCCCTGTTTGCAGATAATATTGAGCAAAATCACCACAAAAAGCTTCAATTTAAATGTTAGATTTATATATTTTTACAATAAACAGTTTAAACGTTCAGGTTCTTCTAAGATGAAACAAAACATCTCAAACAAATTGGAGATTTTCAGAAAAATTTGGAGAAAATTAGAGTTTTAATTCATTCAACATTTAACTGTGAGGTTTATCATTTTGAAGTGAAAAAAATGTAGAAAGACTGTTTAAAGTTTTATTTTTTCCGATATGCAGAGCAGAATAAAAGTTATACTGTTTATTTATTATCAGTGTGTAAAAAACTGATGTAAAGTTATAGTTTTAATTGTTTTTAATGTGGTTTAAATGATAAAATTTAATACAGCTGTTGATGGTAAAAACTAAAAACAGTTAAAACTGTATTTTGTCTTCAGATAATTTGGAGAAAATATACAGAAATAAATTCCTGCTGAAACTGTGACTCTAAAGTTGAACTGAGAACGAATACAATTAAATAAATCCTGATTTTAATGTCAGTTTGTTTCCTCACAGCTGAAGAAAAGACGTTCAGTTCATCATTTTCAAGATTCTGTTAAAAAACATCTCAGAAAGATTTCAGAGTTTGTGAAGAATTCATTAAATAAAGACTTGCAATATTTCTGCAGAAATAAGAATAAAACTAAATAAATGCTCACCTCAATAATAGTTCTTACTTTCATGCTAAATTGTTTGATATTCTTTTTTATGTTTTCACTTTTATTTTGTAATTTAATTTAGTTTTATCAAGTTGTTAATGTTTGAGTTATATTTTCTATTTTCCTAAATAAGTTTCATCAAGCTTTTAATTTCTTTTATTTTATGTTAATATTTGATCAAATTCTATATTTTTTTATAATTTTTATTTTTAATCTTGTGGTTACTTATATCAATATTTTGCATTTTAAATGAGTATTATTACATTTTTGTTTGTTTTACTTTCGCATTTTGTGTCTTGACACAGTTTTATAAAGTTTTTTAGTAATCTTGTATTATTTGACTTTCATATTTTGCATATTCAATTTGTCTCATTGAGTTCTTTAAAAATTTAATTCTTTTAGATTTTCATTTTTTTATTCTTTAATATGTTTTAATACATTTCTTTATCTCATTTTAATATTTTACTTTTATTGCTTGTCTTTTTGTTCCATTTAAATCCAATCAAACTTCATGTCACTTTGCTCTGAGTCAAACTTTACATCAGCTTCTTTAATTTATTTATTTTGTCGTTCATTTTGTGTGTCCGACTCATTTAACACTAAATTAATATCATTATAAAATTGAATTCTTCTTCTTACTGAATCCTCGTCACACGTTGTTGGTTCCTGTTTTAGTTCACAGAAGATTTTACACAACAAAAGACCATAAATTAAAGATGGTCCGTTTGCAGCTGTTTGGAGGCGTCACTGCAGAAACACAAGTACACAACTACACAAGTACAGAAAACATTCTCCTTTGCTATAAAATGATTGCTCATGTAAAAACTACAAGAGTTTGAGCAGAAAATGGAAACAACAGATAAAAGTTTCTCATTTTAAAGTCTTTAAGAACAGAATTATTCAAAATTATGATCTTAAAGATTTTGTGTGACTCAGATGCATTTGTCTAAAGTTCAAAGTCAGAAAACTTTGTGAGAAGTTACCAAATGGCAAAACCCAAAGTCAAAGGTGTGTGTGTGTGTGTGTGTTGTGTGTGTGTGTGTGTGTTCTATCTACCTTGGTTGTGGGTCTTGAGCTCGTGAAGTTGATCTGCCGGCGGCTGGATGCTAATCACCGAGGCCGAAGCTCCAGAGAGGTGCTCTATTTAAACCCAGCTGAGGAGGAGGAGCCTAAGGATGTGTGTGTGTGTGTGTGTGTGTGTGTGTGTGTGTGTGTGTGTGTGTGTGTGTGTGTGTGTGTTAGTGTTCACACCAAAAGTGTGTCGCTGACAGATCTGTCAGTGTGTGAGTGCTTGTGTGTCTGTCCCTGCGGGAACCATTAAAGTCCTCAAATTACAAAAATGTCCTTGAACTGGAAAAGTGAGACAAAACCAGCGAAGACATTTACTCCAATAAAACAGCACTGACATTTTTACAAAAATGTCCTTTTATAAACTCAGAGTGAAAACATTTACGACAGCCGAACTCATCGCCCAGAACTTCATATTTGTGAAAAAAGTCACTTTAACACAAAATTTCAAAGTTTTACTTCTGCAAAACAATTTATTTTTTAAAAAAATCCTCATTTTCTAAATATGTCCTCAAACTGAAAAAAACAAGACAAAAAAGTCTTTGATGACAAAGTTTACACTTTACAGAAATGTCCACACTTTAATAGGCAATGCAGTGACTTTCAAAAATATAAAAAATGTTTAAAAAATATGTCCTAACTTTTACTAAAAACGCCTCAAAATTTTACAAAAAAAAATCCATACAAGGTTTTTGTAAAATATTCCCAAATTTTACAAAATATCCTTTAAAAAAAGGAGAGAAAAATCAAAAACTCCTCATTTTTGGAAATACTGCTGTCACTTAACAAAGACTGAAGACATTTACTTAAAAATTCAAATAAGATTTTTTTTTGTGTGGAAAATTATCCTAAATCTTATCAAATATGCTGTTTTTTTAAACAAAATATATCATCACATCCAAAAAGGTTTTTTTTTGGGTTTTTTTTGTTTTTTTACAAAAAAGGCCCAGTTCAGTTTTAAGATACCATTTCACAATAAAGTCCTAAATTTTGCAAAATATATTTTATAAATGTCCTAACTTCAAAATAATTTTATTTTCCAGAATAAATGTTTTCACTTTTACAAAAAAGTCAGAAAAAAAGTGTCCTCATTTTTACAAAACTGTCTTGACAGATATTTCATTTTCAAACAATGTTCATATTTTGCAGAAATATTTTTTTTGTTTTTTTTAATTTTACAAAATTAACTTCACTGTAAAGCAAAGACTTTCTTAAATGGTTTTGTCTCTAAAGACTACACTACCCATGAGCCACTGTTGTCTGTTGCCATGAAGACTGTTAATCCCAGATCAGTTCAGAATCACAGAATTGATCCAAAATGCAGATTTAAATGTAGAAATTGATCGACTGAGTTGAACAGCATTCGACTCTATCTGCTCCCTGAGAGGCTGCTTGGTTTTCACAGCAGGGGGTTCTGGGAGTTGTAGTCAAACGCAGCAGGTGAACGGGTTCAAACTGAGCAGTGCTTCATCTGAAATGACCTGAACATGGCAGGATGGAATAAATACATGAATGTGCTGGTCCACATGTTATACACATATAGGCGGCGTGTTGCTGAGGTTGGACCTCGTCAGCGCTGCTGCAGTTTAAACTTAGACTGAACTGAGTACAACTTGTTCATCTGCTGCTTCACTCCGTCACTGATCTGCTGCATCAGGATCACTTCACACACGTTATTCTAATCAGATAAATAATTTCTCATATATATTATAAATTAAATTATACTTTTGATTTCTGATACTTTCTGATACAGAGCACACAAAGCCAGGAAAATAAGTTAACAGTAGCCCTGTGAGTTGGATCAAAACTTTAATTAAATATTAATTAATTAATATTTAATTAAAGCCTCAATCTGGTAGCACACTTGTTTAAGGATCTTTCATGTGATTTTTACGACTGCATGCATAAATGTGCCAACAGGTGGAGATTAAAGCTAATGAACGGAGGCTACAGCTAACAGCTCCCACCTCATATTAATGCTAACAGAGGGAGGCTAACACTAACAGACTGAGCTTAAAGCTAAAAGACAGGCTAATGCAAACACGTTGAGGCTAATAAAGCTAACAGCTCCCACATCATCATATCATGCTAAGATTTGTATATTTATTATTTTACTGTCTGTTGTTGCTAAGTTCTGCAACTCTATACACCAACTCAAATTCCTTGCGTGTCCTCAGTCAGAAATAAAGGCTTTTCTGATTCTGATTCTCTAACAAAGGGAAGCTAACACTAGCAGACTGAGACTAAAGATAACAGGTTCCAGCCCATAAAATCATGCTGACATACAGAGATTAAAGCTAATAAACTGAGGCTAAAGCTAGCAGGTTCCAGCTCATGATACCATGCTAACAGAGAGGCTAAAGCTACCATATTGAGGCTAAAGCTAATAGGTTACAGTTCATGATACCGTGCTAACAGAGAGGCTAAAGCTACCAGATTGAGGCTAAAGCTGATATGTTACAGTTTACGATATCATGTTAACAGAAAGGCTAAAACTACCAGATTGAGGCTAAAGCTGATAGGTTACCGTTCATGATACCATGCTAACAGAGAGGCTAAAGCTACCACATTGAGGCTAAAGCTGATGGGTTACAGTTCATGATGTCATGCTAACAGGGGGGCTAAAGCTACCATATTGAGGCTAAAGCTGATGGGTTACAGTTCATGATATCATGCTAACAGGGGGGCTAAAGCTACCATATTGAGGCTAAAGCTGATGGGTTACAGTTCATGATACCATGCTAACAGAGAGGCTAAAGCTACCACATTGAGGCCAAAGCTGACAGGTTACAGTTCATGATAGTATGCTAACAGAGAGGCTAAAACTACCAGATTGAGGCTAAAGCTGATATGTTACAGTTCATGATGCCATGCTAACAGTGAGTCTAAAGCTACCACATTGAGGCTAAAGCTGATAGGTTACAGTTCACGACATCTTGCTAACAGAATACGGCAAACACTAACAGACTTAGGCTCAAGCTAACGGACCAAAATTACAGGTCCCAGGTCAAGATATTGGGCTAACAGGGAAGCTAAAGTTACCATACTAGGACTAAAGCTAAAAGGTTTCAGCTCATGATAACATGCCAACAGACTGAAGCTAAAGCTAAGCTATTTTACTTCCGCTTTTACTTAATTTTCAAGTAGCTTAAATGAGGCAAATTCAATGCATTTTACTGGGCTGTAAAGCTAGTTAGCTTAGCATCAGTGTATGTGATTTTGGGCTGATGTAACAGACTGTATATGGTAATATAAGCCTGACAGGGGAGGTTGTGATGCTGCTGCTGTTCAGCCTCAGTATAGTGTTGATGGCAGGATATTTTTCCTGGGGCTCAGTGTTTTCCAGATCTGTAAGTGGAGCAGGTGTGATGGATTATATAAGGCCTCATCCTCCACCTGTTATATAACTGAAATCAGACTCATGCTAACTCCTGCTACTGTACCAGCATTTCATCTGCAGCCACAACCTTCACCCTTCCCCCAAAATCTGACCCTAAATATAAACCGTCTCCTAATCAGGGATGGAAACCGTCCTCTGGGGGGGATGCAGGTCCAGTCCTGAGGGGTGGAACAGGGACCCTATCAGCTGAAATTAAAGCTCACACCCCCTTTAACCCTGTTTCACTCACAGCTGTGATTATTCTTAACATACTGATCCTGTTTGCTGCCCAGAAACACACAAACTGAAATAACCAGAAACCCGATTTCTTCCAGTTTTACTGCTGCTGGTATCTATATGTAAATAGTTAACACAAATATCAGTCGTGGAAAATCTAAACCACTTCAGCTCAAAGACGTACAGATTCAATCAGGACGCACCGAGACACCAGGCTGCTGCACAAATGTCTCTTTGTAGTTGTTCTGCATTTTTTGTGGGTATTTTCTGTCTTTTTGTGGATGTTTTGTGTCCCTTTGAGGCCAATTTGTGCGTCTTTGATTTCGTTTTGTGTGTCTTTGTGGTTGTTTTGTGTGACGTTGAGGTTGTTTTATGTCTCTGATTTTGTTTTGCGTGTCGTTGTGGTCGTTCTGTGTCATTGAGCTTGAAATGTGTCTCTTTGTTTTTGTTTTGTGTCTCTCCGTGGTCGTTTTGTGTCTTTGAGGTTGTTTTGTGTGTCTTTGATTTCATTTTGGGTCTCTTTGATGTTGTTTTGTGTGTCGTTGAGGATGTTTTGTGTGTCTTTGATTTCATTTTGGGTCTCTGAGGTTATTTTGTGTGTCTTTGTGGTTGTTATGTATCTCCTTGAGGTTGTTTTGTGTCTCTTTAAGGTTGTTCTGTCTTGTTGTGGTGTTTTAAAATAAACAGCTTCAGGTGTGTCAACATCTTTGTTAATTTATGTTGTGTTTACTGTAATTATCAAATGTTAGCATGCTAACATTAGCATGCTAATGTTAGCATGCTAACAGAGCAGAGTGTGAAATGATTGAGGCATTCATGTTGCTGTTGTCCAGAGGTTTTATTTCAGTGTCTGCAGTGTGACAACAGGGGGAGCACAGGTCTGCAGGAGGAACAGCCGATATCTGATCAATACATTTACAGTAAGACGATCAATAAATGTCTACATGTCAGGTCTCTGCTTTAGATAGTTTCATTTTCTGATTAAAATCCACATCATCACAGATTTGTCTCATTCTAAAATACTGTCGTCACCTTAAAGGAGAATTTACAAAAACTCCAAAAACATCACTTCAGGTTAAAGTGCATTAACACGATTTCACTGGTTTCAATATGACGGTGGTCATTTTCAGAAAAACTAATAATTTTATTTTTAAAAATCCATCAAATCAACTAAAGTCATCCAGAAAAAAGCTGTAATTTTGTGAGGAAATTAACCAACATGTTCAATATTTCAACATAAGGGTGATATTTAAGGAGAAAAACTGTAAAATAAAAAAAATTTTATTTTATTTTTAAAAAGTCACACTTTATGAGTAGAAATATCATTTTATGAGAAGTATAATACGTTCATAAAGTAATTTAATAAGAATCGAAGAAGACAAAACCTTGTTCATGATAGAAAATGAATGAAACAGACTTAATAATACTACAAATAGATTCATACTTATTTATGTTTGTTCCCTTTTATTTCTGGAATGTAAAGATTTTTTCTTCATTTCTGTTTTCATCATGTAACTTTACTATAACACAAACTTCAAACTTTACTTCGAAAATACTCAGATTTTTCTTGCTGAATCAATTTTTTTTTACTACAACAAATTTTAACATTGTTTTTGTTTGTTCCACTTTTTTTTGGAATGTAAAGAATTATTATCGAATTATATTTTCATTATTTGATTCAACATAATAAAAATATGACTTATGTTCGAGCAAAATTAAAAAACTGCGTATATTTACATATCATTCTGTTAAAGTTTTTTTAAAATGACATTTTCTTTGTAAAAATGTTTTCATATTATTATATTTTTAACCACAATGTGAAACATTGCGACTTTCTCATAAATATTTCTCTAATCAACTCTTTAATAAAGTTAGCTTCATTTTATATTAGTTGTTTCTCATAAAATTACAGCTTAATTCTTGAATTGTAAAATAACGACTAAATTCTACATATTGCAACTTGTTTCTTAAAATATTCACTTTTTTGTCATTATTCTAATAAAATAAAAATGAATATTTTTTTTAATCTTTAAAAAATATATAAAAAAATACACTGTCAAAAAAGCTTTTTCTGTAATGTCATAAAATTTTGATTCTTTTTGCTCAAATTTCTCTCAAAATAACGTTTTTCATTCATTACAATCATTATAATCCTCCAATTGTCAAGGTCAAGATTTTGTTTTAAGCTTTGCTTGTAGTGAGGCCCCGCCCCCTGCCAGACCTCTGCTCCAATCACGTCGTCTCACAGAAATAAGGACTTGAATGGATGTAAACAACCACTTCTGTACAAAAAACCAAACAGAAACAACCCAAAGCTTCAGATAGAAAACAACAGAACGATCAAACTGAGGAGATTCGACTGTACAATTCATAAAGTCAGAAATTCATTTCTTACTCTTTCCATCGTCGCTTTACACAAATAAAAAACACCAAATCAAAGGTTTCTCCTTGAGTTAGCGCCACTCTTGCTCCGCTCATACATAAAATAGAGTCTCCGTTAGTATTTGCTTATTTACAGGGTTGCAGTATTTACATATCTTATTTTCTCAGTGTTTTCTTACGGGTGACGCGGCGGACGGCTTCGACCCAGGAAGCCGTCTGAATTATGGACCCCAGCAGAAGCTGTGATTGGAGGGTTGATCAGGTTAAAATGAGTCAGTTTACAGTAAAGCAGCTTTGTTTCGACAGTAGAACTTCGCTGGGGTCCATAACGAGGCGCCGACACCCAGGAAGTGGTCCTGAGGGCCACCGGCAGACTAGTGATGATCGAGAAGAACCTTCACTGGGTTTCACACTTTGGACCCGACCAGCTAACGCTAACGTCTCTGCCTCGACAAGACCCGAGTTCTTAAACCCGACTGGAAACACGGTGACCGAAACCAATGAGTCTCAAGTTCTGCTGCTGAGACGAGAGACAGAAACCTCGGATGTTCTTGACAGTTTAGACGCAACTAGTTTAAACTTGTACTGACTGAAAGTTCAAGTTTTTGAGAACTTGGTTTCTTGGGAGTTCAAACTGAAATCTGTAATTTAAACCAGAACTTTAATTCTTGGGTGTTTGAAATAAAAACCCGAGTTCTTCAACCAAATCAGAAACATGGCGACCCAGAAACAAGAAGTCTGACCTTCTGCTGCTGAGACCATAAATAGAAACCTTAGATGTTGGAACTTCAAACTCGAAGTTAGTAGACTTCAAGCACAAACATGAGTTTAACTTTGAGATTAAACCTGAGTCACCTGAAAGTTCAAGAAAGTTCAAACTCAAGAACCTACAAGTTTAAACTCCAGGTTTTTGGAATTTGTTGGTAGTTTAACCTCATTGGAGTTTGATGGAATCATTGCAAGAAAAAACTTGTGTTCTTGAAAGATGGAACTTTGAAGTTCTAATCAAACTTGTATTCTTGGTTTCAACCATACTGTCAGAGATCTGAACTGAAGTTCTTGGAAGTTTCAGGAAAGTTCATATGTGTTCAGTGAGGTTTGAATTTTTATGATTGGAAATTCGAATTGGAGTTAGTTCTTGAAAAAAAAACCTACATTTGTGATCTTGGGAACTTGAATGTAAATTTAGTATAAATTCCTGGTACTTTGAACTCAAACTCGTGTTTTGAGAGTTCAATAATAAACCTGATGTTTGGAGCTCCAGACAAACTCATGTTGTTGCTGTTTGGTCAGTTTCAGGTGAGTTTGAAGTTCTCTGAGAGGTTTGAACTTGTGTTTTTTGGAGTCGTGTTGGTCGGAGCTTGAACAACTCTCAGGTTTAAAGTCTGCTGTTTGAGTTCAAACTTTTGCTTGAAAGTTCAAACTAAAATTTGCGTCTTGGAAATCTGAAATAATTTTAGGAGCTCCAACTTTAACTTGTGCTGTTTGGAGTTTAAAACAAATCCATGTTGTTGAGGTTCAAATCATGTTTTCAAGGAATTTTGAAAAACTAACATTTCAGACTCGTTTTCTTGTGAATTCAAGCGCTTGACTATATGAAGGGTCTTGTCAAAACGGAGATGTGTCGAAGGTTTTGTCCCGTCCAGAATCAAACACACTCACTTCAAAAGATCTGACTTTCATCAGTCTGGATTTAAAATCCATAGACAGAAAATGTCGGATTGCTCCTTTACAGCAGGTTCTGTTCTGGCACAATTATTACTTTACTTAAAAAAACAGTATCCAAAGATCTCTAAAGTCCATGAAGTCTCAAAGTTACGAAAATAAGATTCAGGTTGTTAAACAGAAAGGAAATAAAACAGACTTGAATTGAGACTAAAACCTGCAGGTCTGTTCTGGTTGCTGGTTGTTGGTTCTGGACGGGTTCTGCTTCACTGAGATTATATAGATGGATGTTATGATACAGATGGAGGACGATAAAGTCTCACGTTCCACCAGAGCTGAGCACAGAGAACATTTGCAGCTTTTCACGCACTTTTTACAAACACCTGAACCACCGAAGAGCTTCAACCCAAAGACAAATCACTCAAACTCTCCTCATAAATAAAAATATAGTTTTAGAATAAGTGTGTGGTGTGTAGCAAGTAAAGACTTTCACCAAATTAACTGTGACAACTAGAATAAATCACTATATTTAACTTTTGTTTGTACATTTCCTCATTATCTCAAAAATATGGTGAATTTTCCAATAAACTTACACTTTTTACTGAAGAATCAGCAGAACACAAACATCTTGGAGTGAAACTCTTCAGTAAACTGCAAAAAAACAAGCCTCAGTCTGAAATTCATTTTGTCGTCAGTCTTGAAAAGTTCTTCTGCACTGTTTCACTCTGAAGCCGTTTCAGTAAAACTGTAACATCGGATCTTTTGTTTTTCAGTAAATTTTGACATTTACATTAATCAGAACAAACAAGATTAAAGTTACTGACAGAAAATAGATGATTTGTTCAGATAGGCATCAGTAAGCTTGTAATTTAACTTTTACTGCAAGAGGTCCTTCTATGGAGGCCCCAAGGGGTCAGGTGGTGAAAAATGGCAATTTTTTAGAAAAATAAACTAAGGAAATATTTTTTCCAAAACAAAATTTACGAAAATACAAGGTTTATATTAGTCCTTTCATTATCCATTAATCAAGTAGTTGCATTATTAATTTAACAGATTAAAAATATATTAGCCGATAAGGTAAAGACCATGCATGTCACAAAATGTATCGTAGATCAGCTGTAGTACCTGGTTGTTCCACCAGGTGGAGCCTCTTACTGTGAAATGCTGTAGAGACCAGAGGAGGCGTCATTCAGACTACAGTTCATGTTGAAAAGCAGAGAGCATTTTGGGAGTTTAGCTAGCAACGGGCATCATGATAAAGTCTTATGTGTTACTTAATGACCTCCGACCACATTTTGTGTTTAAAATGAATTGAGTTTTGCCACGCTGCTGATTGTTAGCTAATAAAATTGTTCAAGGTTTGCATCCCAGGTTGATTTATTCATCCTTTTACAGTTTATTAATAAATTTCCCTCAGTTTATTTACTGACAAATTGCATCTTTTACCACGACTCCTGTAACAAAATTACTTGAAAACAAAAACATTACTTTTTATGGCTTTTTCACAGTGCACATGGCTCTGAGTGTCAAAAATCATGATTATCAGTTATTGAATTACTTGCGTTGAACTCAACAGATCAAAAATACTCTAACTGATATGTTTAGAGAAGAAGGTATCGTATCATAGATTAGCTTTGTAGGGTTTAACAATGTAGTTTCACTAAATGTCCTCTGGGTCTTAGTTTTCGATATATAACGTTTTCTACCACGTGACTCCTGGATCGAAACGACTTGAGCTGAGGTGTTTTTGTTTTTTTACAGTGCACACGGCTCGGACTGTCAAAACCCAAAGTGGATAAAGTTTGGGAGTCGGCTGGACTCAGACCTGGTGGTGATCACAGCATAAAAACAACAACTCTGCAGGTTTCTATTATTGAGTAAATATGGAGTGTGATCAGCTGTACAAACACAATCAACCGCAACACAACTGAGTCTATTGAACCGAGAAGAAAAGAGTAAACAAAACCTCTCCGTGTCTCTGAGCCCTGAGGTTTGGCAAAAGTGCTTCGTTGATGCGAGAAAGTCGACCGATCGGCTCGCTGTCGCTCCTGTTATTGCCTCGGACCTCGACCCGAGCCGACCAATGGAAGGGCAGCTCTGTTGGGGGAAATCGGGTCCTTCCTGAAAGCCGATTGGTCGGAGTAGTTCGATCCAAACGCTGAGAAAAAGGAGGTGTTTCTGTCTGCTGATCGATCAGCTGATATCAGTCCGATCAGCTTCTGATCGGTTCAGTCGTTCTGTTAAAGGACCAAACCGAAGTTTTTACAAATTTTCACCACATTTTGTTCAAATCAAACTGTTGACATGAATGTTAAAAATTACACTGCAGCTTATTTTCTGGATTCATCAATTAGCTGTTTAGTCTATGAATGTCATCGATTGTGACTTTTAAAGTGCTTTTATCCATTTTGCAGCCAGTTTTCCTTCATTTTTGGGATTTTCAATCCATTTGATCAGTTGTGTGTTTCGCATCTCGTAGTTTTTAGCGTTTCTACAATTAATCTGAATCTTTCTGTTCATTTCGTGTGATTGTAAGTAATTATTTTGACTGATTAATAATAAACTATTCTCTGTTCGGACCATAAAATGATGAGAAACGTGGATCTTCAGTTTACTGTCAGTGAGGAGGAAAGAACCCAGAGAAGCTGTCCAGAATCAGAGGATTTACCGTTATTTCCTTTAAAAATTTGTAAAATATTATTAAAATATAGGTGATTAATTTAACAGCTGACAGCTATTTGATTAATCGATTAGAAGTGGTCAGACACAGACAGATTCAGGATGTAAGCTTCAGGAAATGAGGTGAAAGCAGTTAACTGTTTGGTCCTTTAAAGCGAAGTGAATCTCTGAACCTCCTGCTGGAGAATAAAACACTGAGACGTTTTAATGTTCATCAGCAAAAGTCCTGAAAGAAAAAAAAACTGAGATGTTGTTTGGTAGAAAACCAGCATCTACACTGTCATCCAGAACGTCCTCCGTTGTCGTACTGTCAGTGAACGCATCGCTGCCGAACCAGTGGAATAATGCAGCTCATAGACCAAACGTCAGTCGGTATTTCATGGAAAAGCGTTTTTAAATTTCATGGAAAAATATATGAAATCCACAAGAGTGTAAACTGGGAAATTCAAAGTTCCACCTGCAGGAAAACTGCTTCAGTGTCTCAGAGGTTGAACCGTCCTGGACTCAGCAGCAGCAGCTCGTAAATCAAGTGTTTCCTGATTCAGCTTCACATTTTTCATCACTGTTGGTTGGTTTTCTTGACTTTCTGATGAGTTTTCATGTCATTTTGATTATGTTTTTTACCTTTTGAGCATCTCCTTTTGGTAATTTTTCAAAGATTTTTAAAAACTTTGCAACCAATTTTTGCCAGTTTTTGATCAGTTTCACGAATTTTTAAACCGTTTTCCATTGAACTGTGGATGCTTTTTGGTCTTTTTTTGGTCAGTTTTAAATGGTTTTCAACAGTTTTTCATCCGATTATAAAAGAGACAATGTTTTTCTGTCTCCCTTTGGTCATTTTTCATTCATTTTTAACATTTCTTCATCCAAATTTAGTGTTTTTTTTTATAACTTCTTTCCTCTGTCATTTCAGATATTTGTGGACAGTTTTTGGCTGTCATGGTGAAACAGTAAATGAAACTAAATTCCTGCAGTCCGAATCATACTCCAGAAATCTGATGTTCTGATCAGATATTTGCGGTTTAGCAAGTCGTAGTTTGAAGGCTTTTAAGCCTGATGGACTTACGAGCAGCTGCTGCAGCCTGACTCTGGATAAACTGACGGATTCCTCGCTCAAAGAATCTTCACGTCCTCGAGAACGTTTTATCCACGTGTTGTTTGGCAGTTTGTCCTCGTGCAGCTTTTAGATCTGCTGAAGGTTGTCGAGACATTATTATGTTCGGTGATTCCTGTCGAGGTGTTTTTCCGCTTGGCTGGCTCTGCAGAAACTCGACAGTAAAAACGTTGCGGCTGATGATCATTTCCAGTATAAACAGGTTCATGTCTCTGCAAGAATCTGTGAAAAAACGAAGCCTGAAAATGCTTGAAAACTACAACAAGGAGAAGCAGCAAAGTTCTTACATCTGAGCAGCTGGAGCCCTGAAGAGTTTTGGCACTTTTGCATGAAATAAAAGATCATTTAATCATAAATTACTGATTAACTGCTGCAGGTGCAAGAAAAAATCCTCAGAAATCTACCAAGTCACGGTTGGATCTTTGCAGACCTGCTGTACCTGCAGCGTCAAAACTGTTGGCTTTTGAGATGTTTTTGTTGATTCTGCTTTTGATTTTAACTTTTAACTCTTCAGTCATCCTTTGATTTGTTCTGAAGCTGCACAGAATCTGGAATCGAGTCGGATCGATGCTCAGGAGCTGAATTTTAATACAAACTGCAACTTCTTCTGCCAGTCCGACAGTTTTATCCACTTCTGTCACCTGATGTGACGACTGTCCAATAGCGGCACAACCATGGCGATGGTAAAGACAGACCAAAGAGGTGATGGTAACGTCTTCTTAATGCATCCAAGTTTAGCACGAATTTTAACCAAATTCCCAGAAAACCAGACGAATAAAACGCAGATTTTAAGTGTTTCCGTCCAGTAAACGGCAGGTGGCGCTGAGGCTGCTGTTAAACCACCACAGAAGAAGAAGACAGCAGGAAGTCATTAAGCTCAGAAAGACAAACCCAGAGTATGTCGGTTAGGTGTCAGATTGTCTGGATTCTGATTGGATGCCTGGTTTTGGCTGATGATGTAGGTCCTGATTGGCTATTAGAATCCAGACCTGCAGCTCAGACGAATGTTTCAACAAAGACAAACATGGAGACAAAATGGTCGCAGCGGGACGAGGACACCGAGATGTTTTGGTTGGCGAGCGGCTCTGAACAAATGAACTAAAAGGTGTTTTTTTTCAGGCAGGTGTTGAGGAGGAGGGTTGAAGTTTCCTCGCCTTCGTCCTCGCCGTCCGTCGCTCTACGTGTCTTTGGGCTCCAGCTTGCAGGACATGTCGAACAGCAAGTTCTGGTTGTCGATGACCTGCAGCTGCCGGACGTAGGCCTTTGTCTGCAGGTGGGAGGGGGACGTCTCCGTATCCATGGCTACCAGGTAACAAAAAAAACAAACAAAAAGGAAAAACAACTGTTGGTTATCAAGTCTCAGAGCTGCAGTGACACAAAACAGCCATAAGATGGAGACAAATCCAACACAAACAAGATGTTAACACACAAACCTGCAGAACACCAACTTTTATCTTTTATTTTATCATTTTTAAAGTCTTTTGCTTTTATTTTAGCAGATTTTTTTTTCTCGTTCTGATTTTTCTCGTGTCTTCTTAAGTGAGTAAAGTCTCATTTTGGTGGCTTTTCATCTTGATATTTTCTATTATTTTGTCTAGTTTTAATCATTTTTGTATCTTTTTTTGCAATTTTACATTCAACAGTTTTTGATTTGCTGTTGCATCTTTTCAGTGGTTTTTTTGTGGTAGGTTTTATTATTTTGTTTAGAAATAGGGATGCTTTGCTGCTTTTGCATGATTGAATGTGGTTCATAAGAAGATGAAGAAACTTGGGAGTGAACTATTTTGGACTTATGAAGGTGAAACTTTCCCAGAAGGCACAGCAGGGGTGAGAGAAAAATCTAAGTTCACAGGTTTCTAATCAACAGCTTCAGTTTATGAGCACTAAAAGGCAGGTGGACGCTCATTTTCTATCTATCTATCTATCTATCTATCTATCTATCTATCTATCTATCTATCTATCTATCTATCTATCTATCTATCTATCTATCTATCTATCTATCTATCTATCTATCTATCTATCTATCTATCTATCCCTGTAGGTCCCATTCACTGCTATAAAGTGATGTTAATAAGGTTAATTCTGGTGTATTGTGTGTCTGTGTGTTACCTAGCTGACTGCTCCTGTAGCGTCTGATGATCCTCACCATCTCGGCCACTTTATGCTGCAAATAGACGAAACCACAGAAGAAGAAGGGATTGAGACAGTCAGAGACGCTGTGTTTCTGGAGATGTTTTGTGTCTCTTTGTGGTCATTTGTTGGATCTTTTTGTAGTCTAAAGTGTGTGTGGTCAGTTTGTGTATCAGTCGCACATTTAAACTCACCATCTTCTCAAAGTTGACGAGTTCACCGTGAAACGTCTTGCAGCTTTCGTGAAGAAACGTCAAGTCTGTCAGAGAAAAGAGATTCAGGTTTGTTAAAGTCAACACAAATTGACACAAATGGGATCACACAGACAAAAGAACCAAAGCAAAAATACACAGAATGAGCAAAGATAAAAACCCAAAAAACAAAAACACAGACAAAAACTTTCTGAAAAAAGACAAAAAAAACCCCAACAAAACATGAAAAATAAGACCAAAAACAGACTCAAAATGACGGTATTTTTCAGGTTGTTTTCCATCAGTTCCTCTATTTCACCACTAGGGGGCGTTGCTGTAAACTCTATGTGTGTGTTTTATCTTTTTGTTGTTTTGCTGCTTTGTAGGGTTTTTTTTTGAGGACATTTAGTGTCTTTTTGTGGTTGTTTTTAACCAGCAGGAGGCACCACAGTGGCCATAACAGCTGTCATCCTGCTTTTCTAAAGAGGAAACCTCCACCCTCAGCTCTGTGTTACCATGGAGACACAGAGCTGCACACACACATTTGTACATTTGTGTTTGTGTGTATGCAGGTCAACAGTAGCTGATTAGCCAGGGGTGCTAATTAGCGAGGTGCAGCTAACGTCTCTGCAGCAGCTTCACATCTGGTCCACAGCTGGAGTCTCAGAGGACCAATCAGTGGCGGTTTATCAATAACCCCACAGACCAGAATCTGATCACCAGTTAATGTTTATTTCAGGAGACTCAAGGCTAGTTTCTGGTAGCATCGCTAAGTTGGGTAATCAGTGCAGGTAAATAAAACCAAGCTGTCTGTTAAAGAAAACAAAAAACAGACGCAAAACTACCAAAGGAAGATAAAAATGATCAAAAAGTCATCAAAGCAAGACATGAACTACCTAAAATCTAAAATCACGACTAACAAACTCTTCCTTAAACTTGAGTAAATAACTAAGACCGGACTTGAGGTGTTTTGGCTGAGTTTGGCTAGAATAATAAGGTCAGATCTGTAGAACTTAAACTTCCAGATGTTGGTTCACCCTTGAGCAGCAGAGGAGTGAAGGGGATCAGAGGAGGCCTCAGGCTGGTGATCAGGTCTCTGTAGGACTTATGGTTCCTGGACGGGTCCTAGAGAGCAGAAGATCAATACAACCTGATCAGTACACACCTGATCAATATAAACTTGATCAATACAACCTTGATTAATATGAACTTGATCAATACACACTGGATCAGTTTAACCTGATTAATACAACCCTGATTATTATGATCCTGATCAATACTAACTATATGAATACAAACCTGATCAATACACATCTGATCGATACAAATCTGATCAATACAACCTGATCAATATAACCCTGATCAATACATACCTTATCCATACAACCTTAATTAATATGAATCTGATTAATATGAAGCTGATCAATACACACCTGACCAGCTCTGATCAATGATAGATAATGATTAATAAAACTCACCGCGATGCTTTCAAACTGCTGGAACTGTTTCCTGAACTTCCCTGGTAGACCCTGAACATAAGATCAATACGATACCTGATCAATAACTGATCAATACAACATAAATATGACAGACAACGATCATGGATATATTGATATTTCTATCACAGTTCACGTCACAAACAGAACTGATAAATAATGTGGCCTATTGATCTGAAGATAATCATTATTAACGGATCAGTAAAGAGACAAAAAAGAACCAAGAGGAATGAAAATAAAAACAACCAGACTGTAAACAGACAACGAGGTGGAAGAAAACGTTCTAAAAGTTGTTTTAAATCTTTATTTCCAGCTTCATGTTTACTGAGGTCAGACGAACTTCTTACCTCCCAGGTGAGTCTCAGTCTGCTGACGGCCGGATTGTCCAAACCCAGAACCACAGCCAGGAAGGAGAGCAGGTCCTGCTGCTGCTTACAGCTGGAATACACAACAACACACAATGTTACAGCACAACACAACATCACACACAATGTTACACACAATGTTACAGCACAACACAACATCACACACAATGTTACACACAATGTTACAGCACAACACAACATCACACACAATGTTACACAATAACACAACGTTACAGAACACAACACACATCACACAATGTTACACAATAACACATTACACAACATTACACAACAACACAACGCACACAACACACAACAATGCACAATGTTACACAATAACACAACATTACACAACATTACACAACACAATGTCACAACACACAACACAACATTACACAGCATTAAACAACAACACACACACACAACACATTAATGTTACACCACACACAACAGCACATTACACAATAACACAACGTTACACAACAACACACACCATCACACAACAACATAACATTACAGAACAACAACATCACACTGTGAACTGAACTCACAGCGCTGCGATCTTGATGAACTTGCGCAGCAGCTGGATCCTCTTCGGCAGCGACTGACACTGCAGGATCTCCGTGGCGACCCAGTGCTGCACCTCGCTGCAGCGCTGCAGTACCAGCTCTAGGTTCAGGGGGCGCCAGCGAGACTGTTCACCATGAAACACGTAGCACACAAACTCCACCTGCAGGGACACCAACGAAGAAGAACAGCTGTTAAAGACATGAACAACTAAAAATAGGCGGAAAATACCAACAAATAAGACACAAATCATCAAAAACTGGCTGAAAGAAACACCAAAGAAAGTCACAAATGACAAAAAAAGTAACCAAAAAAAGATGACAGAACTACCAAAGAAAGACACAAACCACAAAAAAATGCTCAAAAAAATCCCCAAAACACTCCGATAAACTACCACAAATGACAAAAATGAACTACAAATGACCAAAAAGACACCAAACTACTTAAAAGACACAAATGATCAAGAAACAACCAGAAATTACAAATACTCTGATAAAAAAACCCACAAATGACGAGTGAAGTGAAACAGATGACAAAACTAGGGAAGTGTGTGTGTGACCTCGTGCACGCAGCTGAACAGCTCCCAGTCAAAAACCACCAGCTGGTTAGAAACCTCCTCAGCTGACATGTCGTGTAGTTTACTGTCTCCAGGACTCCAGTGAATCTCTTCAGGCAGAGGCAACTGATGGACGAAACACCGATCTACTGTCAGCATCGCATTCTCTGGTTCCATTAACATGTCTGATCAGTGACTGTTCATATCAAACTCTGGTTCCATTAACATGTCTGATCAGTGACTGTTCATATCAAACTCTCTGGTTCCATTATTTATTACTTTAAACGAATTTTGAATGACACCTAAAGAATAAAGATTAAATATTCAGAGTTTTTGCATAAATTTGGTTGAATTTTTCAACAAAAACAAAAGTTGCGCATGATTGGTTCACTGATTGTTGGGAAAATTAGAAATCTGTTGATTTTTCCAGTGTTTGCAGCTATAATAAATAGTATAATTTTGACTATTTTTACAAATAAAATGACTTTTAAAGCTGCAGGGTGTTACTGTTAGTGGGCTAGTTTGGGTTCAACACCACACACCAGGGGGTGCTGCAGGATTTCATGTTTCATATACAGAGTTCATGTATCCTGAAGGTTCCCATTTTTAGACTAAAGATCCAAAGCTCATTTACATAAATAGTTTTATTCATTAAGAAAATATTAAATACATAATACTAATTAAAAATATAAAATATAATGTTTAGCTGCATATTTTCATCTCAGTGACGATCATCTAACAAACAATTTTATTCACTTTTGTTGTTGTTCTATTGGCTGCATTCATATAAACCATTAAAACCAGTCAGTGAGTCGGTTTTTCACCAGTGAGTCCAGTTCGGACGGTTCGCAGGCGAACAGGTGAGTGTTGACTCCCAGCGTGGTGAAAACAGCCTCATCGCTCGGACGAAACACCGCTTTCTCTAAAAACACAACAGATAAATAAATAGATTGACAGGTTTCTCAGTGACCCGACCAGAACCACAAACACCGGGTTCTCTGGGTTCTGACCTCCGGCTGACGTCACGGCCACCAGGATGAGGTTTCCGGGCAGAACCGGCTGGTCCTCGCTGTACTGCAGCTTCTCTCGGACCAGAGCCAGAATCTCTCCAACTCGGCAGGACAACCGGCTCCGGATAGTGACGTAGGAATGGTCCGGAGTGTAAACCCTGCAGAAGACTGGACACACAAGACACATGAAAAACATCAGAACCGTTAGAATAGCGATATTGCACCTTAAAGGAAGAACAAACATGCAAACATTTATTTTTAATGTTTGCTGATTTTATATATAAAGTGTCTGAGTATTTTGAAAAGCGCCATACAAATAAAATGTACTATTATTATTATTTATTATTATTAAAGTTTAGCATTTAGCCTGGAAGTAAAGTGAAACTGTTAGCTTATAGCTGACAGAAGCCACGTGTCAACGGCTACAAGCTAACCTAAGCTAATATTATTTAGCTTGAATCAGAAACATCTGCATCATCTGATTCAGAATCACTGAAAAATGTCAACAAAACAACATCAGCATCATTGACTGTTGAATCTAACATGAGATAACAGTTTGGCTCATTTAAGACTTCACTTTATTTACAAACCACGACAAAAATTTAGCAGCTAAAAAGAGTAGCATACCAAGCAAAAACACATAATTAATCGATCAACTTATTTAGTTTTCCATAGCTTAGAGTAAGCAACTATGTCCCCATAGCTTAGAGTTAGCTTCTATGTCCCCTTAGCTCAGTGTTAGCTTCTATATTCTTCTCTAAGTCACCTAACCATAAAATTAACTTCTTGTTCTGGTTAGATCAAAAAGCTGAGATTCCCCTGGTTACGTTCTTGGCCTTGTTAGCTGAATGTGAGACTCTTGGATCCCTTAGCTCACAGTTAGCATTTAGGTCACTTTTACATTAAATGCAATTTTTTGTTCTAGCTTAAAGATAACCTGTAGGTTAGAGTAAAATTAGCTTTTATTTCCTCATTATAATTATCAGCTAGGAGTTAGTGTTTTGGTCCTGTCAGCTTAAGAATAGTTTTTAGAACCCTAACCCTAGTTTTTGGGTTCCCTTAGGTTGCAGTTAGCATCTAGGTCACATTTGCATAAAATTAATCTCTTGGTTAGAGAAAAAAATTGCTTCTATTTCTCCCCAGCTAATACTTTGTGCCTAAGACTTAGCTTGCTTAAGATTATCTTCTAGATTCCCTGAGCATAAAGTTAGCTTCTTGGACCTGTTAGCTTAAAGGTAGTTTCTAGGTTCCCTTAAATGACAGCTAGCTACTAGGTCCCCTTAGCTTACAGTTAGCATCTATAACACCATAGTGTAAAATTCCCCAACTGTGAAACTAAAATTAGCTTCTAGGTCCCCCTAGTTTTTAAAATCTCTTAGCTTCTAGGTTTTAGCTGATAGTCAGAGTTCAGGTGTCAGATTATTGGTGTCCCTTGTTAAGCGTTAGCTTCTATTTCATTAGTTTAGAGTTAGCTTCTAGCTTTTAGCCATTAAGTCCCAGTTTGGCTAAACCCAGCTGAATACAGCAGACTGATGGAGCCTAGCATGTTAGCTAACAGGCTACGA
The DNA here is from genome assembly GCF_022539595.1 of Amphiprion ocellaris. Lineage (NCBI taxonomy): Eukaryota > Metazoa > Chordata > Actinopteri > Pomacentridae > Amphiprion > Amphiprion ocellaris. The sequence continues at coordinate 10,405,630 of NC_072784.1, read as the reverse complement.
CATGCAGCTCAAACGGACTCTGAGTTGTTAGATGATGGAGTGTTTTTGTGCTAAGCTAGGCTAACTCCTCCTGCTGTCCTGCAGCTCTGGGAACATGAAAGCTCTGTGTGTGTTCTGGGTGTGTCGGTTTGTGATTTGTATATCCGACCGCAGGCTGCAGGTGTGTTTGCATTTCAGCTGAGTGTGTATTTACAGATCACACAGTGTAGTAGGGCTTGTGTGGGTGCACGTGTGCAGGTGTGTGTTTGTCGTACTCTCGTCGGAGCCCCTGAACGCCTCTCTAGGCTGCAAACAGGCATCGATGCGTCTGAAGTGTCTGAACAGAGGTCGGACCTGCTTCTTCCTGCTTTCCTTCTCCTCCTCAGAGCTGTGACCCACAAAAAACACACAAAACCCACAATTAAACATTATTCAAATTATGTCTGTGCATAAAATATGCCAGAAATATGATGATGAAGAGCTGAATTTGTGATTAATATAAACGATAAAGACAAATATACAGCATCCTGTGTAATGATCACACTGTGAGTCTGAACTGATGAACCAGTTGTGTGTTGTTGTGTGTTATTGTGTGTCATACGGGCAGTGTAAGATCTCGGTCCATCTCTGCAGTTTCAGGACGTCCTCGACCAGTTCAGGATACCGAGTTAGTTCCTGAACCGCACACAGGTACAGCTCCTACACAGACACACACAGTTTGACAAGGTGTACGTACACAGTAAATAATTATTGTGTTGTTGTGTATATTGTGTTACATCTGGTTGTGTATAGAGCAACATTTCATCTGCTGGGTATTTGGGGAGTTTTAAGTTGTGTAGGTGTTTTGTATTCGTTAAACAGTGTGTGTTGTGTTATATTGTGCGGCAGTGTTGTGTGTTGTTTTATATAGTGTTATATTATGATGTATTATTGTGAACATTATGTAGTATTGTGTATATTGTGTTGTAATATTGTGCTGTACTATTGTGTAGTGTTATTGTGTATATCGTGTTGTGTTGTGTAATATTATTGTGTAAAATTATTATGTAATATGATGTAGTATTGTTGTGTATATTGTGTAGTATTATTGTGTATATTCTGTAGTACTGTTGTGTATATTGTGTTGTATTATTGTGTAGTACATATTGTGTAGTACGGCTGTATATATTGTGTAGCACATATTGTGTAGTATTGTTGTGTATATTGTGTAGTGCTGTTGTGTTGTATCATTGTGTAGTACATATTGTGTAGTACTGTTGTGTATATTGTGTAGTGCTGTTGTGTAGTATCATTGTGTAGTACATATTGTGGAGTACTGTTGTGTAGTACATGTTGTGTAGTATTGTTGTGTATATTGTGTAGTACTGTTGTGTATATTGTGTAGTACTGTTGTGTTGTATCATTGTGTAGTACATATTGTGTAGTACTGTTGTGTATATTGTGTAGTACTGTTGTGTAGTATCATTGTGTGGTACATATTGTGTAGTACTGTTGTGTAGTATCATTGTGTAGTACATATTGTGTAGTACTGTTGTGTATATTGTGTAGTACTGTTGTGTATATTGTGTAGTACTGTTGTGTTGTATCATTGTGTAGTACATATTGTGTAGTACTGTTGTGTATATTGTGTAGTACTGTTGTGTAGTATCATTGTGTGGTACATATTGTGTAGTACTGTTGTGTAGTATCATTGTGTGGTACATATTTTGTAGTACTGTTGTGTAGTATCATTGTGTGGTACATATTGTGTAGTACTGTTGTGTAGTATCATTGTGTAGTACATATTGTGTAGTACTGTTGTGTATATTGTGTAGTACTGTTGTGTAGTATCATTGTGTGGTACATATTGTGTAGTACTATTGTGTATATTGTGTAGTACTGTTGTGTAGTACTGTTGTGTAGTATCATTGTGTGGTACATATTGTGTAGTCCTGTTGTGTAGTATCATTGTGTGGTACATATTGTGTAGTACTGTTGTGTATATTGTGTAGTACTGTTGTGTAGTATCATTGTGTGGTACATATTGTGTAGTACTATTGTGTATATTGTGTAGTACTGTTGTGTAGTACTGTTGTGTAGTATCATTGTGTGGTACATATTGTGTAGTACTGTTGTGTAGTATCATTGTGTGGTACATATTGTGTAATACTGTTGTGTAGTATCATTGTGTGGTACATATTGTGTAGTACTGTTGTGTATATTGTGTAGTGCTGTTGTGTAGTATCATTGTGTAGTACATATTGTGTAGTACTGTTGTGTAGTACATGTTGTGTAGTATTGTGTATATTGTGTAGTACTGTTGTGTATATTGTGTAGTACTGTTGTGTAGTATCATTGTGTGGTACATATTGTGTAGTACTGTTGTGTAGTATCATTGTGAAGTACATATTGTGTAGTATCGTTGTGTAGTACATATTGTGTACCTTGGGGAAGCTGTTGCTGCGTTCTCCCTCCTCCTGCAGCAGCTCTCTGTAGGTATCCAGGTACCTGAACGCCACATTCAGCACTGCCTGCTTCCTCTCTGCTGCATCCATCATGGCCGCCTCTGCATCTTCATCACCTCCGCGTCCTCCTCCTCTCCCCTCCTCCCTCCTCTCCCCCTCCCTCCCCCCTCTGTCTCCCTCAAAACTGAATCTGGAAAAGTCGAGTTCAGGAAGAAACCAGGAGAAGAAGAAGACCACGTTTACACTCAACGCACACGATGTCGCCACCACAAACACACAGACAGACACACAGACATACAAACAGACACACAAACAGCAACGTACAGCTGCAATAAATCAGGAACAAATGTGACACAATAATCAGCAGTTTCAGCCTCAGAGAGCAGCAGCAGCTCAGAGACGCCATGATGACCCACATATCTCACACACACACACACACACACACACACACACACACACACACACACACACACACACACACACACACACACACACACACACACACACACACACACACACACACACACACACACACACACACACACACACACACCTGTACACACTGTTTTTCTGCCTCTGATTGGCTGATGAATTTCTTTTCATTGTCTCTTTGGGGATCTCACATTTAGAACTACAGTTCCCATGATGCTCTGGGAACACTGTTATATGATCATATATTATAAATATGAAGACTGAGGGCTCAGAATCAAAACTAAACGTACTGAAAATAAAATCTTTAAATGCAGCGTTCCACTTCTGGAGACCAAAACCTCCTGACAGGTTTCAAATACACGCTGGTTTTAAGAAATAAAGAATCACTCAATCTTAAACTTTCCAACAGTCCTTGAACTACTCATCTGTCAGCAAACCTGGGCTCAAGATCCTGATGTTTCATTAACATCATGTCATATTTAATAATTTGCCAAAAATTAACAGTTTGCATTAAACAGATTCTGTAAAAAATAAAAAAAAAATCAGTTTCTCGCTGCAGTGGTGAAGTCATGACTGACTCAGCTGTGACCGACAGTCTGGTGAAGAAAATTCAGAGTTTTCAGGTGAACTGCAGGCAGTGTTTCCACAGAGCAGAGGAGATGAAGATAGAAACATGTAAATAGTAAAATATCTAAAATATGTTGAGCCAACATTAGCTCCGGTGTTTTAACATCTGTGGAAACATGATGATTTTTACATTTTTTTAAATTAACTAATCAAAGAAATCCTCTTTTTCTCCAATTTTAGGATTTATGTTCTAATTGTGTCACAATTGAAAAATGCACCTTAAATCAATACTTTGCTCTGAACAGATTCTGTAAAATGAAATAAAAACATCTGAGCTCCTCTGCAGAGGAAGCTGACCGACAGTCACGGTAGAAAAATTCTGATTATTGAACCACAGTGAGTTAAAATGAGACAAACTGCTCAGAACTACTTCACTGAAACTCCGAAATCTGTTGACTTTCCCTCTGAAGCAGCTGATTGGCTGGTTTAATGGGAGGAGCCGAGATACTGCTTCCTGATTGGACGAGGTGAAAAGAAAACATGGAGCTGCTCAGCCACACAACAGAGACACAAACCTGCACACAACACGACACACAACAGCACTGTGTTTAAGACAACCACCACTGATCACAGACACACACCTGTGCACATCTGGACACCTGGTACACACAATACAACACAATACAATACAACACAACACAACACAATACAACACAACACAACACAACAAAACATACTACACAACCCACCAGCACAACCTGTCCTCTGGGTGCTGTTCTGTGTTTTGTTTTGTAGTATATTGTGCACTACGTCGTGTACTACGTTGTGTAGTTTATTGTGTAGTATAATGTGTGCTACATTGTGTAGTTTATTGTGTAGTATAATGTGTGCTACATTGTGTACTATGTTGTCTAGTATATTGTGTGCTACGTTGTGTAGTATATTGTGTACAACATTGTGTATTATATTGTGTGCTACATTGTGCACTACATTGTGTAGTATATTGTGTGCTACGTTGTGTACTACGTTGTGTAGTATATTGTGTACTACATTGTGTACTAGGTTGTGTAGAGGAGGATACTGCTGCAGCAGGACTTGTTGTGTAGTATATTGTGTACTACATTGTGTACTAGGTTGTGTAGAGGAGGATACTGCTGCAGCAGGACTTGCTGGAGCCTGTCGGCCGTCAGGAAGATGGGATGTGTCAACATGAAGTCATCCAGCAGCGTTTCTGCACAGACACACAAACACACACAGATTAGTACACACTGTACCTGAACACACCTCCATGCAGGTAGATTCCTGAGTAGAACCTGAAGACTGCAGGCAGCTCAGTCTGAGCAGAGAACCAACTCAGATCTCAGGAGTTTTTATTAACTTTTAGCTGAGAGCTGATTTGTTGAAATAAATCTGAACAAAGTGGAAAACTGACGCTTTAAAAATTAAAAACAGCCTCAATATTGATCAGATTTTATCTAACTAATCTAATGCACCTCAATCTGTGCAATATCAACAGTAATCATGCTTAGTTTTTTCATTATTTTATTTATTTTTTTACTCAGTTTGTGAACTCTCCTCTTCGTTGTAACACTGTAAATGTCTCTGCTGTGGCATTAATAAAGGATCAGCTTAACTTTGAAGTGCTAAACAGAAGGGTAAAAACTAATTTGCAGATTAAAGCAAAAAACAACCAAACTGACTGAGACAAAATGGCAGTTAAGGAGTAAAAACAAACCATGTTGAGTGTTTTAAAAGCATTTACAGTTTACCCCAGATGTCAATACATCCCTGCTCAGTGTCACTTTAGTGTCAGATGATTCTAAACGGAATCACTTCACTTAGAAAGCAAATCAACGGCCACAAACACTTCATAAAGACAAAATTTAAAATATAGGGCAGAAACTGAACAAAACTGAGTCCTGATGTGATTTCCAATCAGTCTAACTACAAGAACATGGTTCTAAAATGAGCTGTGAACAGCAGAACCTTCTCAGTTCTGGACCTATGGACTGTGTCTATCTATGTCTGCATCATGGCTCCACATGGACAAGAACCGAACAGAGGAAGTGAAACGTCTGACTGTTAGACTTGACAAAGATGGAAAAGGATCCAGGAAGATCAGTGAGAAACTAAAAACCAGTGAACTACAGTGTCAGCAGTAATCAGGAGGTATAGAAGGAGCCGTAGTACCACTAATCAGAGCTCTGTGGACAGTGAACTACTTTCACAACATGAAAAGAAGCCTGATGAATGTTGGAGAACATTCTTTGGTCAGATGAAGATCATTTTTTGGGGTTCAGATGGAGTCCAGGATGTTTGGTGTGAGTCTGCCCAAGATTACCACAGAGAATGCATCGTCCTGAGGTGGGAGTGTGATGATATGAGGCTGCCTGAGTGTAAAAGGTGTTGATCATTTCTAGATGCAGCATAAACCAAAATACAAAACAATCCAAGACACAGAAACTACCATAAAAAAGATTTAAAACAGCTACAAAAGACACAAACTGAGAATAAAAAGACGAATAACGACCACGAAGACGCACAACGCAACAAGAAGAGCCACAAAAGACCATAAAGTTAAACACCATAGTATCAGAGTAAATACTCTACTGCAGGAGTAATCTGATTACTGTGAGGTGACATTTAAGGATCAGACGCTGCAGATTAAATGTGGGTCACGAGGACACATTCAGCCTTAAAGAGGTTTTTGTTTCACAACATAACAACAGATTCATGTTTATCAGCTTTACAGAGACAAACATGTTTCACTGTATTTTATATTTTAAACAGAAGAAGAAGAAGCAGAAGAAGAAGAAGGTTTTTCTTCTCCTGCAGCTGCTGCAGCCAACAGCTGGAATCTAAGAAGCTGAAGCAGCTCAAAAACCTGTGGTCACATTTACTAAAATACACTGCTGTGTGTGTGTGTGTGTGTGTGTGTGTGTGTGTGTGTGTGTGTGTGTGTGTGTGTGTGTGTGTGTGTGTGTGTGTCTGAGAGAGAGGCATGCTGCAATGGGCGTGGCCTGTCGTCGGGGTCCGCCTCTCTGCAGGCGGTTGCCATAGAGACACCACGTTGCCAGAGGATGAAATGTGAGAGAAGAGGAAGAAACAGTGAAGAGACTAAACAGGACGACATGTGTTGGTATTGATCGAAGAACCAGACCAATCAGTGATCAATAACATCTCAGCTGTGTCCTGGATTTTACTGCTCCAGTGCTGAGTATTCACATCATTTACTACAGTAAAAGCACAAATAAAATGCAGTAAAAATACTCTGTTACAAGTTCTGTTTAAGTAAAATGTGGAAAATGTTACATATCAAAATTATGAAAATCGTGTCCTGTGACCAGTATGTCAGCATTTTATATCATTATTACTCATAAATGAACATAAAAGCAGCTTTTAGAATAGAATATTCTTCTTTTATTCTAATTGTAATTTTCCCTGTTTTGATAGATATCGAGTAAAATCCCAGAACAAAGTATTCATTTACATAATTTTACATAATTTTACCCTAATAAAATATGCAAAAACTGTAAATGATATTTACATAAAAAGTGTGGAATTTTAAAAATGGTGATTTATTTTTTTTACGTGTGACCATGAAATTAGTTTTACTGCATTTAAATCAGCTAAAATAGAACTATTGTACAGATCTTTGCCACTATTTTTTTCTTTACAGTTTTTGATTATCGCTGTATTATGTCATTTTAAATCTTTGCTTTTTTTTGCTAAGTTGCTGCCAGATATTTACAGTTTTATTACAGATTTTTTTAACAGTGTAAACAACTGAAGCTCAGCAGTATTTTTTACTTTTCCACGGAGTAACTGATGCGTCTGTTTGACATGTTCAGAATGTCGATTCAGTCCAATCAGCACAGCAAACATTAAGATTATTAACAATAAATTGAAATTGTTTAAACATTTACAATGAAAAGCAGCAAATTCTCAAATTTGAAGCTGCAGTTATGAAATATTTGTTATCTCTGCATGAAAAACATGAACTGACTGTTGGTTCATTTTATAACTGAAACTGTAACTTCTTCATATATAAAACTGCACAAACTCAAAACACATCAACTTATTTTCTGTACGGATCAACAATACTGCCAGAAGCGTGAGACAAAAGTTCCCATGATGCCCTGGGAACATATATGATCATATGTTATAAATATGAAGACTGATGGCTCAGAATCAAAACTAAATGTACTGAAACAAAAATCTTTTAATACAGCATTTTAGGAAACAAATACAAAGCAGAATTAGACTAAAATAATAAACTGTTGCATTGGATGGATCAGACAGATGTTCAACTTCTGAAGCTCAAAATCTCCCAACAGGTTTCAAAGACATGTTGGTTTTAAAAAATAAAGAATCCCTGGATTTTAAACTTTCCAACAGTCCTTGAACTACTCATCTGTCACCACACCTGAGCTTAAAACCCTTATATCGAATTGAAATCTTGTCGTATTTTAAAATTTTAAAAATTAACAGTTTGCATTAAACAGATTCTGTAAAAAAATAAAAATTCTCAGTTTCTCCTTGCAATGATGAAGTCATGACTGACCCAGCTGTGACCAAATGTCTGTTGAAGAAAATTCTGAGTTTTCAGGTGAACTGCAGGCAGTGTTTCCTCAGAACAGAGGAAAAACATCCTCATTTTTGGAGACACAGAGTCTCCAATTTAAAATTTGTTGACACAAAGACGAACACAGAAGACGATGAAGCTGATTCTTTCATGCAAACCTCAGTGTCATTTTAACTAAAATCGGTGTGTTGTATAATCGAACAGCGACTGCAGAGAAAACCATCAGTCTGAGCAGAGAAACGATGGCGAGAACACAGTAAAGAGTGTGAACGTGGGAGGAGGAGGAGAGAAACCGGCTGAATCCAAATGGGATGAAAAAAACGCCCACAACCTCCGAACAGAAACACTGAAGGAGGATTTCAGAAACACAAAACACAGTTCAGGATCACAGCGACTGAACACGATAACAAACGATCACAATGAGCGTCAACTGTTAACACACAAAACTGAAGGTTGGTGGAAGTTCAGTGTGATGTTTGACAGTAACAACAAACTGTCTGTAGAAAACCAGCCACAAGTTCACCACTAACACTGACTAACAGTAGCTGCTGAACGCTAAATTGCTACCAGAAAGTGTGTAGGTAATAATATCAGAGCCACATGTTGATCAGTGTAGCACCGAAAATCTGCAGAAACCTCAGGAGAAACTGGAAACATCCTCCAAACATTGTTAAATCACTGTGGTGACTCTAAACTACAGCTGCAGCAAACAGCTAGTCCACTGTTCATAATTGTTATGTCATTTAGCAAATAACACTCAGTATCAAGTTCTTGCTAGCATAGCCACGAAAGCTATCTTGTTATCTTGTTTAGGCTAATATAACAACTAACACTATCTTGATATTAAGCTCCTGCTAACATTGCAACCAACACTATTTTGTAATTTTGTTAATGTCAACATCGCTACTAATATTTTTTTTGCTTTGGCTACTTTTATCTTGTTTAGGCTAACATAGAGGCGACTATTAATTTGCTTCAGCTAACATTATCATATTTAGGCTAATGTAGAGGCTAACATCTTGCTAAGGCTAATATAGAGGCTAACATTTTCTTGTTTAGGCTAACATAGAGCGAACATTATCTTGTTTCGACTAACGCAGAGGCTAACATCATGTTTAGGCTAGCGTAGAGGCAAACATCATCTTGTTTTGGCGCTAACGTTATCATGTTCAGGCTAACGTAGAGGCTAACATGATCTTGTTCAGGCTAATGTAGAGGCTAACGTTATCTTGTTTAGGCTAACATAGAAGCTAACATAATCATGTTCAGGCTAATGTAGAGGTTAACATGATCTTGTTTGGGTTGATGTAGAGGCTAACCTTATCTTGTTTAGGCTAACATAGAAGCTAACATAATCATGTCCAGGCTAATGTAGAGGTTAACATGATCTTGTTTGGGTTGATGTAGAGACTAACGTTATCTTGTTTAGGCTAACATAGAAGCTAACATAATCATGTCCAGGCTAATGTAGAGGTTAACATGATCTTGTTTGGGTTGATGTAGAGACTAACGTTATCTTGTTTAGGCTAACATAGAAGCTAACATAATCATGTCCAGGCTAATGTAGAGGTTAACATGATCTTGTTTGGGTTGATGTAGAGACTAACGCTATCTTGTTTAGGCTAACATAGAGGCTAACATTATCTTGCTTTGATTAACACAGAAGCTAACATTTTCTTGTTTAGGCTAACATACAGGTAAACAATATCATGTTTTTGCTAACATAGAGGCTAACATTATCCTGCTTTGATTAACACAGAAGCTAACATTTTCTTGTTTAGGCTAACACTGAGGCATACAATATCATGTTTAGAATAACACAGAGGCTAACATAATCTTATTTAGACTAACATAGAGGCTAACATAATCTTGTTTAGGCAAACAGAGGCTAGTAATTAACACTACGTTGATATTAAATTTCTGCTAAGCGTGACCAACAATAATGACTTTTATGTTTTTCTGTTCAGTTACCATGTTTTCTCCTATTTATTCATGGAGACTGAGCTCAACTTAAAAAAACATTTATATTTATATGTGATGCTGGGTGTTAGCAAAAAATGTTTTGCACTGATTTATATTTAGAATCAATGAATTTCAATGTTTTCTGGTATTGTGACAGCTCTGTTAAATATTGCCTGGTACTCCGCTGGTTAATGTCTGAATTTCTCCTACAGGGATCAATAAATCAGATTTTAATGTGATCTGGTTTCAAATTTCATGCAGAGTTTGGTTCATTTTTCTGGCTCTGTGTTGACTTTCTGATAAATATCTGTTAATCTGGATGCTTTTAGCTTTCATAAAATATTATTTGGACTCCCAGGACTTGCATCAGAGGAATCAGCTTCCAGTCTTGTGGAATAAAATGGTGCGAGTTTGTATTTTCCGGCTGAAGTTGGAGGATTTGAGTGTGAAGCGTCTAATTTGAGTGTCAGTGTTTTTTCCTCCCACCTCCTCTGCTCACTTCCTCCCACATCTCCTCTCCAAATGTCTCTCTGAGCTGGTTGCTATGTGAACAGGTGCTAAAGAGCCTCTTATGGATGCAACATACAAACACAGAAACCGAGTCCTGCAGCGACGTCTCCGCCGGCAGGATGAGGAAACCTGCCAGAGGTCGAGGAAGACGAGGAGGAGGGAGGTAAAGGTAAAAGCATCCAGAGGTAACCGAGTGGGCAGCTTCATCACTTCTCTTTCTGAGAGAATAAATCATCCTCCTACACAGAGCGACTCGCTCCACAGAGCTTCATCTCTGCAGTGTTTTAGTTTGTAAAGTGGATTCACTCTGATACAGCAGCAGCAGACGTGTTACAGCAGATCCCTTACATTAAAATGTTCCATATCAATCCTCCAATATGTATAATTTATCATAATTTACCAACAGCTGCATCTATAGGAGCAATGATGCCCAAACAACATTTAGAAAGGCTGACGTTAGCTTGTTTAGGCAGATATAGCAGCGACTGTTATCATGTAAAGGCTATCATAGCGACTAATGTTATCTTTTGTAAAATCTTGTTTATATTAACACATTATGCTTAAGCTAATTTAGCAATAAATGCTATCTTGTAAAAGCTAACGTAGCAATTTACACTATCTTAATATCAAGTTTCCGTGAACATAATGGGTAAGGTTATCATATCTAGGCTAACATAGCAGCTAACAATAGCTTGCTTCAGCCAACAGCAACAAGCAATATCAATGCAATTCTGGTAACACAGAAACTACCATTATCTTCTTTATGCTAACGTAGCCGATAACATTATGTTATATACACTAACATGGTGACCAACGTTATCCTGTTCAGACTAATGTATCAACTACATTGTCTTATTTATGCTAACAAAGTGACTAACGTGATCTTGTTAGGGCTGGTATAACCACTGACATATTCATGTTATCTTGTTCAGGCTAACATAGCAACTAACTCCCTTGTTATCTGATTGAGGCTAACATGGGTTAACATTATCTTGTACGAGAGACAGCATTTAACACTCTGGATATCAGCTTTCTGTGAACTTAGCAGCTAAGGTTATCTCACTTAGGCTTATGTAACAGATAACAATCTTATATAAGAAAACAGCAAGAAACACTGTCAATATTATCCTACTAACACAGCCGCTAATATAATCTTATTTACACTCACACAGTGGCCAACATCCTCCTGTTTAGGCTAACGGCAACTACTATTATCATTCTTGTCTTGTTTAGGCTAACAGAAAAGCTAACATTATCTTGTTTTAGCTGCTGACACTATTGTGCCATCTTGTTAAGTCTAACATAGTGACTGTTATCTAGTTTAGCCTAACATAGAGGTTAACATTATCTTGTTGAGACTTAGCAATTAACACGATGCAAAAATCAAGCCTCTGCAAACATAGTGGCAAAGATAATCTTATTTAGGTTTGCGCAGGAGCTAACATAGTCTTGTTAAAGCTTCTTTACACAGTAAAGTGTTATGGATGGCATAGCTGACATTATTATTCTGTTTAGGCTAATGTAACCACTAATATTATATGATTTACATTAACATAGCGACCAACATTATCCAGCATGGTCTTATTTAGGCTAATGTAGCAGCTAGCATCATCTTGTCTAACTTAACAACAGCTAACAATACTACTACTAAATGTAGTGGCTAACATGTTACTTGCACTAACATTAGCCTGTTTAGGCTAATGTAGCAGTCAACGTTTTTTCATTTACACTAATGTAATGACTGACATCTTGTTTAGGCTAGCATAGCAGCTAACATGGTCTAAAGTTTAATTTTATCTTCTTTAGCAACAAACGCTATCTTGTTGTCAAGTCCTGGCTAATGTAGCAGCTACTTAGGCTAACATAGTGACTAACAGTATTTTATTATCAAGTTTTGGGCTAATGTAGCAGATAACATTATCTTTTTCAGGCTAACATAGTGACTAACAGTATTTTATTCTCAAGTTTTTGGCTAATGTAACAGCTCTTTATAGGCTAACATAGTGAATAACACTATTTTATTATCAAGTTTGTGGCGAATATAGCAGCCAGCATTATCTTGGTTATGTAGCATAATTCTTAAGCTACTGTGACTACTCTTTAGTCTGTAAACATAAAACACTGTTTGCAGCAGTTTTTGGATGTTATGTACAAAAACATTCATTTGACTAGTTATGTATTTTTGGTATTAAATTAGGATTATTGCATATAAACCTCTGTTATGGAAACAGAATAATGAAAGTCTCAAACCAACACTGGATTCTGTCAGAACCTGTCGAAGCTGCTGTTTGCTTGGTTTCATTTTCTGCTTTTAAACTGAATATCTGAGGACAAAATGGCTGCTTCTGGTTTAAAAACACAGAGTGAAGCAGCAGCTGAGGACGTTTCAGCTTCTGTCTGCAGGACAATAAAACCCCTAAAGTGTATAATTATGGCTACAGAAGGAGACAAAACCAGAGTTTATGACGCACGCGCACACACACACACACACGTATTGTTTTGGATGAACCAGTGTTAGAATAATTCACTGTGAAGACCTGAGTCCTCACAGACACAACTGGGCGGCAGCAGAGTGTTGTTGTCCCTCACAGGTAAGCCAGCCTCACCTGAACAGCTGCCTGCCTCAACACGTCCGTCACTCTCCGGCTGTTATGTAAAAGGCTTTGGCAGGTTCGTTCCTCTTTTGTGAAACTGTCAGGAAACTTATCGTCTTTCTGTTCTACCTGCAGGGCAGCTGTTTAAACACACTGTGAAATTATTACGGGGTGGGAGACGGACGTCGCCACGACAACTGCTGGCTCCAGCGTTCTCCAAGCTTAATTCAATCCTCCTCCAAAAATCACTTTATGCTATTTGTCTCAAATTCTAATCTGCCAAAAATAAAGCGTCCGCCAGTACCAGATTGTTAAAAACTGAAAATTCTGAGCTCCTCGACATTAGTATTAGAGATCCAGCTGAGACCAACGGTCAAATGACAAAAAATTCTGAGAGACTGAGAGGAAAATAAAATGTCCTGGATCAATAAAATAAATGCAGCATGGCTCAAAAAAACAGTGAACAGAGGAGAAAGTTGTTGGAAGATACATTCAGCATGAGGAGCAGAGTAGAGAGAAAAAGTCTGGAGAGGCTGAAAGCATGGAGATAGAAAAATATCTACAGTATGAGGAGACGAAACGACCATAGAGAGACACAAAACAACCAAAACAAGACACAAAATTACACAAAAGAGACTAAAAATTAACTAAACGAGACATGTAACAACATAAAATAGAACAACACCAATAAAAATGAGACCCAAAATGATACAAAAGAAACCAAAAATGACCAAATTGAGACACAAAATCACATAAACAAGAATAAAAACAGCAAAAATGAGACACAAAATGACCACAGAGAGAGAAAACTGTCTCACAAAAAAACAACTTTAAACTAAAAGACACAAATGAAAAGTCTCTCAGAGTTTGTAGCGGATGTAAAAAAGGAAACAGTTAAATATTTATAGTATGTGGAGACAAAACAATACAAATCGGAACAACTAAAGAGACCAAAAACAAACAAAATGAGACAAAGACACAAATGAGAACAAAAACAACCACAAAGAGAGAAAACTGTCCCAAAAAGTGACAAAACAACAGGAAAAATGGAATCGAAAACAACAAAAATGAGCCACAAAATGACCACAAGGACAGAAAACTGTCCCAAAGACACAAAAAACACCAAAACTGGACACAAAAAGACACAAAATAATACACAAGACAGAAAGTTACAAAAATAAAACCAAATATAACAAAAATTTAGACACAAAAGACACCAAAAATGACCAAACTGAGACTCAAAATGACATAAACAAGAATAAAAACAGCAAAAATGAGACACAAAATGACCACAGAAAGAGAAAACTGTCTCAAAGACACAAAAAACGACCAACATTGGAATCTAAAAGACACTAAATAAAACAGAAAACTACAAAAATGAGACTCAATATATCAAAAATGAGACACAAAATGACACAAAAGAAACCAAAAATGATCAAACTGAGACACAAATGACATAAAAAAGAATAAAAACAGCAAAAATGAGATACAAAGTGACCACTGAGAGAGAAAATTGTCTCAAAGAGACAAAAAACAACTGGAAACTGAAAAACACAAATGAAAAGTCTCTCAGAGTTTGTAGCGGCTGTAAACGTGAATAGTTAAACATCTCTATTATAGGTGCAGGACTTTATGTTGCAGTGAAAAATGAGCCACAGTGAGTTAAAACGAGAGTTTAACTCCCTGCTGCAGATGAATTTCATCTCCTCTGTATGTTCCAGTGGATTTCAGATGTGTTACATAGCATTAAAGCGTCAGCAGCAAGGTGGAGGCTGCAGCTCTGGGAGCCAATCAGAGGAGGCGACATCATCAGTGAAAGGCGGGAAAACGCACACATGTTGACACACGCTAATTATTTTCTAAATCCAGAGTAACCTGGATTATCCTGATTTACTGCCTCCGTCTCAGAAACACAGACGCTCAATGAAGGAACAAACCGAGCATCATGGGAACGTTGAAAGCAGCTCAGCAGGTCCAAGTCCACCATGTTGACGTTCTCATCCTATTCATAGCTGCTAAACTTTACGCAGAGGACAACTGTTCAAACCAAACTGTGGTTTTGCCTTTGGTGAAGGTTTTACTTTTACTCTGAAGCTCTTATCTTGTTAGATTTAAGTTCTAGTCCGACATGTTGTAGCTTGTTTTCTACACAACAGTCGAGTCTGTCCAGACCTTCAGCTCATAAAACCTGCAGATGGTTCAGACTCGATTCTTGTATATGATAAAATTGTTCTGTTTTTACACGTATCTCACTGTAAAATGTTGACAGATTGTCTGGAATCTGGAAATATTACAACCATGATGATGAGAAACTGGAAAAAAATGGATTAACTGTCAGTGAATGTTCAGTTTCCTCCTGCTGCAGAACCAGAGATTTCTAAAAAACTCATCTGAAGACGTTTTTATTTTCTCAACATTGTCCCCTCATGGTATGTCTAGTTGTGGTTGTTTTGTGTCTCTTTGTGGTTGTTTTATATGTCTTTGTGGTTGTTTTGTACCTCTTTGTGGTTGTTTTGTGTCTCTTTGAGGTTGTTTTATATCTCCTTGTCGTCATTTTATGTCACCTTGTGGTAGTTTTATGTCTAGTCGTTGTTTTGTGTCTCATTGTCGTTGTTTTGTTTTTCTGTGGTTGTTTTGTGTGTCTCTGTGGTTGTTTTGTGGGTCTCTGTGGTTGTTTTGTGTGTCTCTGTGGTTGTTTTGTGTCTCTGTGGTTGTTTTGTGTCTCTTTGTGGAGGTTTTGTGCATCTTTGAAATCATTTTGCATGTTTTTGTTGTTGTTTTGCGTGATGCGTGATGTTATGTATAAGCATAGTTTCTAAGAAATCTAAATATTAACATTAAGTTCAGGAGTGCTTCCAGCCAGAGTCGTGTGTTTGCAGCTATGATTAAATCTGATGTAATTCTCCATCAGTTTGTTTCAGACAGACAGTCGGTATAACTGGAAAGCCGACTCGGGCAGTTTAATTTGATTTATGCAATAAAAAGTGACTCAACCGAGAAGTCGGGATGTGGAGTCTAAACATAAGACTCTGAGGGTTAAACTGACTCTCTGTTAGTCTGTAAGTCATTTATTAAAATAAAATCAATGCAAATCAACCAAGTGTCTGAATGATGCAGGTTTATGAAGAACCAGGTTCTTTCTGAAGGGACCTTGGCCTCTACAGTTTCATCAAACATCATACTCATTCTCAGAGTCCAAACTCCTTCAGATTTGAACTCACAGACATCAAACATATATTTTTAGATTCAGCGTGACTCACACTTCCTAAGGATATCATCGTCTCTCATGTTGATACGAATAAACCTCCAGAAATCCACTTAGAAACCAGAAAAGAAACTGTGATTCTTATGAGCACAGAACCTGCCTGAGAATTCGTCTGTTTTTAAGTTTCCTACAGTATTTCAGTGATCTGATCACGGTTGTGTGTTTGTACATGAAACATCGCAGACATTAGCTTCTAATAAATGATTCGGCTCCAAATTTGACTAAATATGAACAAATACAGGCTGAAAACCAGCATTTGGATTCACTGACAGACTCCACATAACTTGATTATCTGTAAAAAAAAAATACTGAAAATGGGACCAACAAAACTCTTTTCATCTTGCCTCATAAAGATATTTTACTGAGGCTCAAAACATGTCAGACCTTGAAAATTGAATATCGAGAAACACTTTCAAAGTTAAACTGCAGCTTTACACTGCACTTTAACTCCACCAGGGAAAGCAGCGGAGTTATGTGATGATCGGCGTTGGTTTGTCTGTTCGCAACATTATTAAAGAACGGAATGATGGATTTGGATGAAATTTTCAGGGAAGGTCAGAAATGACACAAGGACCAAGTGATTAGATTTTGGCAGTGATGCGGCTTATAGTCTGGATCCATGGATTTGTTAAAGATTTCTGTATCATTGTGAGATAGCAGCATGGCGTCACTGTAACTATGACAACAAGTGAACACTACACCAGCTGCCTGCTGACGATCACATGATTGCGATCCTACTATAAATCAACCACTGCTGACTTTTCCATCAGAAATGATACAAGGAACAACTGATTAAATTGTGGGGGTGTTTCTGAGTCCCATCAATTCCTGTCGCCCGCTACATATTTAGGTCACGTGATTCAGTATCCGTACATAACGTACACATGCGTAACTCACACTTGTGCTCAGCACACAGTAATTTTGTTTGTGGGTACATCTGTATTAAATGGCCACATTCTATGTTGCCATGATTTTTGCTCATCAATATTTAACAAACAAATGCTGCATTTCTTAAAAAAAAAAAAAAAAAGAAAATGCTGTATTTCTGACCATGGCATATGGGGGAATGAACAGCCTTAGAGGAGTACTGAGCTCTCTGAGTGCTTTTCTAGTTAAAACATGTTTTACTTCACGAGTCGGTGTTAAATAAAATCCTTATTTATCATATATTAGGTCTTCATGCAGCCACTCTCCTGTCTCTTTAAGCCCCGCCTCCTAAATAGCCCTCTTTCTCCTGATTGGACAGCTTCAAGAAGCCTGCACCCGGAGCTTGTGAGCAGCGCTGTCAACCAGGTGATCGTATAAGAAATATGAGCCTAACAGAGGTCTTGGTGGTCACTAGCATGTTTTCGTGGTCATTCTGTTGTGAGTTTGTGTCTTTAAGGTTTTTTTGCTTCTTTTTCTGGTTGTTTTGTGTGTCTTTGTAATTGCTTTGCATGTTTTTGTGGTCATTTTGAGTATTTTTCTGGTCATTTTGTTTCTATTTCTGGTTGTTTTTCTGTCTATTTTTGATAATTTTGTGTGTCTTTGTGGTCACTAGCATGTTTCCATGGTCATTTTGTGTGTTTTGTTGTAAGTTTGTGTCTTTAACTGTCTTTTTGCTTCTTTTTCTCATTGTTTTGTGTGTCTTTGTAGTTGTTTTGCATGTTTGTGTGGTCATTTTGAGTCTTTATTTTCATTTGGTGTCTCTTCCTGGCGGTTTTTAATCTTGTGGTCATTTTGTGTGTCTTTGTTGTCATTTTCTGCCTTTTTATGGTCATTTAACATGTTTTCATGGACATTCAGTGTATTCGTGTTTGTTTTGTGCATCATTATCATGATTTTGAGACTCTTTGTGGTCATTTTGAGTCTTTGTATTTTCATGTGGTGTCTCTTTCTGGTTGTTTTTTCATCTCGTTGCTGTCATTTTGTGTGTCTTTGTTGTCATTTTGTGCCTTTAATGGTCTTTTTGCATCTTTTTCCTTTTGTTTTATGCATCTTTGTCATTGTTTTACATGTTTTAGTGGTAATTTTGTCTCTTTGTATTTGTCTTGTGTATATTTGTGGTCATTTTGTGCCTTTTTATGTTTTTTGTGTCTTTTTATGATGGCTTTGTGCATCTTTGTGGTCTTTTTTTCATCCATTTGTAGACATTTAATATGAATCTCAAGCAAAAATGAAGAAAAAAGACAACAGGATGCATTAAACAAACATAAAATCTCTTTTTTATCGTCATTCAGCTGCAGGTTAACCGTCTGGTCTCTGCAGTGGAACTAACATGTTTTTACTTCCTGAACCTGGTCTCCTGATGTACACTAGAACACTCTGGTTCAGACTGCAGGTGTTAAAAGGTAACCAGGTGTGTCAGCAGGTAGAACCAGACAGGTGAGAGTCCTTCAGTTTAAATATGAAGCTGCATCACAACAAACATCCTGCAGCAGATTCTCACTTACGACTCACGATTACATGATACGTCATTAATAAAAGCTGTAAACTAATTTACATTTTGAATCAATCAATAATCGACTGAAGTGATTAAAAAATGTTCAAAAGTCTTGAACTTAAGAACAAAGTAAAAACCACACTGGAAAAAAATAAATGCATAAAGAAATGTGAATTTGGCAGGAAAAAAAGACATAAACACTGCAAAAATGGTGAAAATACCATTAAATCAGTAAAATTGTTATATTCTCAGTGGATTTAAATTCAGTAAAAACTACATAATTTTACAGTCGCACAAAAGAACAAATTAGTATTTATTAACAGAAGACATTTTGTGTGAATATTATTTACACTTTTGGCCTGTTTTTATTTATTCCCTTATTTATTTGTTCATTTATTTTACACTCAACATGTAAATTAATATCTATATTTAGTAAATATTATCTGTAATTTAACAAAACAGGGACAATCTGTAAACTAAAAAGCTAAATGTCACACATAATATGTTTATTTTTTTTAGTTTTTACAGTTTCTGTCTGATAAATGTTATTGTGGTGATTTTTTTTAAACATAAATGAAGTTTAATGGAATATAAAAGGAAACATTTTCTGTCTCTTCAGTGCAAACATCAAATAAAACAAAAAATAAACCTTAAAACAAAGAAGCTCAGCTGGAGCGTCTATTATTAGCGGGTTTGTAGGCCAGAAATAGAAAACGTTCCATATTTGTAGTCCTTTAATGACAGGAGGTTGAGCTCAGACTTTTATTTTTAATCTGATGTGTAAGAAGCAGCTGTCGAGTGTTTTCTGAGAAAAACTTTGGTCCTTAAAGCTGCAGCTTTGCTTGACAAGAAGCTCAGAAATGATCCTGAAAACACAAATTCACTCCAGTGCCGTCCTGTTTTCAGTGTTTCTGAACCACAGATTCACTCTGAGCTTTGACTTTCTGACCCTCTGGGCCTCCGTAGGAACTCAAACTAAACCATCAATCAAGTTTCCTTCAGTTGGACTGAAATAAAAAGTCCTGATTTTAGTTTTTCAGGTTTTTTTGTGGCATTGAGTCGAAGCTTGTTGGTGTTTTTAGAAGACAAACTGTTTCAGTTCACAGATTTAATCATCAATCAGAGTTAATGAGCAGCAATGACCGAAAAATTAACATTTTCAAAATGGCTTTTTAATTTTCTTAAACACATATAAAAAATTTTAGATTTATTATGATTTTTTTTTAATGTGTAAAATTTTTAATATTTCAAAATTTTTTTTAAACATCTGAATATTTAAATGATTTATTTTAATTATATTTCACTTTTTTTGTTTTATGGATTTTTAAATTTTGGAATATTTAAGTAGCATTATTATTATTATTATTGCTAATTATTGCTGTAATTAATATTATTATTAATATTATTGTTAATATTATTATTATTATATTAAAGTTGTTCTCATTTTATAATAGCTAGATTGGTTTATATTTTAAGTGCATTGTCTCATCTTATTTCAAAAAGTTTTTATCTTTAAATGTTGTTTAATATATTTTTTGGTTTTATGATTATTGATTAAAACTTTACAATATTTTAATATTTTCGTGGTACATTTTAGATTTTTTAAAATGTCTTATTTTAAGCGGTTTTAATTTTAGTTGAGGTGAATATGTTTCAAATGTTTTTCTGATGTGGAGAAATAGTTTATTTTTCCAACATTATTATTATTATATGTTTTTGGTGATTTTACTGTTTTGCAATATTTAATATTTAAGTTGCATTATTCTTCCTCTTATTATTATTATTATTATTACATATCATATTTTAGAATAATTCAATATAGTTTTAAAGTATATTTTCTCATCTTATTTCAAGTATTTTTTATCATTAAGTATTGTACAATACATTTTTAGTTTTTATTACTATTGAGTAAATGTTTTTTAATGTAAGTTATTTCAAATATATGTTCAAATAAAATGCACAAATACTTGAAATGCAAAATCATGCTTATACAAAACAGGCAGCGAATAAAAATATTTTTAAACATATTTTAAAAAGCATTTACTTTTGTTGTTCTGGTTTAGAATATTTTAATATTTATTGTGGTGTATTTTCCATTTTTTAGACATTTCATCTCAGCTTTTTTATTTCATTTTAAGTTTTTAACATTTTAAATATATTTAATATTTCTGTAGATGTGCAAATTCTGGACATTTAGGAAATCAAAATTATATTTATTTGATTTCTTTTATTATGACTGAATGAATAAATGATGAGGAATATTTAGAGTCTCACACCCCAACATTCCTGCAGCTCATGAACCTTCAGCTGTAATAAGCAGCAGATTCTAAAGGGGACGACGACGATTATGTAACCGCTGGATACACAAACACACACACAGCAACACACACACAGCAACACACACACAGCAACACACACACACACAGCAACACACACACAGCAACACACTCACTGCTGAGGCTGCAGTCTGAGTGATTTCAGTGTAAAATGAAAATCCTGCTGCAGCGTTTCTGAAGAAAACGTCAATTTTCTGATTAGCAGCGAAGCGTTTCATTAAAATAACGAATAAATGATTAAATAACGTCGGCGAATAATAAAATAAACATTAAATATTCATTTATTCACAGAAACAGAGAAACCAAAGCAGCCAATTAGAATCCTGATTATATTTTACTGTCGTTTTAATTTTCTGCGTCTATTTGCACTGAATAAATTCTGTGTTTTTTAAGGTCAGTTTTCGTCTCTTTCTGGTCATTTTGTGTGTTTTTGTCACCATTTTGTTAATCTTGGTGGTTATTTTGAGATATTTTGTGCATCTTTGTTGTTATTTTGTGTATCTTTGCAGTGGTTTTACATCTTTTTCTGGTCATTTTGTGCTTCTTTTAGTCCATTTTGATCTCGTTCTGGTCTTTTTGTGTATCTTTGCTTTGGTTTTTACATCCGTTTGTGTTTATTTTGTGTGTCATTGCAGCAATTTTGCATGTAACAGAGGTTATTTTATTTTCTGTTTACACTGGGTTAGCATCCCTTTGTTTGTTTTGTGTCTCTTTCAGTCCATTCTGTTCAATTTTGTGTCTTTTTGATGTTGTGTAGTGTCCGTTTGTGTTGGCTTTTACATTTGTTTGTGTTCATTTTGTGTCTCTTTGCGCTTAATAAAGGTTATTTTATGTCTATTTCCACTAAATCAGCATCTGTTTGTGTTTGTTTTGTGTCTCCATTTTGATCTCTTACTGGTCTTTTGTGTATCTTTGCTTTGGTTTTACATCTATTTGTGTTTATTTTGTGCCTCTGCCGCAATTTTGCATTTAATAGAGGTCATTTCATGATCTGTTTTCACTAGTTTAGCATCTGTTTGTGGTCGCCTTGTGTCTCTATTAGTCCATTTTGATCTTGTTTTGGTGTTTTTGTGTGTCTATTTGTCCACTTGATCTCTTTCTGGTCATTTTGTGTGTTTATGTCATCGTTTTGTTATTCTTGGCGGTTATTTTAAGATATTTTGTGCATTTTTGTTGTTGTGCCTATTTGCATTGGTTTTACATCTTGTTCTGGTAATTTTTTGTTTGTTGTTGTCATTCTTGATCTTATTCTGGTCTTTTTGTGTGTCTTTGTGGCGCTTTGTGTTCCATTTCTGTTGTTTTGTGCATCTTTGCATTGGTTTTACATCCATTTGTGAGCATTTTGTGTCTCTTTGCAGTCATTTTGCATTTAATAGAGGTTATTTTATTATCTGCTCTCACAGGTTTAGCATCTGTTTGTGTTTATTTTAGTAGGAAAACTGTTATGAACCTTTAACATAAATTGCGGACAGTAAATCTCTGCAGTGTTCATCTGTCAGGACCCTCATCACTGCATTCTAACCACCTGGTTATTGGTAATTAAATATTGATATCCAGAATAAAACTCCTGCTGATGCTGGACAGTTAATAAACTAATAATAATCTAAGGACCCTCATCACCGCATTCTAACCACCTGATCAGTGACATCACCAGGCGTCGTCCACCTGGACCGGGTCTCACCTGTACAGTGTCCGAAGCGTTTTCCCGCCACGCTGTCCAGCACGGCGAGCGTCAGGTTGTCGGGGGTGTCGGGGTGCAGTGGCGTCCCTCCTCCCTCGGTGACCAGGCTGGCCTCAGAACTCTGCTCGTCGCTGGACAGAGACGGGCTGCGGACGTCGCCGGAACCGGAACCAGAGCTGTTGGCGCTGCCGGGCACCGAGACCGGACCGGTCCCTGCCGCCGAGGGCCAGGAGGGCGGGTCCTCGCTGTCGGGGCTGCAGACGGGTTAAACATGTTTAAATATTATAGAAACATTTTCCTCATGTTCAATCATTTCCTTCAGGATTAATAAAGTTTCTTATCTTAATTTAAATCGACAACAGATCAGACTCACTGTGATTATCAAATAAATCCATTTATCACTTACTAATAATTCATTATTTATTGTTTCGTAAGAAAAAAACAACATTAATATCATGTAAATAAAATGGAACTTAAAGGGTTAAAATCCTGAGAATTTTAAATAATATTTATCACTTATGATCAGACTGACGTTGGTTAATAATATCTGTCATATAATATTCTTGGTGATTTCATTAATTAATGTTTTTTTTTAAAAACCATTTTTCAACTCTTACATAACAGCAAATATCTGTAAATTAGTAATTACTTTGGCTGATTTAAATACAAAAAAAATTTCAAAGGACAAATTTGGAAAAATACAGACTTTGATATGACATTATTTCATGTATTTTATGGTTAATGTGTAAATGAATATTTCTCTGTACTTTTATTCGATAACTGTAATTTATGAAAACAATGAAAACCAGTAAAATGTTTATGTAAATATACAAAAACTCTGAATTATAACAATATTTTAGTGATTTCAGAACTGCAAAAAAAATTTAATTTCCAGTTTAGTGTTACAAAAGAATAAAATACTAATTTTAAAATACTAAAATATATAAACAAAATAAAACAAATAAATGTGTAATTATTATAAAATACATAAATAAAATTAGAAAAAATAAATATTAAAATTAAAGTAATAAAAATATAAAGTGAATAAAGTACTAAAATACTAAACTAAATTTGCCATTTCTCAACTCAAATATCTGTAAAATAGTCATACTTTTGCATTTTTAAATGCAGTAAAAATAATTTAACTTTAAGTTCAAACATTGTAAGAGAAACAATTACTATTTATAAAACTAGAGATATTTAATGTGGACATTACATAGTTTTGATCAATTTTATGATTAATGTATTTTTTTCGATAATTTAACAAATCAAGAAAATTTGCAAATTAACTGTAAGTAGTTTAAAAAATGATTTGTCATTTTCAGTACACATATTTCTAAAATAATATTTTTAAAGACTTAAGAACTTTGAAAAGAAAACTTGCAGAATATAAATATTTTTCTTTTAAATAACAGCAAACACCTGCTTAATAATAATAATGTTTGCTGGTTTAAAGACAGTAAAAATAGAATAATCAATAATAGTGAACAAAAACACAGCTTTTATTGACTGTTAATTGATATCGGTCACCTGAACACCTCCCGGGCCTGGCCGCTCTCCGGTGA
Source organism: Amphiprion ocellaris (assembly GCF_022539595.1). Taxonomy (NCBI): domain Eukaryota; kingdom Metazoa; phylum Chordata; class Actinopteri; family Pomacentridae; genus Amphiprion; species Amphiprion ocellaris. Next base: position 10,381,288 of record NC_072784.1, on the reverse strand, counting down.
CGTCTCCCTGAAGAACGGAACCACCCGGGACAGGCTCGCCCTCCGCCGGGACGCCCCGGTGCCGCCGCTGGCCTTGTCCGTCACCCCGCCGACGAAGCCTCCCGCCCGGGTCAGCGCCGTGGTCTGCTTCTTCAGGAACTTCTCCAGCGGCTTCATCCCGGCCGGCATGGTGGGCTGCTGCTGGGGCGGTTCGGGTCGGTTCGATGCGGAGCTGGAGCTGCTGGAGGCGGCGCGGCTCTACATCATTCTCCGGCCGCTGCGGCTCGGCCCGGGCAGGTGTGCGCAGGTGTGAGCTCGGAGGCTCGGCGGGCTGCTGTGGAGTCCCAGCTCGGTTCTAACCCATCGGGGGCGGCGGAGCTGGAGGTTCGGGTCGGCGCGTGTCCTGGTTCTCCGCCTTTCTGGTGAAAATCTCCCCCCGAATCGAGCTCCGAATCACCGACTAACCGGAGCTCTTCTCCCCGGAGCTTCCTGAGCAGCGGCGGCCGCAGCTCGACGCACCTGGCGGGGGGGAACCGCTCCGGGCCGCGGGGGTTCCGTCGGTGCAGGTTCGGCGCTGGTTCGGTGCTTCAGCACGGTCCGGCTGCCCGTCGCTCTCCGGTTCTCTCTCTCCGCCCCTCCGCATAAATTACCGGAGAACCGACGGTTCCTCCCCCCTTCTGCTGCAGTTGCGCGTCCCCGACACACACCGAGCGCGCATGCACGTGCACGAGTCCAGCGGTGTAAAAATTGATGGGGATGAAAATACCCCTGACGACAGCAGGAAACACCGCGAGATTTCACCAAGCACCGCGGAGCGTGACGGATAATCAATGTATCGATCAGGAAGTCTGAAGGAGCGACAGCTGATCAGTATCGATCCGTATTGGCAATCAATAGTGATCAGATGTTAAGAGAATCAACAGCGAGCAAAAATGACCAAAAAGAAAAAACAAAAGACCAAAAAAATTAGAAGAAAATTGTGCAAAAAAGCAAAAAAAAATAAGACAAATAAAGACTTAGACACACAAACACACGTAAACAAAAACACAAAATGAACACAAATAGATGCAAAAAATAAGAAAAGATGCTAAATAACCACAAAGAGACACAAAACGAAAATAATCACAAAAATATGCAGAAAACATGCAAACTGACCACTAAGACACAAATCGTAAACATAAAATGAGAACAAAAAGATGCCAAAAAGCAAAACAATAGGGAGACAAAAAACTACCAGAAAAAGATGAAAAATCACCACAAAGAAACACAAAATGACAATATAAACACAAAAAAATAAGAGAAAAGATGCAAAATAACCACAAAGCCACACAAAATAAACAAAAAACAAATGATTACAAAAAGATGAAAATTAACAACTTAGACACACAAATTGCGAACAAAAAACACAAAATGAGCACAAATAAATGCAAAAAATAAGAGAAAAGATGCTAAATAACCACAAAGACACAAAATGAACATAAAACACACAAAACAATCACAAAAAGATGCAGAAAACACGCAAACTAACCTATAAGACACACAAGTTGTAAACAAAAACACAAAATGAAAACAAAAAGATGCTAAAAACAAACACAAAATATACTAAGATGATCACAAAACAACCACAAACCTCAACACCACCGACCCGTATGGAGGAGATGAAGACCCTGTTGCTGTTCAGAACGTGGTCACATGACCCAGTATTGATCAGTAACCTGATCAGGTAACAGCTGCAGCTTGTTCCAGTAAAACGACACCTTCATCCTCACCTGGACGACTCAGTAATCACCTGTATCACCTGTCAGCAGACTGCTTCTGAGGGAACAGGAACAACCAGAGACACTAAACAACCAGAAAGAAACACATCATAGATGCGAAAAAAAACAACAACTTTAAAGCGAAACGACCACAAAAAGTTGAAAAAAGGCAAAAATGAAGACAGAGGCAGGAAATGGCCACAAACACATGGAATAATCAACACAAAATTAACATAAAGAAGGACAATAAGCTAAAAACAATGAAAAAAAACCTGAAAGATGCAAAACAACCACAGAGACGATGAGCAGAGAAAGTCTCAAAAAAGGCAAATACGACACAAAGAGATGCGAAATTACCACAAAATGACACAAAATGATCAAAGAACAACACGAAATGACCAAAAAGACACAAAATACCCACTAATAGATATGAAATAACCACAAAAGCACACAAAAAGCACAAAAAGAAGCAAAAAGCATCAAGAAAAGATGAAAAACAACCATAAAGATGTAGAACTACACAATTATGACCACAATAAACAAAATGACCCAAAAAAAGCAAAAAAAGACAAGAAAAAAAGAAAAACAACCACAAAGACTCACAAGAAAACGAGAGAAACATAAACTGACAACAAAAAGATGCAAAAAAAGATGCAAAACAAGCACAGGCACAAGATGACACAAAATGATGTAAGATGAGCACAAATTGACAGACTAAAAAATACCACAAAAAGAGGCACAAAATGACACCAAAAAACACAAAATGAGCACAGAGATGCAAAAAAAAAAAAAGAAACTCAGAAAATGATGCAAAATGGCCACAGAGGCAGAAAATGACCAAAAGAGAGAAAATGAGCAAAAAAGGCAAGAAAAAAAAAAGAAAAACAACCACCAAGAGTCACATGAAAACTAGAGAAACACACTTCAATTCACATCTGGGAAAAAAACAAATAAAGACAAACAGTTTTATTGTCGTGTTCTTTATTGATCCTGTGGACGACGACAGAGACAAAACCATCGTCTTCATCACCGTCGTCATGGTAACCTGAAGACGAAGAACCTACAACTAAACTTCTGTGGTGAAGCCGGAAAACCAAACATGAGAAGAAATATTTACGTTTAACCGATGAAATGAATCCTACAGCAGCTGAGAGAAAACAAAGCAGCTACAGATTTAATGTGACGTTTTAGAAACAAATATGTAAAAATAAAAACAGTTTTTGGAGCTGCGGTGGTTATTTTCTGGATTAATCCATCAGATGTTTGGGGAAAAACGTCAGAAAATGTTGACGAGAATTTCACATTGATTCTAAAATCTAGCGATTATTTCTCTTTTTTTTTCTTTTTTAAATAATATTTTAAATTTTGTCAACGATTTTTACACACTTTATGAAAACTAAGTCATATTTTTGAGACATTTTATCAAGAATTTAAATATTTTATGAAGAATTTTTTTGTTTGGTCCATAAAATGTCAGAAAATGGTGAAACACGTCGAGAGTTTCACAAATTTCTATTCTATTATTTTGATTTAATTATTTTCTGGATCAACTGATCAGCTGTCTGGACTCCAAAATATCAGGAAATAGTGGAAAATGTTGAAGAAACCAGAAAATATTCACATTTAAGAAGCTGCAAGCACCAAATTTAGACAGATTTTTATTAAAAAGTTAAATAAACTGATTATTAAAGTAGTTTGTACTTAATTTAATACCTGACAATTAAATCAATTAATGACTGGAAATCTCTCTACTGGAGAAAAAAATAATCTGCTTATTTGTTGTAATATGATCCTGATCATTTCTCTGTTTTCATTTGATCAACTTTTCAACAATATTTTTCATTTTGTCAACAATTTTACACATTTTATTTAAACATTTTCAGACATTTTAAGTCATATTTTTAAGACATTTTATGAAGAATTTGAACATTTTATGAAAAACTTAGACATTTGGGCGATAACGTGTGAGATAATGTGGATCGGTGTGATCAAATGTCTTGTTTTGTCCAAACATCTGCAGAAGAAAACAGAAAATATTCACATTTAAGAAGCTGCAAGCACTGAATTTAGACTGTTTTTTTATAAACTAATTATTAAAGTAGTTTGCATTTAATTTGATGCTTGACAATTAAATCATTTAATGGTTGGAAATCTTAATACTGGAGAAGAAGTAACCCGTTTATTTGTTGTAATATGGCCCTGATTATTCTCTTTTTGACATTTAAATAATATTTTCCATTTTGTCAGTGATTTTACACACTATATTAAAACATTTTCAGACATTGTAAGTCATATTTTTGAGACATTTTATCAAGAATTTTAATATTTTAGATATGAAAAAATGGTGAAAAATGTGGATCAGGGTTTGATCAAACGTCTTGTTTTGTCCAAAGAGATTCAGTTTACTGTCACAGAGGAGGAAAGAAACCAGAAAATATTCACATTTAAGGAGCTGAAATCACAGAACTAAGAATGTTTTTAGCAGAAAATTCCTCAAATTGATTAATCATCAGAATAGTTGAACTCAAGATTTCTATTAGTTACTGTATTGTCATTTTCTGTGCAGAAACGTCTAAATTTGTGGCATCAAGACGCTCAGATTTGTAAATTTGATGCTTTTTTTGCCATAAAGTGAAAATCTTTTAGTACCAGCTGATTAATGGTTGCAGATCTGCTGTCGTGTGTGAAATGTGTGTTCATTATTTGTTTCTGGGTTTCAGTTTTTCACAAAAATCACTCTTTGAGGACAGAAAGACAAACTTTAATCGGACATCAAAACTACAAGCTTCATTCTCAACAGAAAACATGAAGGAGGAGAAACAAACTTCTAACAAACATCTCCGGAAACCTTCAAACCGAAAACAGCCGAATTCTGCAGAACGAACGATAAATCTCCAACACAAGCCACTGCGTTTACTACCAATAATGAGAATAAAAAAAGAAAGAAACGGCGTTAGAAAGAACAGAACGGGGAAAGAAATGAGAGCTAAAGCCACACAGCTCCTGTCGTCGCTCCTCTAAATCTTCTCGCTAACATTCGAGGTCCCTGCCGATGCTTTTAGTCAGAAGCTGCAGCGCTAGAAGTTTATTAGAATATGTTTACGGCTCTATTTATCTCTCAGGCTTCTTCTATTTATTTACACATTTTAGATTCTATGTACAGCGACAAGAAACAAACCAGCAGCTCCGACCGGCTTCTGTGCAACTTTACAAACTCTGACCATCACAAACAAAACCGACTTCGAGAGGAAAGAAGAGCTAAGAAAATGTGGATTTAAGGGTCCAGTTTCTACACCGTGAACAAACTGCAACAGGTTTTCAGTAGTTTGGTCTAAAAAATGTCAGATTACTCAGCTTACTGTCAAAAAAAATGAAAAAAACGGAAAATATTCACACTGAAGAAGCTGCGATCACTGAATTTAGACAGTTTTTATAACGTTAAACACAATATAGTTGTCTATTATTTCATTTAATCATTAACTGTTGCACCTTCTTCATTAATTTATCACTTGTTTAATGTATGAAATTTTGATTAAAGCCCCAAAAATATTCCATTTCCTGTAATAGAAGAGGAAAAATGAAGAAAATATTCACAATCAAGAAGCTGCAATCACGGAATTTAGACCGTTTTTGTTAACACAAAATAATTGTCAATTCATTTAATAATTGACAACTAACCCTTGAATCTTCTTGGTTTATTTATTAGTTTTTGATATAAAAGTGTCAAAAAAGTAGTGAAAAATGCCGATTAAAGCACAGAGGAGGAAAGAAACCAGATGTTTACATTTTAGAAGCTGAAAAAATGGTAGACAGTAAATGAAATATTTGACAAATACTGGATTTATCCGCTAAATGCTGCATCTTCCAATTAATCGAGTAGTTGTTTGATGATTAAATAAAAATAAAATGGTGAAAAATCATGTTTTATCCAAAGATCTTCAGTTTAATTTAATGGTTGAAAACTAATCGAAGAATGAAACCTTAAAATGTCCTTATAACTGCATTTATTACATGCTTCTGAGTTGCTTATTAATAAAAAAAATTGTGAGTTTTGTCTGCAAAATGTCAGAAAATCGTCTGAAGTTTCCGTCAGAAGTCAAATCAGAGAATCCTGCAGCCACATAATCGACCTAAATGTTAAATCGCTCGTCTAAATTACTGCCGGTTGGTTTGACGAGCAGAGAAAATGTAAAGTGTGATCTCAGTTTGAGGTTTTTACTCCTGCAGAAACATAAATATGATCACTGCACTGATGAATTTCTGTCAGTTTAAAGCCAGAAACTAAAAGGAAAGACCAAAATACTCAAATCTGAGCAGCTGGATGCCACAAATTAAACATTTTTGCTCAGAAAATCAATAAAAAAAGAAAAATCTTTCAGGTCTAATATGACCCTCGAGCTTCTGCGTTCATCAGAAACATTTTTATTTCACTAATTAATCAATTAGTTGTTGAATTTAATATGAATCCACAAATACTTTGAGAATTTATTCATCCGTTTGATGAACTTTCTAATAAAAACTGTAAATTCTGTGATATTTTCTGTTTTCTTTCCTGTTCTGTGACGGCAAACTGAAGATCTTTGGACAAAACAAGACATTTTTTATCACATTTTTTATCATTTTAGACCAAACGGCCGATCGACTCATCCAACAAAATAACCGTTGGCTGCAGCCTGAACACGGTGATTAACTCTTTAATAAACGACATAGAATAAATGTAGTTTTTAAGTCTTATAATTGCATCACTGTCCACAGGAAGAGTCACAGCCATTCATACATTATTAGGAACTTTCATCTATATTATAAATCATCTATTTTGTATTTAGAGATTTAAATGATGATGATAAAAGGCTAAAGGTGAATCTGCAGCGCTGATGTACCCTTTAAAGAAAAGAAACGACTGAAAAGTAGAAGGAAAAAAACATCCAAAAATAACCAATACCTGTCGTGACGGAGACTCGTGGAAGCACCTGGTCGGATTCAAACATCCTCAAACTGCTCGGAAATTCAGTTTCTTCTTAAAACGATGAAAATGACACGTTAACCGTTAACATAGCTGGAGACCAACAGAAGAGTTCACCGTGAAAAAAGGAAAATACTTTAACTGGACTTTAACAGCACCGACGGCTCTAAAGGGTTTGAACTCGACAGTCTGGTTCAGAGACACGTCGGCGGGATTCGAACTGGCCACAGTCCGACTGCTACAGGGCTGGAAACGAAGAGGGAACCGAAGAGAAAATAAAGTCTTAATCCACCAGTGATGCTGTGGGTCACCTGCAAAGTCCGTTCACCTGTCTGTCCGTTAGTCCCGCCCTCCCTCGCCGGCGTTGGTTGCCGGTGGCGACTACGACTCCTCACCGACCCTCCCACCCCGCTCCTGCCAACACAAAAAGGAAAACGTGCTTTAATTTTGAAGGTCGGATTCAACTTGATTGCAGTAAAACCGCAGTGTGAGTATTCACAATAATATACCAGATAAACAGAATGAACAAAGAATGAACTGTACAGAATGCAATCACACCTGCAATCATACCTGCAATCCCTCCAAGAACTGTTCTGTTTTTCTAAGATTTTCTTTGAGATTGTTAAGTTTTGTCTTGTCTTACTTTCCAAGATAAATTGAATGAACAAAGCGATACATGTGTTAAACTGCACGACCTACAATCACACCTACAATTTTACCTGCAATCACACCTAAAATCATATCTACAATCACACCTGCAATCACACCTAAAATCCTATCCACAATCACACCTAAAATCACACCTGCAATCACACCTACAATTTTACCTGCAGTCACACCTACAATTTTACCTGCAATCACACCTACAATTTTACCTGCAATCACACCTGCAATCCCTCCAAGAATTGCCCAGTTTTTCTAGTTTTTCTCTAATTTTCTTCAGGGTCGTTGATGTTTTGTCTTACCACTCACTTTCCAGGATGAATTAAATGAACAAAGAATGAACTGTCTTTAGCGTTATCAAACATATTTTTTAAAATATATGATGATGCAAGGAAAGTAGAAAACAAATGAGCTTTGAATTCTCTGTGAATACAGCTGAATTTACCTCATGTTTCATTTCGAGGCATTTTAGACAAAAAGAGCAGGAGAGAAGCTAATGGAGGCAAAATGTCTCACCTGTAGTTCCTGGATCAGAGTGAGGCTGAGACAGGTGAGGGAGGGCTGAGGGGCGGAGTCACTCTGAGGCGAAGGGCACTTCAGGAGGGGGGGGCTTCACGGTGACGGGCTGAGACGTTCGGCGAGGCGGCGAAGGCTTGGGCTGAGCCTGCTGCTGCATCGTGTCGTAGTAGGTCACACCTCCATAGGTCACCTGGGACTGGCCCTGCAACACAGAGAGAGTCAAACACACACCTGGGAACACCTGACACCACCTGAGGAACACCTGAGGAACACCAGAGAATGCTAAAGAACACCTGGGAACACCTAAAAACACCTGAAATTCAATTTTTTTTATGTAGCGCCAGTTCCCAGCATGTCATCTCTTAAGACCTTACGAATACTGAACAGACAACCCAACAATCCAAAGCTCCTTTTGGATTTCCTATGATCTCGGGAGCTGAAAAATACTCGAGAACACCCGAAGAGTACCTGAAAACAACTTAAAACACCTGAGGTCACTTGAAAAACACCTCAGAAACCGTTGAAAAATATCTGAGAACATCTGAAACCACCTGAAAAACATCTGAAAATAGTTTAGAACACCTAGAAACAACTCAGTACAAATTAGGAACACCTAGAAACATCTGAAAATACCCGAGAATACCTGACAACACCTTGGAACAGTCATAGTTGTTGTCTTGTGATACTACTTTATCTTCAGCGTACCTGTGGGTTTGGGTACATGGTGGGGTATGGGAAGGTCATGACGCCTGGTGGAGGGTAGAAAGGCGGCGGCAGCAGCTGCTGTGGTTGCCCCGGCGACAGAGATACAGGTGGGCCTCCGTAGAGGGCGGGGTTAGCGATGGGGCCACCTGATTGGTGGGGATGGAGACCTGGACAGAGGTGAGCAAAATTAATTTGGAAACATTCACAAATAAAAATTAAAATCAGAGAAGAAACTAACCGGGGTGGGGGATGTGCATCTCCGGCTGGACCAGCATGCCTTGCGGCGGGATGGGGGCGGGGCCTTCACCGTGAGCGTAGATTGGTCCTTGGTACGACACTGAGACAGGAAGAGACAGGAAGTTAGTTAAAGTGGTAAAGATCTGTCTGCAGAGAAGCTTTAATCCAACAAAATACTGCTGTCTGATCAAGTATTTGCAGTTTTAAGGGTTTGTTCCAATAAAATACTACTTTAAATGTTTATCCCACCCCAAAACACTACTATCTGTCAACATACTTCTAGATTTAAAGGTTCATTCCACTAAAATATGATTTTCTGTCCAAATACTTTAAATTTGAAATGTTTATTTCACCCAAATTACTACGTTCTGTCAACACATCTAGGTTTAAAGAATAATTCCATCAAAATACTACTTTCTGTCTAAATATTTCCAGTTTGAAAGGTTTATTCCATCAAAATACTACTTTCTCTCCAAACACTTGCAATTCCTAACGTTCTTTAGACAGTTTTTATAACGTTAAACACAAAATAGTTGTCTATTATCTGATTTAATCATTAACTGTTGCACCTTCTTCATTAATTTACCACTTGTTTAATGTATGAAATTTTGATTAAAGCCCCAAAAATATTCCATTTCCTGTAATAGAAGAGGAAAAATGAAGAAAATATTCACAATCAAGAAGCTGCAATCACTGAATTTAGATCGTTTTTGTTATTAAACACAAAATAATTGTCAATTAATTTAATAATTGACAACTAACCCTTGAATCTTCTTGATTTATTTATTAGTTTTTGATATAAAAGTGTCAAAAATGTAGTGAAAAATGCCGATTAAAGCACAGAGGAGGAAAGAAACCAGATGTTTACATTTTAGAAGCTGAAAAAATGGTTGACAGTAAATGAAATATTTGACAAATACTGGATTAATCCGCTAAATGCTGCATCTTCCAATTAATCGAGTAGTTGTTTGATGATTAAATAAAAATAAAATGGTGAAAAATCATGTTTTATCCAAAGATCTTCAGTTTAATTTAATGGTTGAAAACTAATCCAAGAATGAAACCTTAAAATGTCCTTATAACTGCATTTATTACATGCTTCTGAGTTGCTTATTAATAAAAAAAATTGTGAGTTTTGTCTACAAAATGTCAGAAAATCGTCTGAAGTTTCCGTCAGAAGTCAAATCAGAGAATCCTGCAGCCACATAATCGACCTAAATGTTAAATCGCTCGTCTAAATTACTGCCGGTTGGTTTGACGAGCAGAGAAAATGTAAAGTGTGATCTCAGTTTGAGGTTTTTACTCCTGCAGAAACATAAATATGATCACTGCACTGATGAATTTCTGTCAGTTTAAAGCCAGAAACTAAAAGGAAAGACCAAAATACTCAAATCTGAGCAGCTGGATGCCACAAATTAAACATTTTTGCTCAGAAAATCAATTAAAAAAGAAAAATCTTTCAGGTCTAATATGACCCTCGAGCTTCTGCGTTCATCAGAAACATTTTTATTTCACTAATTAATCAATTAGTTGTCGAATTTAATATAAATCCACAAATACTTTGAGAATTTATTCATCGGTTTGATGAACTTTCTAATAAAAACTGTAAATTCTATGATATTTTCTGGTTTCTTTCCTGTTCTGTGACGGCAAACTGAAGATCTTTGGACAAAACAAGACATTTTTTAATCACATTTTTTATCATTTTAGACCAAACGGCCCATCGACTCATCCAGAAAAATAACCGTTGGCTGCAGCCTGAACACGGTGATTAACTCTTCAATAAACGACATAGAATAAATGTAGTTTTTAAGTCTTATAATTGCATCACTGTCCACAGGAAGAGTCACAGCCATTCATACATTATTAGGAACTTTCATCTATATTATAAATCATCTATTTTGTGTTTAGAGATTTAAATGATGATGATAAAAGGCTGAAGGTGAGTCTGCAGCGCTGATTTACCCTTTAAAGAAAAGAAACAACTGAAAAGTAGAAGGAAAAAACATCCAAAAATAACCAATACCTGCCGTGACGGAGACTCGTGGAAGCACCTGGTCGGATTCAAACATCCTCAAACTGCTCGGAAATTCAGTTTCTTCTTAAAACGATGAAAATGACACGTTAACCGTTAACATAGCTGGAAACCAACAGAAGAGTTCACCGTGAAAAAAGGAAAATATTTTAACTGGACTTTAACAGCACCGACGGCTCTAAAGGGTTTGAACTCGACAGTCTGGTTCAGAGACACGTCGGCGGGATTCGAACTGGCCACAGTCCGACTGCTACAGGGCTGGAAACGAAAAGGGAACCGAATAGAAAATAAAGTCTTAATCCACCAGTGATGCTGTGGGTCACCTGCAGAGTCCGTTCACCTGTCTGTCCATTAGTCCCGCCCTCCCTCGCCGGCGTTGGTTGCCGGTGGCGACTACGACTCCTCACCGACCCTCCCACCCCGCTCCTGCCAACACAAAAAGGAAAACGTGCTTTAATTTTGAAGGTCGGATTCAACTTGATTGCAGTAAAACCGCAGTATGAGTATTCACAATAATATACCAGATAAAAAGAATGAACAAAGAATGAACTGTACAGAATGCAATCACACCTGCAATCATCCCTGCAATCCCTCCAAGAACTGTTCAGTTTTTCTAAGATTTTCTTTGAGATTGTTAAGTTTTGTCTTGTCTTACTTTCCAAGATAAACTGAATGAACAAAGCGATACATGTGTTAAACTGCACGACCTACAATCACACCTACAATTTTACCTGCAATCACACCTAAAATCATATCTACAATCACACCTGCAATCACACCTAAAATCCTATCCACAATCACACCTAAAATCACACCTGCAATTTTACCTGCAGTCACACCTACAATTTTACCTGCAATCACACCTACAATTTTACCTGCAATCACACCTGCAATCCCTCCAAGAATTGCCCAGTTTTTCTAGTTTTTCTCTAATTTTCTTTGGGGTCGTTGATGTTTTGTCTTACCACTCACTTTCCAGGATGAATTAAATGAACAAAGAATGAACTGTCTTTAGCGTTATCAAACATATTTTTTAAAATATATGATGATGCAAGGAAAGTAGAAAACAAATGAGCTTTGAATTCTCTGTGAATACAGCTGAATTTACCTCATGTTTCATTTCGAGGCATTTTAGACAAAAAGAGCGGGAGAGAAGCTAATGGAGGCAAAATGTCTCACCTGTAGTTCCTGGATCAGAGTGAGGCTGAGACAGGTGAGGGAGGGCTGAGGGGCGGAGTCACTCTGAGGCGAAGGGCACTTCAGGAGGGGGGGGCTTCACGGTGACGGGCTGAGACGTTCGGCGAGGCGGCGAAGGCTTGGGCTGAGCCTGCTGCTGCATCGTGTCGTAGTAGGTCACACCTCCATAGGTCACCTGGGACTGGCCCTGCAACACAGAGAGGGTCAAACACACACCTGGGAACACCTGACACCACCTGAGGAACACCTGAGGAACACCAGAGAATGCTAAAGAACACCTGGGAACACCTAAAAACACCTGAAATTCAATTTTTTTTATGTAGCGCCAGTTCCCAGCATGTCATCTCTTAAGACCTTACGAATACTGAACAGACAACCCAACAATCCAAAGCTCCTTTTGGATTTCCTATGATCTCGGGAGCTGAAAAATACTCGAGAACACCCGAAGAGTACCTGAAAACAACTTAAAACACCTGAGGTCACTTGAAAAACACCTCAGAAACCGTTGAAAAATATCTGAGAACATCTGAAACCACCTGAAAAACATCTGAAAATAGCTTAGAACACCTAGAAACAACTCAGTACAAATTAGGAACACCTAGAAACATCTGAAAATACCCGAGAATACCTGACAACACCTTGGAACAGTCATAGTTGTTGCCTTGTGATACTACTTTATCTTCAGCGTACCTGTGGGTTTGGGTACATGGTGGGGTATGGGAAGGTCATGACGCCTGGCGGAGGGTAGAAAGGCGGCGGCAGCAGCTGCTGTGGTTGCCCCGGCGACAGAGATACAGGTGGGCCTCCGTAGAGGGCGGGGTTAGCGATGGGGCCACCTGATTGGTGGGGATGGAGACCTGGACAGAGGTGAGCAAAATTAATCTGGAAACATTCACAAATAAAAATTAAAATCAGAGAAGAAACTAACATGCACCAACCGGGGTGGGGGATGTGCATCTCCGGCTGGACCAGCATGCCTTGCGGCGGGATGGGGGCGGGGCCTTCACCGTGAGCGTAGATTGGTCCTTGGTACGACACTGAGACAGGAAGAGACAGGAAGTTAGTTAAAGTGGTAAATATCTGTCTGCAGAGAAGCTTTAATCCAACAAAATACTGCTGTCTGATCAAGTATTTGCAGTTTTAAGGGTTTGTTCCAATAAAATACTACTTTAAATGTTTATCCCACCCCAAAGCACTACTATCTGTCAACATACTTCTAGATTTAAAGGTTCATTCCACTAAAATATGATTTTTTGTCCAAATACTTTAAATTTGAAATGTTTATTCCACCCAAATTACTACGTTCTGTCAACACACATCTAGGTTTAAAGAATTATTCCACTAAAATACTACTTTGTGTCCAAATATTTCCAACTTTAAATGTTTATTAGACCCAAAATACTACTTTCTGTCCAAATACTTTTAGTTTTGAAAGCTTAATCCCACAAAATACTACTTTCTATCGAAGTATTTACAGTTTTAAAGGTTTAATCCAACATAACACTATTTTCTATGGATCAAATTACTACTTTCTGTCAGGTATTTACAGTTTTCAAGGTTTATTCCAACCAAATACTACTTACTGTACAAGTACTTGTAGTTTTAAAGGTTTATTTCATCAAAATACGTCTGTCACAATTTTAATTAAACACCCAAAATGCTACTTTCTAAACAGTACATACAATTTAAGGTACACTCCACCCAAAATACTACCCTCCATCCAAATATTTGTAGTTTATTCCTTTAAATTACTACTTTCTGTCCAAATACTTATAATTTTTGAAAGATTATTTCCACCAAAATAGTAATTTCTGTCTAATTTCTAAAGGTTTGTTTCACCCAAAATACTACTGACTGTCCGAATACTTGTTCAATGTTCAATCCACTAAAATACTACTTTTTTGTCAACGTATTTCTATTTTCAAAGGTTTATTCCACCCAAATAGTACTTCCCAATGAATGAGCTATGGTTATAAAGGTTTATTTGTGTAAAAACTGTACATAGTTCAGTACATAGTAGGACTTTTGTAGATGTATATGAATGAATGAAAACATTTTGCATGAACTTTGCCTCATTAGAACGACTTCACACTGACTTGATGAATGTGAACACCATCTGAGGATGTGTACCAGCGATTATATTTTGATTTATTGCTGCAAAAACTGTTGGTTTGTGAAAGAAGCTGCGTTTTCCTCTTGCTATTTTTCTACCGGGTATAAAAAATGCATTTTTCTCAATCCGACATCCACGTCAACGTGTTCAGACTTTTCTAAGTATCCGGACAGACAGGAGTCATTTAATTAGTTAATTCTGCTCATAAAATGGCTTCACTTTGAGGCCAAAATGTATTTTCTGCCTCCATTAGAGGAGGATCCAGCAGAGGAAAGTCAAATATGTAAAACCAAAGACATTTATGTAACACAGCACTAGCGGGAATCTACTGACCTCCACTGGTCAACTGGAGGAAACACTGAAGGAGTCTGAAACACGTTTCTTCAACTTTATTCCATCAAAATACTACTTCCTGTCAACATACTTCTAGATCTGAAGGTTCATTCCATCAAAATACTACTTTCTGTTCAAATATTTCCAATTTAAAATGTGTATCCCACCCAAAATACCACTTTGTCAACATAATTTTAGTTTTAAAGGTTTATTCCATCAAAATACTACTTTCTGTCAACGTACTTCTAGTTCTAAAAGCTTTACTTTACTGCAAACGTAAGGTGAGTTTGAAGCTGGTTCTTGCCACTGTAAACATCTGTAGATGCACTTTAACGCTGATTTTCCATTTACAACCTCGTCGTCGTTTTAATTCATGTTTATGTTTTGTGCCTGAGCATCAGATTGGTTGTTTGTGTTCAAATACTTGGTGAATGAATCTGATGTAGTGTCCATGTTCTGGTCTTACTGGGCTCGTAGTAGTGTCCCTCCATCACTCCCAGGTGGATGGGCGGCGCCGGTTCTGGAACGGCTCTCTGGCGCTGGGATGAGTATCGTTTGGCCCGGTTGGACCCGACGCCCATCTCGTCCATACTGGAGAACTGAGGCGGGCCGCCGGGGAGGTGCAGGGCGTTGGGAATGCCTGGATGGAGACAGAAGTCAGTTACTCTGCAGACAAGTTTTACTGCTTTTTATTATTATTACTGAGTTTTACTGAGCTTTATTGTTTTATTGTCTTTTAATGAGCTTTACTGCGTTATACTGCATTTTTCCTGAGTTTTAATGAGCTTTATTGAGTTTTACTGCATTTTTACGACCTTTATTGCATTATACTGTTTTACAAAGCATTACTTAGTGTTACTGCATTTTATTGAGTTTTACTAAGAATTAGTGTGTTTTACTGAATTTTACTAGGTTTTACTGAGCTTTATTGAGTTTTTGTCCCAAACAGCTGCAGTTCTGGACTCAAAGTTGGTGTTTCCTCAGAGACGCTTGAATGTTTGAATTCATCATGAATTAAATTCAGGCAGAAAAACCCCAACCCTCAGAAACTCCTACAGCTCATTTCCATGAGGCTGTTTTTAGACACTGTCAATAAACCATTTCTGCACTTTTTAAAAATTTTATATTTTTTATTTTTTTTGCACACTGTATTCTTACAATGCAGATTTTTTAAAAACATTTTTTGACACTGCATATTTACAATACGTTTATTTTATTTATATATATATATATATATATATATATATATATATATATATATATATATATATATATATATATATATATATATATATTTAAATGTGCAAAATTAATTGCACACTATTGCACATTGTGATTTTTTCAGCATTTTTGTTCATCGTAT
Organism: Amphiprion ocellaris; assembly: GCF_022539595.1. NCBI lineage: Eukaryota > Metazoa > Chordata > Actinopteri > Pomacentridae > Amphiprion > Amphiprion ocellaris. The sequence continues at coordinate 10,365,424 of NC_072784.1, read as the reverse complement.
TTTGCCATTCCTGTATGTTTGTAACATTTTGTACACCGCATTTTTCCTTTTAATTTATTGTTTTATATTTTTTTTTACACTTTATTTTCTCATTATGTATTTTTTGCATGGTTGTTTTGTACATTTTTGCAGCCGTAATTCTAAAACTCCAGTTCGGCTTTTCTTGTGAGATGATCTTAACATTTGTAAGCAAACTGCAAGTAACGACAGAAAAAAACATGTTTAAAAAATAAGAAAGCTTTGTGTGGCAGACAAGGTGCAACAACAAAACAAAAAGAATATTGAAACAACACAAGTAACAGCAAAACACTTAAAAATAATTCAATTGTTGATTTAAATACAGTAAATTAGTATATTTTGATGGACACATTGTAAAAATACAAATAATTATTTGCAAAAATACAGATTTTTGTTGTGGACATTATTTTCAGATTTAGCCCATACTTTCAGAGTGAACATGAAAATTAAGACATTTTTATTTGGGTAATTTTATTAGATATTGTCGGTAGCTTAACAACAGAGACCAAAGTAACAAACATTTACTATTTTTTAGCCCTGGAAGCTGTAAAATGACAGTAAATACTAATAAAATGTTCATGTTTTACAGTTTATTTTTTCCTGTAAAATGTCAGAAAATATTTGTAAAGTTTAATTCAGATTTCTGTTGTACATTCTGAATGGTGGACAAAATACCACCAGCTGATAACTAATCGATTGATTATTAATTAATCAGTAAACTTGCAGAGACTCACCTCTCATCTCTGAGCGGATGTAGGACGTCGGGCTCTGGCTCCAGCTCTGTCGGGTCAGACTGAGGCGGGTCAGGTCCTGGTCCAGCTCGGTCAGTCCTCCCTGGCCCGGCCCGTCTCCTCCCGTCCAGCCCTTCCCCCCTGCGCTGCCGGGGGACGAGGCTCCACCTCCGGCCCCCGACTCCTCCACGGACGTCTGTTTGCTGCCCAGGTCCGCGGGCCGGGACCGAGTCCTGCGGGCCGCCGAGTACGACTTCCGCTCCACCGGCCGCTCGGCGGGAGGAGAAGCCTCCCGATTGGTCGGTGTAGCTGATGACTGGGGGGAGGGGTCGGAGGAGGATGCCGCCGAACCGGACCGGTCGGCGCCTCGCTGATCCTGCTGCTGACGTCTGGGTGAAGCCGTCTGGTATCCGGGTTGAGGGGACGCCGCTGTCGTCACAGCTGCCGGGCTGAGGTCCGGTTCAGCGGTGCTGCTGACCGTAATGTCCTCGACGACCACAGACGGACCTCCTCTCGACCCACCACCTCGCCCTCCCCGACCCGCCCGCTCTCCTGCTGTCTCCGACTGGGCTTTGGGTCGGTCTCGGTGCATCTGGGGCGGCTCGGTGCTCCGGTACTGGTTCTGAGGCTGGAGGTGCAGCTGGTTCTGGTGCTGGTTCTGGTGGGTCGGCCTGCTGCGGGAGGGCGGCGGCCTGGAGGGGTTGGAGTTACGCTGAGCCGACAGCAGGGAGGAAGACGGGGGGTGGATGTTTGAAGGTGGAGCAGCTCCTCCTCGGGTCGGACCTCCTGGTCCAGCCTGCCAGGACCGGACTGGTCGGTCTCCGTCCCTCCATCGCTTGTCTCTACTGGGAGACAAACTCTGTCTGCAGGAGACACGACAGGAAGTTAAAGTTCTGCAGAACCACAAACCATCAGCTGGACAGAATCTGAAGGACTAAAACTGACATAAAAATATTACAATTTAACATTATTCAACAATTCTGAGACTCTGGAGGATTTGAACGACACAATGATGACGGTTGTCTTTAGCTAATTATGTGTTTATTCTACAGTAAAACTTTGCTCAATGCAGAGATGATGAGCCTCCATTAAACTCTGTATTTCCACCAGCAGACTGATAAACATGATAAATAAATATTGAGGATGACCTGGGTCGGCGCTGTCTGAACGCTCGATCTCCTGGAGCGCCGCCGCCGTTCCTGATGTCGTATCCGTAGATGGCGATCAGCTCCTCGCGGCTCTTCGGAGCCTGCTCCTCCTCCCTGAACTTGTCGTGCTCCCAGCGGCCTTCATCCTTCCACAACTTCCTGTTTCTGCCTTTAGGTCTGAGCGGAAATAAGATGTAGGTTAAGATGAAAACCTCTAACTTTAAGTCAGTAAAAATGATACAGGAGATCAAAAACAGACAAAATGAGACACAACTGTCTTAAAGAGACAAAAAACAACAAAAATAAGATACAAATGTGAAACACAAGACACAAAACTAAACAAACCAGACAAAAAACAAAGAAGATGCAAAACAAACAAGACACAAAACAATACAGAACTGTCGGAAAAACCAAAATGACGTAATAAAAGTGGCACAAACGAGGCCAAAAAACAACCAGAGACATAACTGTGATGAATAGACACAAAATGACTTAAATGAGAATAAAATCAATGAGAAAATAGACCCAAAATGAGCACAAAGACAGAAAACTGTCCCAAACACACAAAAAATAACCAAATCTGGGAACTAAAACACAAAAATAAACTGTCTCAGAGTTTTTAAAGGCTGTAAATATGTAAATAGTTAAATATCTGTAGTATGTGGACAAAAAAACAACACAAACCAAGACACTAAATGACAACGAGACACAGAAACAACCTCAGAGACAAAACTGTCCTAAAAAGACACAAAACAACACAAACGAGAATAAAAACGACCAAATAACTACAAACAACGACCACAAACACAGAAAACTGTCCCAATCACGCAAAAAAAATCCGAAAACTGGACACTAAAATACAAAAATAAACTGTCTCAGAGTTTGTTGAGGCTGTAAACAGTTAAATATCTGTAGTATGTGGAGAAAAAGCAACACAAACCAAGACACAAAATGAGAATGAGACACAGAAACAACCTCAAAGAGACACAACCACCCTAAAAAGACAGGAAACGACAAAAATGAGACACAAAACAATGTAAATGAGAATAAAAACAACCAAAAAACTACAAAAAACGACTACGAAGACAGAAAACGCACAAGAAGTGACATAAATCTGGAGACTTTCTGAGTTTGTTCAGTAACTTGACTCCAGGTGAAACTAATTCTGTGGTTTTCTAGAAGGTTTTAAAGAATAAATTCAGTGATATTTGGTATTTAACAGACAGAGATCTTGCTGTTTGAACATTAAAACGTTGTCGTCGGTACCTCTCCTCCTCCTGAGCGTGGCCTCGGACGTCGTGCTCGAAGAACAGACCTTTCCTGGGGATGTACGCCGGGTTCTTCCGGTCCTCGTCATCGTCCAGCTGCTGACCCGGTTTCCCTCCGGCCTTCGTCTCTGGATCGTCTGTGGACTCCTGATCAGTCACAGAAAACACAACAATCGACTCTCTGAAGATCAATTCAACATTTTTTATCAACAGCAGCCAAAACACATTCATCATTCAACATACAGCATCAATTTCAATCATTACATGGGCTAAATGTGGATGAAGCAGCAGAAAACTGTTTGTTTTTGGTTGTTTTATGTGTCTTTGGGACCGTTTTGTCTGTTTATTGGTTGTTTTGTGTCTCATTTTTGTTGTTGTTTCGTGTCTTTTCAGGACAGTTATGTCTCTAGTTGGTTGTTTTTGGCCTCACTTGTGTCACTTTTATCTTTTAATGTCCTGTTTTGGTCCTTTTGTTTTCTCCTTTGGGTTCTTGTGGTTGTTTTGTATTTGTCGTTTTCTGCCTCTTTGATGTTGTTGCATGTCTTTTTGACACACCTGTGTCCTTTGTGGCTGTTTTTTCTTCTCTTTGTCATTTTGTGTCTTCTTTGTTTTGTGTTGTTTTTGTAATTTGACTCTCTTTTGCTTGTGTTTGTTGTTTTCTTGTTGCCGTTTTGTGTCTTTTTCATTCTGAATCAGCGACATGATGAGAAATAACAGGGAACATTTCTGCTTTTATCTTTAACAGTTCCTGAGATATTGTTGTTCAAACAGACTCAAATTTATAGTGAGAAACAATCTGGTGAAAGTGAGTCAACAGGCAGTAAGTAATTGATATATGAAGCTAAAATTTTAATATATGATATAAAAAAATTCAGGCAAATCAGAAGAGATCAAGCAGAAACTCTGTTGGATCAGTGGTCACCAAGGTTATTTTTGTCAGATTGTTTTTTAAAACTCATTTGTGGCTTTAAGGAATGTCTTTAAAAATGGCATAAAAACATCACAAATTAATATTGCTTTCCGAAACAAACACATCAAGCTGAGAAATAAGAAACAACAAGGAAAATTCAGGTTTTTAATCTTATATAAAATAAAATTTAAAAATATAAATATTTCCTGAGTTATTGTTGTTCAAACAGACTTGAATTTCAAAGTGAGAAAAAAATCTGCTGAAAGTGAATCGACGGGCAAATCTTTGAAAATGTTTATCTTGAAAAGTAAGAAATCAAGATAAAATTTTAACGATCCCAAAGAAAGTTCTAGAAAAACTGGGCAATTCTTGGAGGAATGATTGCAGCTTGTACATTTTGACTCATCTACAGGAGGAAGCTGGTATCAAAACCTGTGACTTTACAATAAAAAAAAAAAAATTAAATTTTACATAATAAGAGTAAAAATTTCAGGTTTTTGTCTTTCACAGTTAATCAGATATTGTTGTTCAAACAGCCTCAAATTTCAATGTGAGAAAAAACCTGGCGCAAGTGTCAGAAAATATTTAATATTTGAAGCAAAACTTCACAAGTATCTTCATAAGTATCCATTTTGTGCTATAAAAACATCTGGTGGACCAGGTGAGGTCTTACCTGTCCGTCTCCACTCTGCCTCTCTCCTGCCAGGTTTTCTTTCTCCTCAGCTTTGTTCTCCTCTTTACTTCGTCCTCCTCCGTCTCCTTCAGCTTCCTCCTCTTCAGCCTCCGCCTCCTCTTCCTCTTCCCCTCCTGGCGTCGGCCCGGTGGTGGCGGCGCTGGTCGGCTTGGGTTCGCTGGCAGCTGCCGGAGCCTCTTCGTCGCTGTACTGCTCTACCTCCTCTTCCTCCTCCGCCCCCTGAGGGAACACAGAGTTTACTTCCTCCTGACGGACACACAATCCAGAGATTAGACCAAGCCAGGACCAACATTTAATCACAACCAATTACAAACAACAATGCTGTTCCTGTCTGTGAAATGGTTTTATGTGTCGATTTATTCTACCGACAACAAACAGCAGCATGAAGCAGTTAACAGACGAGCTGAAGAGTTTTACCTCTGAATGAGATCCGTTTTCCTCCGGATCTGCACTGTCGTAGTCAGAGAGAACAGCTGCACAAAACAGACAAAAATGTCACAAGTTAATTAAAAAGAGATTCTGCATCAATAACTGCAATCAGAGTTTAATCCTCTGCACCCCAAAACTTGCGAGCAAGACTGAAAACGTTGAAAAGTTGCCAAAATTTCACCATTTATCAACCAGAAACTGTAAAAATAGAAAGAATAGTTGGATTTTCAGCTTTTAAATGGACCTTGAACGTATCACGTCTGAGTTCTACCAGAAAAATTCACTAAATCTGAATTGTGATGTATCATTAAACCCACTTTATTCTACATGTCTCGTTTAAATAATGGCCAAAAATAATCAGGTTGCTCCAATCAAAAATTCACAGTAAAAACCAAATGAGACAAAAAATGCCAAAAAATACACAATAACAACACAAAAAAGGCAGAAAACTATAAAAACGAGACACAAAATGATCACAAAGAGACAAAACGGGACACTTCAAGACAAAAATGAGCCACGAGAATACAAATGAGGAGACAAAACTGGGATTGTAGAGCCTCTAAAAATTACATAGTAAAATCTACATGGAAATACTTAAATGTAAATTTCCCTGGTGAGGAATCAATAATCTTATCTATTGTATGTGGAGCCTCCATTTATTTTCCAGTGTTGTTCACATCTGTGGAAACATGTTGGACAAGATGGTTCCAGGTTTCTACATTTTTTATAAAATAAATAATTAACAAACGTTTCTTTTTCTTGACTTCTATTTCACAATTGAGAACAAAACCAACCAAAACAAGTCACAAAATGACACAAGACAAGCAAAAGACAAAACACAAACAAGATGCAACTTGACAAAGACACCCGCAAAAGGAACAAAATGTCTCCCAAAGAGATACAATAACAACACAAAAAAAGCAGAAAACTACAGAAATGAGACACAGAATCACTACAAAGAGACAAAACGGGACACAAAAATGAGCCACAAGAATACAAACAAGGAGACAAAACTGGGATTGCAGAGGCTCTAAAAGTTACATAGTAAAATCTAAATAGTTAAATGTGAATTTCCCTGGTCAGGAATCAATAATTTTATCTATTGTATGTGGAGCCTCCCTTTTTTTACAGTGTTTGTAACATCTGTGGACATGCTGTCTGCAGGTTTTACATTTTATAAAGTAAAAAATCTAAGCAGTATTTCCTTCTTCTGATTTACAGCCAGAAGACATTTCTGAGTTCTCTCTCCTTCTTTGTGTTGTTCTGTTTCCATGGAGCTTCAGATTGAAAAATAACCACCGTGTAGAAAAATGAGACGCCCAGAGAGGAGTTCAGAGGATTAAAATAAAGGTTTCCAGTGCTGCTGTGTCTTAAAGCTGGATAGGAAATAAAATAAACTGCTTTCATGTGACTGTTCTGTACATGTTGATGATTTCTCACCTTCTCCGACGCCATCTTCACTCTCCTGCAACAACAGAAACACGACATCAGCACAGCAATCTAAAACACCCCAAGCATGTTTCTAAATAGAATTCATTCAGGCTGCAAATCACTGATCTGCCTGTGAAGGCCAAACTAACTACGGTACTTTCATTATTTTCTGGAGGAATCGATCAGCTGTTTGGTCTCTAAAATGATAGAAAATGGGGAAAAAATGTGGATCAGTGACTTGCTTTGACCAAAGATCTTCAGTGTACCGTCACAGAGGAAAGAAAGCAGAAAATATTCACACAGAATTTAGATTTCTCAGTTCTTAAAAAATTACTCAAACCAACTAGTCGACTGATTATTTGGTTATAAAAACAGATGAATCATTCTAAAGTAAAACAGGTCAAACATCTCCCAGCTTTTTTCTTGTCTGATGTGACTTTAAATTCTGCGTTTTTTAGTTTTCAGACTGTTGGTAGATGCTGTGAGACTACAGTAAACAATGTCTGAAATTATTAACCACTACTGGAAATAATCTTTAACTGCACCGAGTGAGCTTCAACAGTGAAAACAACCCAGAACTCTACAACTGAAAGGATCAGGTGATTATTCAATTAACTGAATATTAATCTGCAGCCACTTTTAGGATTCGTCTGCCTCAGACAATATTAGGTCTGCCGAACAACAAAACAGACATCAAATAACCCTGAAAAAGCATGTTACCTTTTTAAAAATGCCAAAATAACACCACTTATCAGCCAGAAATTACAGTCTCTAAACAGATTCTGTGAAAAACTACAATTTCTGTGCTCCTTTGTGCAGCCATGAAGCCAGCAGTGACTCAGCTGGAAGCAACAACAACGTGGCAAAAATTCTGGGCCTCTCACCTGAACTGCAGGCTGTGTTTTGAAACGTTTTATAATTTCTGTGTCCTACTGACAGAAGACATTTCTGAGTTCTCTCTCCATTATGTAGTTCTGTTTCCACAGAGATGCAGGACTTTAGATTGAAAAATGAAACAGAAACTACACAGTTCAGACATTTAGCCTTACAGTTATCACGATAAACAGTTTAAAGTGATTACACCCAAATCAAACCTATTATCCCCTGGTATTAATCAGCTATAAGTCATTAAAATGTTCAAATGTCAATATAAACAAAGGTTTAAAACGTGGTCCTGCATGTTTATGATGATAATCAGTAACTGCAGTCTTGTTTTGTTTAATATTCTGGTTCATATCCGGAAACTAGACTGTAATTAGCATCATTTACAGAGAGTTTAATATCTAAATTAAATAAATTCTCTCTCCTTCAGTTATCTTTGGGTTGTAATCTTTGAATTTAACCCTCATTAAGTCGTTCTGGTGTTTTTATTAAAGTCTGTGTCTGAGCTGGAGTCACTTTCTGGCTCCACACCGGTCTGATGTCACGTCTGATGCCGGAGAAATCAGCTCCAACTGCCGCCTTTTCGTCTCGGTTCCGCCGCAGAGAGCAGAGCGGCGGTAAAACGAACCACTCTGACCCGTTACATGGTTAATCTCAGACAGCCCGGTACCGTGTTGGTCCAGACAGCTAACCTCCCCGTTAACCGCTAACTTTAACTAGTTTCCTCCGAGCTAACGGCAGCGGAGCACCGACCGGAGAGAATCAAACATGTCCACCGATAAAATAATTCCAGCTAGTTTCCCCTCCGTGAGCCGCAGCGGGTATTCGGTTCCCGGTAAAAGTTTTAACGGCAGCGATATGTGCCACAGCTCCCGGCCGGGAGACGGAGCCCCGAGCTCGGCGAGCTAACGTTAGCTTCGGCTGGCTAGCTACTTACACACTCGGATTCCACGTCGCTCTTCGCCTCGGGCCGTGCGGCCGTGGGCTCCGCCGGGTCCGGCTCTCGGCCCCGGGCTTTGGTGGGCGGGGAGCTCGACCTCCCGCTGTCCGAACCCGAACCGGACTCGTCATCGTCCTCGCTGTCCTGGGACGCGCGCCTCCTCCTTCGCCGCCGGTCCGCCATCTTAGGACTCGAATTGTTGGAACCGGAAGGAGCAGAGGATTGTGGGTAGCCGAGTTCTTCTTCGTGGAGGCGTCAGAGCGGATTCAGGCGGATCAGTGCTGCTTACTGCTACCTCCTGGAAATTATTAGTGTTTGTCTCCAGTACAGTGGAGAGCCGTAATCTCAGTCTTTAAATTTGTTAGGTTAAATCATTCATAATCAAATTTTTTAATTAATACAACAGCAAATATCTGTAAAATAATGCTATTTTTACTGATTGGTCAAATGATTATTTGTAAATATTTGGATTTTTTTTTCTTATTTTTTGACAGTCAACATGTAAATTAACACCTTTTTCGGTGATTTTCTATGATATTATCTGTAAATTAACAAACCAGATGAAACCTGTTCGGTAAACAGTAAGCTTTTTGAAAAAATACAGCTAAAAATAGATTTTTTAAAAATATTTTTTACAGTGTTTAATAAACGGCGAGTCGATCAGTTTAATTTGAGATTGTTCAGAGGGAATTTAGGGAATCCTAATTTTTGTGGCGTTAAAATTCTTAAACATTTCAGTTTCTCCAGTACAGTGGAGGGCCATAATCTCAGTGCTTAAATTTGTTCTGTTAAATCATTCATCATCTCATTTTTCTGGTGGAAATCACTTTGGCTGAGCGGCTGCTGCATTAAATGTATTGAATAAACAAACAAGCAAATAAACAAACAGGGACTTTACTTGCTGTTTGAATAATAGGTTTAATTTCAGTCACTGCTGATAATTATTCATAATTTTTATTGATATATTTGTTAATAAATACCAACAGAAAAGGTTTAAATTAAGTTAAACCATTTTATTTCTAAAGTTGGAGGCAAATCGGGTCGAATCAAGTCCAATGGAGTCACGTCGAGTCTTTATTTTTCATTAAAGCATAAACCCAAATCATCACCAAAACAATAAAGGTTTGACATTTATTTATTATCATTAAAATGATTCTCTGACAGAATTCATTTCAAATTAAACTTTCAATAAATAAAAGCTATAAAAAACACACAGGGAAGCAATGAGACAGCATGTGATCCAGAACAGACAGAAACACCACTTATTAGTTCTATAATTATCCTCAAATGTCAGAAAAAAAGAAACATGTAAAGAATCAAATGAAAATATTGTTTTGTAAAAAGAGAGGGAAGTAATAAAGTAAATATTTTAAATATTTCAATAAAAATGTAATCAATTTAAGAAAAAGCTGCAAAGCATTCCAATAAATATCAGCTGAATATTAGCATTAGTTCTTTATGTTATTACAATAAATAAATAAAGTAACATTTAGAACAAAAAATAATCTGCTGGAAATATTTCAAGTAAAAAGTAGTAAAATAGTGACCATGTAAAACAATTAAAATATTGAAAGAGGGTCCAAATATTTTTAAATGTGTTTAAATACTTCAGAATTTTAAAAAAAACATTTAGAAAAGGCTGTAATGTTTTCAACATTTTGAGAAGACTGCTGTAATATTTCTAAATACAAGTCTAAATAGTTCTCCAAACAAATAGTAATATTTCATTTTGACAGAAAGCTTTCTTAACATTTTGGGAAAAGTTTAATTTTGAAAAGGAGATTTTATTTCAAGTGGAAATATTTCAAGAAAAGGTTGTAAAAATGAACCTTTTAAAAAAAATAAATAGAATTATTTAAAGACAGTTGAAACATTTTAATAAAGCAGTTCTAATATTTCAAGAGAAACATCAAAATGTTTAGAGAAAAATGTTGTAAAATTTTGGAATGAAAATCTGAATATTTTGACAAAAGAAATATTTAAATATTTTCTTGAAATATTTAAAGAAAAAAATCTCTGAAAAAACTGTAAATAAGCTTTTATAATACTTTAAATGTTATTCAAACAAAGAAATAAGGTCAAAATAAATCTATACTTTAAGTCTACTGGAATTCAGTTTCAATGTGATAAATTCAAATGCTTATTTCAATCAGTCAAGATGAGAAATTAAAATTAATTTTCTTGTAGCACAAATTTCTGCTTGTAAAAATATTTGGACAAAAAAGCTGCAACTCTGGGCAAAAAAAAAAAATCAGTTAAAAAATGCAATCAGGTAAAGTATCATTAAGAAAACTATCTCTTTTAACTGATCATCAACACAGACAGCAGCAACATTCAACAGTTAAAGACATAAAACAGGTTCAAGCTGCTTTAAAAACAAAATGCCATAAATATCTCATCATATTAAAAACTTTATTTTCTAAAAATCTAGATTTTGTTTATGAAACTTTTTTATTTTTTTGCAGTAAAAAGTGATTTTTGTTTCAGTTGTTTACTGAGGAACGGTTTGTTTGTGATTCTCAGATAATCTTTGGTGAATAATCAGATCAACATTCAGTCACGTGTTAAGATTGACTCTCTGTTAGCTTAGCTTAGCACAAACACTGGAACCTAATGGAAACTGCTAGCCGGCCTCATCAAAACCACCTGTGAACAAAAATGGGTCGACAGAACGTGATTCTGATGAAATATGACGTTTCTACACAGTGAAAAAAAATGGCCTTAAAAGTGAAAAAATATGTTAAAAAAATGCTGAAAATAACCGCAAATATTTGTAAAATAATGCTGTTAGCTGATTTAAAGACAGTAAAACAACAATTTGTAAAAAAAAAAAAAAAAGATTTATGACGTGAACATTGTTTACAGTTTTGGTCTTTTTCTTACAGTCAACATGTAAATTAACAGTTTTTTCATTGTTTTACTAGATATTATCTGCAATTAAATAAAATACAATTTGTTATAAAATGTTCAAATATATTTTACATTTTTCAGTCATTGTTATACATATTTTTTCTTTGAAGTAACAGCAAATATCTGGATGATAATATTTTGACTGATTTAAATACAGTTAAACTTTAATTTTACAGTCAAAAAGAGCAAATTATTATTTTGTAAAAATATTTAAGTTTTGACCTGTTTCCTGTTTATTTATTTAATCACTTATTTTACAGTTAATTAAACAAAGTAATACTATTATTTGTGATTTTACTTAATATTATCTATAAATGAAGAAAACAGGGAAAATCTGTAAATAAGTTTGAAAAAATATTCACCATTATTCAGTTGAATGATTATTTGTAAATATTTGGAACTTTTACGTTATTTTTTCCGTTTGTCGACAGTCAACATGTAAATTTACACTTTTTTCTGTGATTTTCTAAGATAGTTTCTGTAAATTAACAAACCAGGGAAACCTGACCAGTAAACAGTAATTTATTTTTTTTTAAAGCTAAAACCTGATGGTTTTTTTTCCCTAGTGTTTAATAAACAGCAAGTCGATCTGAACGTGTGACAAGAAATTTTAATGATTCACATCCAGCTGTGGTGAGTCAGCGTTGCCGTGGTGACCATCCCATGATGAAGATGATGATGAAGTTGGCATCTCAGAGTGAGTAGAGCTTCAGCTGCTCCTCCATGTCGCCCTCCGTCACCTCGCCGAGCACTTCCTGGTTCTCCCTGAGCAGAAGAAAGATGGCCGCCAGCTGCTCCTGTTGCACCCTGGGAGTTCGACACAAACACGATTCATTCATAGACTGGATAATAAAGACATATTATATTATATTATAGTCTATGGTTTCATTTCACCTTAAACTGCTGCTTTTAACTCAGCTCTAAACTCAGCAGCAGGTTTCTGCAGCTTCAGGACCATTTCTAGGACTCCTGTTTATCAGAGCAGCGCCACCTGCTGGACCGGAGGACGAATCGACTTAAAACCTCATGTTCTTACAAACGTCATTGACAGCTTTTCACTTTTAGTTGATTATTGTGTCAATATAACTGCATATATTTGTGTACAGAGAGTTAAATATCGTGTGTCGAGTCACCACAGATTTTCACAGATTTTTATTTTTTAAATAAAATAAATAAAATTATGTACATTAATACCTTTTTTATTATTATCTGTGATTTAACAGTCATATAAAAACAGTTTTAAAAACACCTTCTTTAATACACATAATTATTTTTTGTTAAATAACAATTATCTGTAAATATTTTTTTTGCTGATTTAAATATAGTAAAAAATAGCAAAATTTTATAGTCAAATATTGTAAAAAGACAAATTAATACTTACTTCACTTACAGTTCTAGTTGGATTTTACTGTTAACGTGTAAATTAATACTTTTGTGTCATTTTAGCAAATATTTTCTGTAGTTTAACAAAACAGGGAAAATCTGCTTAGTGTTTCTAATTAACATTTTTATAAACACAGTTTTGAATGTTTTTTTTTGCTTTTATTCGAAACAATTTAAAAACATAATTTTTCTTTCAAATACCATCAAATATCTGTAATATAATGACATTTTCTGAGTAAAAAATAGCAGAATTATAGATTCAAACATTGTAAAAGACCAAAATTATTATTTGTAAAAAATACAGATATTTCATTTGGATATTATTTACAGTTTGGGCAGTTTTTCTTTACAGTCAACATTTAAATTAACACATTTTCTATTGTGATTTTATGAGTTATCTGTAATTTAAGAAAATAGATAAAATCTGTCAAATATCAGTAATTTATTTTTTCAAAAATATTGTTAAAAACTAGAATTTTTTACAGTTACTGTTAATGCCAGTGGGAATGCTGAATAAATAGTTTATTACTGATAAGTCTGGTCAAAGTATTAATCAGTAAATATGTAAATAACACTGCAAAAACAGTAAAATACATTCTGCTGGGTTTTTCCAGTGAAGTTTGTTTCACAGAATAAAAACTGAAAGCTACTGATGTGACAAACGTCTCTTTAATAATCCAGAATTTACAAAAACTGAAGTCTGGAACAGAAAGAATCAACAACACACGTTTATTTCAAAGCAAAACTTGGCAGAAAGAAGCAGTTTCAGTTTCACTTTCACTCAGTTTCTGTATCTGACAGGAAACTAAAGAACAAACAAACGTTTCCTGAAGGCACTTTGGTGAAAACACATTTAATTTATTCACAAGCAGCTCAAAGCTTCGTCTTCATTCATATGCGTCTTCGCAGATCCTCGTCTTCCTCACAGATCAGCTACAGGAAAAAAAAGGAGAATATCAGGACACAAACAAACAAACAAACAAACAAAGTGCAACTCAGCTAGAAATGAACAGAAACACTCAGAAAAACATCCCAAAAAGTTAAATATCCAAAAATCTGGTTTATATGAAGGAGCTGAAAGATCTAAATTATTCTTATTTTTTTTTGTTAATAATAATTATTACTGTATTAATTTAGATTTATTTAATCTTATTTTATGTAAAAGAAAAAAAGACATTACAAGTTGTTTCGCTGTTGTCTTTTTTATAGTATTTTGTATTAATTTAATTACATTTTAAATTTATTTTTATTCCATTTTCTGCCTAATGTTTTTAGTATTTCATATTTATATTACTTTGCATTATAAATAATATTTTTTCTTAGTTCTAAATGATTTAACTACATTTACAGTATATTATATTTAATATATTTAATATAAATTTTTTACATAAATTTTTTGTTTAAAAATAATTGCACAAATTAGTTTTTCCACTTTTTTTGTTTTTAGACAGTAATCTGCAAAAGTTTCTCAAACTGTTATTTTAGAGTAGCTGTAAGTTATAGGAAATATACTTTAAGTCATTAAAAGGTTTCATTGATGATTTTTTTAGCTGGTTTGATGCATAAAAACTGATTCTGCTCTAAAATAAAACACATTCACACTTTAACATGATAAAATTGCAGATTTTCAGCTCAAAAACAAACAGAAATGTTCAGGACTCACCGTCAGCTGATGTTAGCAGCAACATGCAGGTTAGAGGTTAGAGCAGCTGGACGCAAGCAAAGAACCAGAACCAGAACCAGCAGCAGGAGGACGCACAAACAGTCTTTTCTCATCATTGAAATACTTAACGTTTTCTTGTCAAGTCACAACTCGATAAAGAAATAAACTAGAAATGAGGAAACAACAGAGGCAGCAGGAAAAAGGAAAAACTCATGACTACAAAATAAAAAGTGAACTGTGGTGGTGTTTCATCAATACAGTTCACAGAAACAGTAACTAGTGAAGGAGTGTTGATCAGCTGTTTGTGTTGTTTCTGGGGTAATATCTGTGTTTGACCAGTAGAGGACGCTGCTGCACAGAAAGAAACAAGGACTAGGGCTGTTGAAATCTCACTAAACTGTTATTTGGAAACAGGACCAGCAAGAACACAGGTGAACTGGTTGTAGTGAGGTTTTCTCTGCTGCTATTTTCTTTCTCATTCAGTGAATCTTTGTAGTCATTGTTTGTCTCTTTATAGTCGGTTTGTGTCTCTTTGTAGTAAGTTTGTGTCTCTTTGTAGTTGCTTGTATCTTTTTGTAGTCATTGTTTGTCTCTGTAGTTGTTTGTGTCTCTTTGTAGTAAGTTTGTGTCTCTTTGTAGTTGTTTGTGTCTTTTTGTAGTCATTGTTTGTCTCTTTGTAGTTGTTTGTGTCTCTTTGCAGTAAGTTTGTGTCTCTTTGTAGTTGTTTGTGTCTTTTTGTAGTCATTGTCTGTCATCGATTTGTTTCTTTTTGTAGTTGTTTGTGTCTTTTTGTAGTTGTTTGTGCCTCTTTGTAGTTGTTTGATGTATCTTTGTAGTCATTTTTTGTCTCTCAACACTGCTTTATGTCTCTTTGTAGTTGTCTGATGTCTCTGTAGTCATTGTTTGGCTCTTTATAGTCGATTTATGTCTCTTTGTAGTTGTCTGATTCTCTGTAGTCATTGTTTGGCTCTTTATAGTCGATTTATGTCTCTTTGTAGTTGTCTGATGTCTCTTTGTAGTCATTGTTTGTCTCTTTGTAGTTGGTTTGTGTATCTTTGTAGTTGTTTGATGTCTGTTTGCAGTCAGTTTGTGTCTTGTTGTAGTTGTTTTATTTGTCATTCTGCAAGTCTTGTCGTTTTGTGTCTCTTTGTAGCCAGTTTGCATCTATTTGTAGTCATTTTGTGTCTCTTTATAGCTTCCCATGTCTTGTATGGTCTTTCTGTACTGGAGGTTCTGGGGTCGGTTTAGGATTAGGGGGCGGGGCGTTGCTGGGCGTAGCAGAGTGTGGCTTTGTGTAGCTGGGTGTAGCGGGATGAAGCAGGGAGTAGGTTGATGTAGCTGGGAATAGCAAGATGTAGCTTGGTGTATCAGGATGTATCTGGGAGAAGCTGGGTGTAGCAGGATGTAGCAGGGTGTAGCAGGGTGTATCCGATGAAGCAGGGTGTAGCAGGATGTAGCTGAGTGTAGCTGGTTGTAGCTGGATGTAGTTTGGGTATAGCTGGGTGTAGCTGGTGAAGCTGGGTGTAGCATGGTGTAGCGAGATGTAGCAGGGTGTAGCTGGGTGTAGTTTGGATGTAGCTGGGTATAGCAGGATGTAGCAGGGTGTAGCTGGATGTAGCAGGGTGTAGTTGGATGTAGCAGGGTGTAGCTGGGTATAGCAGGATGTAGCTGGGTGTAGTTTGGGCAGATTCAACAGGAACATCTTACCACATCCTGATTACAGAGAAGTTAAATCAGATGTAAGTTCTATCCTGAAAGATAAAGTAGCAGCAAGTCAGACACTGGAACCATCAGAATGTAAATGAAGGTGAAATCATGCTGATGTTCATTTGAAGGAAAAGCATGACAATAAACTGAAGCTGGGCTGATATGACCAACATTATCGTCTCGACCCGTCACACAGTCATCAGTCATCAATCAGAGTCATCGGAAGATGTCGACATCACATCCATACCACAGTTCTGATAGATGTCTCTTTGTGGTCATATTGTATCTTTCTGTGGTCATTTGTTGCCTCTTTGTGGTCATTTGTTTTCTCGTTGTGGTTGTTTTGTCTCTTTGTGGTCATTTGTGGTCTCGTTGAGGTTGTTTTGTATCTGTGGTGGCTTTGTGTCTCTTTGTGATTGTTTTGTAGCTCTGTGTTTGTTTTGTGTCTCCCTGTGGTGTTTTTTTGTCTCTTTGTGGTTGTTTTATGTCTATTTGTGGTCATTTTGTGTCTCTTTGTGGTTGTTTTGTCTCTGTGGTCATTTGTCACCTCTTTGTGGTCATTTGTTGTCTCTTTGTGGTTGGTTTGTGTCTCTTTGCGGTGGTTATGTGTCTTTTTTTGGGTCGGGTTGTGTCTCTTTGTGGTTGTTCTACGTCTCTTTGTGGTTGTTTTGTGTCTCTGCGGTGGTTATGTGTCTTTTTTTGGGTCGGGTTGTGTCTCTTTGTGGTTGTTCTATGTCTCTTTGTGGTTGTTTTGTGTCTCTTTGCGGTGGTTATGTGTCTTTTTTGGGTCGGGTTGTGTCTCTTTGTGGTTTTTTTATGTCTCTGTGGTTGTTTTGTGTCTCTTTGCGGTGGTGATGTGTCTTTTTTTGGGTCAGTTTCTGTCTCTTTGTGGTTGTTTTATGTCTCTTTGTGGTTGTTCTGTGTCTCTGTGGGTGTTTTGTGTCTCTTTTTGGTCATTTTGGTATCTTCGTGTTTGTTTTCTGTATCTTTGTGGCCGTTTTACGTCACTTTGTGGTAGATTTGCATCTTTATCGTTGTTTTGTGTCTCTGTTATTGTTTTGTGTCTCTTTGCAGTGAGTCTCGGCAGTCGTTCTGTGAGTCTTTGTGGTTTTGTGTCTTCCTTTAGTGTTTTGCAGAATCCTGTGCAGTTTTAATGAAGCAGCTCTTTACTGATCAGAGTTTCTGTGGACTGAATCCAGACATGAAGCTGGAGGTGTTCAGTTTATAGCAGCTCAGAGCGAAGCTGGAATGAGGAACTTGGCCTGAACTCAAACATTCAGACTGAACCAAACAGAAACACGATGAATCAGAAAGCAGACGTCCACACCTCGACGTGAACTGAAACTCTGCTTTACCTCAGATAAACCCGTAGCTATTAAATAACAGGAGGGATCCAGAGACTGAATGAGGAACAAAGAGCTGCAAAACAACTACAAATTGATGCTAACCAACAAAAAAGAGATGCAAAACCAATGACAGAGACAGAAACCAACTACAAAGAGACATAAAACAGCTACAAAATTATGCTAACCAACAAAAAAATAGATGCAAAACCAACTACAAAGGGATGCAAAACAACTACAAAGTGATGTAAACCAACTAGGCGTTTTCCACAATCGTCAGTGCCATGCCATGTCTCCCTACTGTCAGTGGTGGGAGTGTGTGTCTGTGGGCGTGTGTGTCTGTGTATGTATGGGTGTGTGTGTGTACGTATGTGTGTGTGGATGTGTGTACGTGCTCCTGCAGTTGTGTGCATATATGTATATATGGAGGGAGGGAGGGAGGGACGGGTTTTCTTCTTTTTAATGTTTTTAATGTTGTAAAGCACTTTGCGTTGCATTTTTAACTGTATGAAAAGTGCTATATAAATAAAGTTTGATTTGATTTGATTTGATTTGAACTACAAAGAGGTGCAAAACAATCACAAAGAGACGTAAACCAATGACAAAGACACACACAAACCAACTACGAAGAGACACAAAATGACTGCAAAGAGACACAAACCAACTACAAGGAGAGACAAAACAACTACAAAGAGACACAAGATGACCACAAAGGTACGTGTCCACAGGGGTGTGTTTTTGTCACGTTAGAACTCGAAGCTGTTTTATCCTGTAAACATTCACTTTGCAGCTGAACCGAGTTCCTGCAGTGGAAACATGATTTATGTCGGCTTTATTCTGCCAAAATGTGCAGATTTTCTGTGGTTAAATTTGAACATATTTAGACTGTAAGTATCCAGAAGTCTGAGGCCCTGATGCTGTTCCTGTGGTAAAAACCACAACTTCAATAAGCAACACCGCAGCCCTTTTAGTCTCAGCAGCAGCAGGCAGTCGATGCATTTCAGCCAACGAAGTTCAGGCTCAGGCAACTCCTAAAGATGTAGGTTTTAGTCTTTGTGTTCATGCAGGATGAAACTGAGCTCAGCATGCTTCGTACAGTCAGAACAAACCTCTGCTCTTCCTCGATCTCCTCCTTCGTCATCATCGTCTCAAACTTGCTCTGTTTCTTCCCAGGGATGAACTTCACCTGATCGTCAGCTTCAGCCACATCTGGAACAGCAGGAACACATTACTGACTGTCCACTTCTGAACCAACATCAGCCCAAGTCTTCTTATAATCCATGTTCACACTCGCATTAGTTCATATTAGCCTTGCGTGTGCTGCAGCAATTAGCAAATTTTGAAAAACAAATTATGCTGGTTTTCCTAATGTCTTATGACAATTAAAAATCTCTGTTATTGTATTGTTGGTTATTTCAGACTAACATTATGAAGACATAACTTTGAGCTTTTTAAAAATTATAATGAAAAATGTTGTCTATTATACAATGTTGCAGCAATACTCAGAATGTTAGCATGCTGTTTAGCTTTGCACCTGCTAGCAGTACTTGGCTTATTTGGCTTATGCTAACAAATTGCATTTAATTGGCTCTATTTAACCAGTGTATATAAACATGACTGTATAATTAACTACACCTTAAGCTAATGTATGCTACAAAGTATTACCAAGTAGTTAAATACTACTTAACTTGGGGTATCCTAAAAGTGTCAGCATGTAATTAAACATCACTCAACTTGATGTGTGCTGAAAGCATTAGAATGTTCAATTTAGTACAATTTGAAAGCTTAAGCTAATGTATGCAACAGAGTGTTAGCAGATAATTAAACACTACCTAACTTTATGTACACTACCAGTGCTAACATGCAGTTAAGCTTCACCTAGTTTGATATACGATAACAGTGCTAAAAGCGCTAGCATATATTTGCACATCACTTCAGTGAATGTAAGCTGAAAGTGTTTAGTGTTGAAAGCATTTACCTAATTAATGGTATGTTAAAAGAGTAACCTAACTTGATGTACGCTAAAAGTGTTAGCATGTAATTAAATACTACTTAATTTGTGCTAGGTTGTACTTAAACACTACTTGATTTGCTGTGTGCTAAAAGTGTTAGCATGTAAACGTGCTTGCATATACTTAAATACTACTTGACTTGCTGTATAAAGTGTTAGCATGTAATTAGATGTACCTCAACATACGGTCAAAAGTGCTAGCAATAGCATGTACTTAAATAGTAGTTGGGCTGATGTAGGCTAAAAGGGTTAGCATGTATTTAAATACGACTTAATTTGATGTGTAGCCAAAATGCGAGCATGTGATTAAACACTTTGTTTGAAGATTTGTATAACTGCTAGCATGTAATTAAATATTACTTGATTCAGTGTATGCTAAAAGTGTTAGCATGTACTTAAATACTACTTGACTTGATGTATGCTAAAAGTGTTAGCATGTAATTTGATCATTCTTGACTTAATATGTGCTAACAGTGTTAGCATATATAAAACAACAAATGTCACTTTGTTTGATGTATGCTAAAAGTGCTAGCATGTAATTAAATACTACTTGACTTGATGTATGCTTAATGTGATAGCATGTAATTAAATATTACTTAATTTGATGTGTAGTAAACGTGTCAGCAGGTGATTAAACATTTAATCGATATATGCTAAAAGTGTTAGCCAAGGATTAAATATTACTTAACTTGATGTATACATGAAGTGTTAGCATGTAATTAGATGTACCTTGACATATGCTCAAAAGTATTAGCATGTAATTAAATACCACTGGAATTGATGTATACTGAAAGTGTTAGCAAGTAATTAGATATTTCTTAATTTGGCATGTGCTGAAAGTGTCAGCATGTAAAAAACAAAAAAAACAACTAAATTTGATGTACGCTAAAAGTGTTAGCATGTAATTAAATACTGCTTGATTTGAAATACACTTAAAGTGCTGGCGTGCAATTAAATAGTACATTACCTGATGTATACTAAACGCGTTAGCGTGTAACTTGGTGTACCTTGACAAATGCTCAAAAGTGTTAGCATGTACTAAAATACTACTTGAGCTGATGTAGGCTGAAAGGGTTAGCATGTAATTGAATAGTACTTGACTTCATTCATGCTAAAAGTATTAGCATGTAGTTACATACTATTTGAACTGATGTATGCTACAAGTGCTAGCATGTAATTAGATGATTCTTAACATGTGCTAAAAGTGTGAGCATGTATAAGAAACAACTGTCACTTAATTTGATGCATACTAAAAGTGTTAGCATGTAATTAAATACTACTTAATTTAGTGTATGCAAAAAGTATTAACATTTTACTTAACAATACTTTATTTGGTGTGTATGCTAAAAGTAACAGCATGCAATTACAACCATTTAATATTTACTCAGAGTTAATAATAAATTAAACTTTGCAACACTGAGACACATTGACTTGTATATATAACTCGGTGTAACCACAGTAGAATATAATTTACTCTGACCGTGTGTATTAATTTCTTATTTCTGAGCTTGGTGTATGCTGTTAGTCTATCTGTATATGAATTAATGCTGAATCTGCTCAGCACACGTGGCTGATTTTCGGTGTTTCCACCATATAATCCTCATTAATCGGTGTCTTTGCTCTGTATATATGTGGAACCCCGACTGACACACCTGTTGCTCCACCTGCCGTGCGACAGGTCAGAGGACAGAAGGCCGACTGTCGGCTAACGGCGGCTGCCAAGTGCTTTACTGCCTGTTCAAGATTAAGTATCATCCTGTTAAAGCAGATGGCGGCTGAACACGCCAACAGACCGCCAGCACGGACTGGACACGCTCACCACATAAAACAACAAACAACAGACTCTGGTTCATATATGATGAGCTGATGCCATTTCCCATCACATGAAAACCAATCTTTCTGATTATATTCAGAGAATTTACTCTTTGGAGATTACACATTAAATGTATTGATATTTAATGTATTGCTCTGAGCCTGTGTGCTGTAAATAAATGAAAGTGGTGTCTGTAAAGGCTGCAGATGAGAAAACATCTAGCACTTTTCCTGGAAGTGACTTATCTGTCAGACACAGCTGCTGGCATCTGTCTGCTGCTAGAAGCTGATCTTCTAGTCAGAGATTACAGCCGGTGTAAATAAAGGAGGCCTTTCTAAAGCAGAAATATCCAGAACAGAAGTATGTGGACAGTTTGAAATAACTAATAAATAATACATTAAAGTCTCAGCTTTAATTTTAGTAGCTTATATGCTGTGTGGAGATGCAACATTTTAAAGCTCCACAAATAATTGGACAGAAACATGTAAACAACCCCTAGATTTTTTATTGACTGCGTGAAGTGTTGGACCCACAAACACTTTGCATATTTCCTGGCCAACCACAAAGTGTCCAGATACTTTTGAACCCCTGAGATTTGGACCATGTGCACAGAACAGGTTCATTATTGATGATATTGTTGTATTAATGTCTGCGCTCATGTGTCCACATATTTATGGTAAGATGTTGCACTGAAGAGGACCCAGAATGGAACCTTGGGGAACTCCAGGGTCAACGACAGATGGACACACGGTTCTGTAAATAGGACCAACCCCACCCAGGATGTCCGTATCAAATAACACCGAAAACAGAACAAACATGGCTGGTCAGAGTGAGGAGAATAAATAGTCCATCTTACCGTTGTTCACAGTGTTCTCTGGTTCAGGTTGTGCTTCCGGCTCAGTTGGCACCTCTACAACAGGTTCAGTGGACTCCACCACTTTTTCAGGTTCAGACACTGGTTCAGACTCGACAACAGGCTCTGGTTCGGCCACGGCAACAGGTTCTGGGGCAGGTTCAGGGACAGAGACTGGTTCTGGGACCGCAGCTGGTTCTGATACCTGCTCTAGTACAGGTTCAGGCTCTGGGACAGTTTTGGGCTCTGATACTGGTTCTGGAACAGGTTCAGGCACTGATACTGGTTCTGGGACTGGTTCTGGAGTAGGTTCTAGTACTGCAGCTACTTCTGGTACTTTGACTGGTTCTGGAACAGGTTCTGCTACTATGATGGGTTCTGGTGCTGCAGGTGCTTCTGCTGGAGGCTCTGGTACTTTAACTGGTTCAGGGACAGGTTCTGGTTCTGGTGCTGCAGGTGCTTCTGCTGCAGTCTCTGGTACTTTAATTAGTTCAGGGACAGGTTCTGGTTCTGGTGCTGCAGGTGCTTCTGCTGGAGTCTCTGGTACTTTGACTGGTTCAGGAACAGGTTCTGGTTCTGGTACTGGTTCTGGGGCAGCCTGAAAGACAAAATAATGAACATGTTTGAGAGCCAGAAACCTGAGTCTAACAGCTGCTTCCTATCAGCAGTTTGCTGTTGCTGAGATGCCTGATTAGCTTAGTTAGCTTTTGGGTCTTGTTAGTTTAGAGTTAGCTTCTGAGTTTCCCCTTAGTTTAGAGCTTATTTCTATTTACCTGTAGCTTTGTATTTATTAGCTTGGTCTGCTTTAGGATCTTTTAAGCTTGGAGTTATATTGTAGTTTCCTCTACTTCAGAGATATTTTCTTTTGATCTTAGCTTAGACTCAGCGCTTTTAAGCCTTATTAGCTTAGACTCAGCTTTTGCGTCTTGTTCGATTAGCCTCTATTTCCTCATAAATTAGAGATAGTTTCTATTAACCTTTAGGTTAGTCCATATTAGGTTAAACTGAAATTTTGGTCATGTTAGCCTAAACTTTGCGTCTAGTTTCCCCTGGTTTATTGACCCTTAGCTTAGACTCAGCTTATACGCCTGATTAGCTTAGTGGTCTTGTTAGATTGGCCTTAGCCTCTAGTTAACCATAATTAAGAGGTGGTTTCTATTTAGCTTTAGCATAGTCCCCATTAGCTTAATTAGCTGTTGAGTCCAGTTCGCCTCAAGTTAGCTTCTAGTTTCCCTCTAGCCTAGGCTCAGCTCATAGGCCCTATTGACTTACTTTGTCACCAACCCTTTAGCTTAGTTTGTCAGACGTATCAGTTTAGGCTGGACTTAGCTCTAGTCTTCCCTGATTACCAGTTAGTTTCCATTCACCCATAGCTTAGTCGCTGTTG
This sequence comes from Amphiprion ocellaris, assembly GCF_022539595.1. Taxonomy (NCBI): domain Eukaryota; kingdom Metazoa; phylum Chordata; class Actinopteri; family Pomacentridae; genus Amphiprion; species Amphiprion ocellaris. The sequence goes on along the minus strand of NC_072784.1, from coordinate 10,341,903 downwards.
GCATAGTTAGCTTTTGTCCACAGGAGGAATTTATCTCAGACAAGTTGGTGTGTTTTTGTTGTGTTGTTTGGGATCATGAAGGTTGGTTGGTGTAAGACTCAGCACACACTAAACTATTTTTATTATAATTAAAGACATGTTGAAAAAATGCGAATCTGCTGCTGTGCACCGCAAAACAACCAACCAGGAATGTTGCAGAGTCATGTCACAACTTTGGAAACCTGCATATTGGATTCAAACACAGCGGTTATTTAATGTCCTGCATTCACATGGAGATAAACAAATTAAGTAAATTCTGCTTGTAAATTCACTTTACACGATGTTTCAATAGAATGGTACTGAATAGAGGAATTTAAAAGCAGGTAGAAATAGACTTTAAACAGCTGCCTCAGGATGTACAGCTGTAAATAATATTAAAAATACTCGTATGTGTCCATGAGAACGCTGCAGTTTGACCTCTAACACACTGATGCTTGTTACTGTCACTTTCAGCAGCTTGTTGAGTTTCAGTCGCTGCCTGTCACTGACACCAGGACAAAAAAAAAAAACTCTTCAGTGTCCGACAACCCGACAACCTGTCCTTTCCCCAACACCTGACGGCCCACCAATACACACGTATATACGTATGTATGTATGTATGTATGTATGTATGTATGTATGTATGTATGTATGTATGTATGTATATATATATATATATATATATATATACACACGCGCACACACACACCCACACACACATTTATATACACTGTGTGCGGGCAAATATACATATATGTAATACACATATACATATATATCAGGCTGCACAGAAGCACCTGTCTATGTCTTTGTGAAGTGCTGACTGCACAGATCCACGTCCCAGCAGCAGATCTGGTTTCGGCCTCATCCTCTGAACTTTAACAAGCCAAACAGGCTCCATTCAGCTTTATGAGTGGCTTTGTGGAAAGTCTTGGAAGCTCTGGAGCAGAATGTTTGGTTTCTGGGAGGTCAGCTGAACTATTCATATAAATACTTTTAACTTAAGCTTCATGGCTGTAAAACAAAATATTCTTCTATTCAAGCACAACAGTTTATCGTCATCAAAATGAAAAACAAAACAAATACAAAATAAATCTTAATTCTTAGCTTAGCATAGTTAACTTCTATCTCCCCCTAGTTTACAGGTAGTTTCTCGTTTTTACTAGTTTAGAGTAAGTTTGTAGTTCCACTTAAACACAGCTTCTAGGCCTGATTAGCTTAGTTCGCTTTTGGGTCCTGTTAGCTCAGATTTAGTGCCTAGTTTCCTCTAGTTTGTAGCTATTTTCAGTTTACCCTTACCTTAGTCTCTATTAGATTAGTTATCTTTAAGGTCTTGCTAGCATAAAGTTAGGTTCTGGATTGCCCTAGTTTAAAGTTAGCTTCTAGTTACATTTTGCACTTAGCTTCAACTCAGCTACTAAACCTTATTAGCTTTTCGGTCTTAGTGGTGTTAGCTTAGGTGTTAGTTTAGACTTAGTTTTCATTTATCCTTAGCTTAGCCCCTCTTAGCTTTGTTAGCCATTGAGTCTTGTTAGCTTTGAGCTAGTTTCTCCAAGCTTAGAGGCAGCTTAGCTTTAGTTTAGTCTCCAAAACTAAGAGGGGCTACACTAAGGATAAAAGAAAACTAAGTCTAAACTCACACCATTTAGTGTTAAGAGATACTAAATAAAGATTATGATGCTAAATTAATTAATTAATTAATTAATTTAAATTATTTATTAATAAATTTTTCATCCTTGACTAACAGTTTCCCCTTGTTTCCAGTCTCTGTGCTAAGCTAGGCTAATCATGTCTTGTCTCTCTCAAGAGTGAAGCTAACATCCATATCCTACTATATTATCCTGAATGTTAAACTGGAATGACCTTGCTGCTTGAGAAATGCTTTCAGGAAACTCGTTTTGAACTCTCTGGACCTGGACAGATGTTCTGGTTAGCAGCTGGTGTTAAACCACAGCGACTGTTTCAATCAGGAGGTCAGACAGTGAAGCTCATCAGTCTGCTCTGCTAATCCTCCACCCTCCAGCTGGGACTCCGTCCATGGAGCCGGAAACGCATCCCTTCCTCTGGATTCCTGAGCTATGAAACACCAAAACAATCCAGGCCAAACAGAAACAAAGCATTCAGAGCTAAATGCAGCCTCATTAAGTCATTTTCTGAGTCAGCAGGACGATAAACTGACCAGCTTAAACTTGTGCCCTAAATAGGACAAACTGTTTGCTGGAGAGTCGATCTGAATGAGCTCATTCTCAGAGACTACCAGCATTCATTCATCAATCCGACAGCATAAGAGGCTGAAGAACATTACAGCAGATAAATGTCAGGAATGAAAACAGACTCTGATACCAAACTGAGCTTATGAAATGCTAATTCAACATTATGAAGCATATAAAATATGAAATCCGGATGATGAAGGTTGCAAGACATTAAATCAGGATTAAAAGATACTGAATTGAGATTCAAAGATGCTGAATTAACACTGTGAGATACTAAATCTGATGCAGGAGACAGTAAGTCGACACTAAAACATATCAAATCACGATGATGAAATATTAAATCAAGATTAGTAGATGGCAAACCCAAATTATGAGAGACTAAATTGAGTTTACAGGACACATAAAGTAGATTGTGATACACTAACCATGCTTACAAGACAATAAACTGCAAGATATAAAATTTTTACAAAACAATAAACCAAGATACTAAATCGAGATTAGTATCTTGACAGACTAAAACAAGTCAAAGAGATATTAAATGAAGCATTAAGACATTAAAAAGATGACATGATAATCAATTAAGCTTATAAAAATACTAAAACAAGTTTGATTGATATCGTACAATGCTAAATTGCTAAATTAAGATTATGAAAAACTAAACAAAGTTTTTAAGATACTGAATAAAGTTTACAAGTTAAAAAAAATCAAGATCAAGAGATCCTAAATCAAGCTCAGGAGATATTAAATCAAGATAAGAGACAAGATACTAAACTGAGATTAAATGATACTGAATTAACATTATAAGATACTAACCAAGTTTACAAGATTTAAGCTAAATCAAAATTTCAAGCTTACAAAATACCAACACAAGTTCAGCAAGTGCTAAATCGACATCGCAGACTGCAAATCAAGATTATGAGACACAAAACCAAGATTATAAGATACTGAATGAAATATACAAGATACAAAAATCAAGATCAAAATATACTAAAACAAGTTTAAGAGATATCAAATCAAGATGAAGTTTAGAAGACACTAAAATTATATTAAAAGACGTTGAATTAAGATTATGAGATTCAAATTTTTGAAATATTAAAGTTTACGAGATACTAAAACAAGTCAAAGAAATATTACATAAAGATAAGATGAGAAGACACTAAAGTTGAGATTAAATTGTACTTAAGTAACATTAAGACATTAAACGAGATGACAAGATAATAAATTAAGCTTTTAAAAATGCTAAAACAAGTTTGCAAGACGCTAAACCGACATTGTAGAATGCTAAATTCGGATTAGGAGATACAAAATCAAGATTATGAAAAATTAAACCAAGATTATGAGATACTTGAATGAAATATACGAGATACAAAATCAAAAGATACCAAAACAAGTTTAAGAGATATTAAATCAAGATGAAGATAAGAAGATACTAAAATGATATAAAGAGATGCTGAATCAAGATTTTGAAATATTAATTCAAGTTTGCGAGATACTAAATCAAGATTGAGATGCTAAATCAGGATTAGAAGATACAACATTAAGATAAAATGATAAATCAGGATGTTGAGCTACGAAATTAAGGGAATAATTGCATATGTATATCAATGAAACTTAACAGAATTTAAAGAATTAAGAAGTCGCAATATAGAACAATAAATCAATATCATGATACCAAATCTTTATTCTAATATCTAATCCAGAGTAATATAAACTTTATGAACTACTAAAACCAAGATTATAAGACACTAACTCAAGAACTTTGCCTCCCAACATGTCAAACTGAAATATCATAAACTAAATAAAACCCCATAAAGAAGTCATACAATATTTACGGACTGTGAGGTTGTGATTTTGGAAAATGAGCTTGACACTGAGGATTAGTCCGAGTCATGGCGACTCCTCGACCTCTGACTGCTCCTCCCAGTAAATATATCCTGTTCAGTAACATTACACTGAGTGCTTCAGTCATAAAAGCCATTTTAGCTCAGTCAGAGGAAGGGCGGGCATGATGGGAATCCAGAGATCAACACTGGAGGAGGTGATGCTGCCCATGTTAGAGAGGAGAGGCGTTCTGTGGTCAAAAAAAACGACAAAATGTAGCCTCATCAGAAACTAAAACCTGCACAACTGTCAGAAAAGTGTCCAAATCCTCAACGTTAAGGGTTGTTTGTTAATTTCTTTGGTAAAGCTCTATCACAGAGACTGTCTGAGCATAAGAATGAGCCCCATTTTACTGTTAGGTGCCCTCTAGAGGTCGTAGTAATTATCACAGAGAAAAAAAAAACATAGCCAGGTGATGTATGGAGGAGGTCGGGGTGGATGGACAGATCAGCAAAACATGACTATGACATGAGAGTCTGGTGTTTGTTTACTGTTTCAAGCTGATTGTTGGGGTTGTTTCTTTTACCCTACATACACGCCTGTCTAAGTGCCATCTAGTGGTGGTAGTAATTATGACAGTAGCAAAGGAGGAGGTCGGGGCGGATGGATGGGTCAACAAAACTTCAACATGAGACAATGCTGTTTGCTTCTTGTTTCAAGCTGATTGTTAGGACAGGTTCTTTTACCTTTCCTAACTGCATGTTAAGCACCCTTTAGTGGTCATAGTAGTTATGACAGGTGCAAAGCAGAAGCCAGACGATGTAGGGAGGAGGTCGGGGTGGATGGATGGGATGGCAGAGGTTATGGTTGCTTAGGTTGGAGTTATTGTATAAATATGCAAATATGCAAAATGTATACCAGAAGATAGAGAATAATAGTATTTGTCAGAACTAAACAGCATAGTAATCTAAAAAAAGAACAAAAACAAGTTTTATCTTATAGCTGTAATCAAAAGAAATTATTTTAATTTTTGAATGCCATCAGTTTTCAGTCACTGGGTGTCGAGCTCAGACTAAATCTAAAGGCAGATCCTTTGGAAATAAGAAAAGTCTAAAATCAATCTTAGCTGAATTAAAAACAAATTTTCCCACACTTAATCAATACTTTCTGGTTTTGTGGTGGCACAGCAGGAATGTTTTAATGCTTTAAATGCCACTTAATTTAACATCGTCTATGAACTGACCAGCAGCAGTATTTATCTGTGTGAGGGCGGCATGTCGAAGCTTTAGTGTTGGAATAGACTGTTGTTGTGGCCGAGACCTTCGATCTCAGCTCCGTTTGTCTTCTGAACACTGACTCTTTGTTTGGCTGCTTCGGCTCCCTGACGCCAAATCCATTTACGAGCCTCTTTCACGCTCTTGTTTGCAGGAAAATGTCTGCAGGACTGAAATAGCTGCAGACATCTCAGCCAGACTCTACATCTAAGCTCATTCTCGGCCTCTTCGTTTTGTGAAATAAAACAACCTGCCGACCTCAGGAGCAATCACTGATGCAGCGATTCGAAGCCAAAGTTTGGGAGAGATGTAAAAAAATCGTGTTTTTAGGTTTTAATTGTCCTGTTTTGTTAAATTTAAAACAATAACCAGTAAAACCATTTTAAAAAAGTATTTATTTGCATGTCAACCTTTAAAAAAAAGGAAAAAAAACAAAAACAGGCTGAAACTGTAAATAAAGTCCACATCAAAAATCTGTATTTTTATAAACCATAATTAGTTCTTTTACAATGTGTGACCATAAAATTACACAATTTTTACTGTATTTAAATTAGGAATAACATCATTATTTTGAAGGGATTTGCTGTTATTTGAAAAAAAATGTCCGTATTAGGATCCGAAAAGTGGTGGACAATTTTGAAACTGTAATTTTCCAGATTTTCCATGTTTTGTTAAATTACTGATAATGTCCAGTAAATTCTAAAAAAGACTAATAATTTACATTTTGACACAACTGTAAAAACTGTTGTTTTACAGATTTCCCCTTTTGTTAAATTACAGATAATAACTAGTAAAACCACGGAAAAGAGTTTAATTTGCTCATTAACCTTTACAAAAAAAGTGTAAAAAAAGTGTAACATTTTTTATTTTATATATATATATATATATATATATATATATATATATATATATATATACAGTACAATTTGCGTTAAATTACAAATCGGATATGATTCTACCGATGACTATAAATTTAGAAAGTTTGGTATTTTTTGTGATACTGTTGTAATTTTACAGTAAACAGTTTCTCTAAAATTATATTCTTGTATAATTTACTAAATACCTAATTTCAGCCAGGTTACTCATTGCTGAATCATATGTGGCATTTTACAGGAGCTACAGTGTAGTGAGTCAGAAGCAGGAACAGGGTTCGGCCGGCGGGAAATACCAGCAGAGGAATGTCAGACAGAAAACAGCTCAGCGCTGCTCAGCCTGGTCAAATCCACAGAGACGAGTCACATCCAGCTCTGGTTACAGCCCAACGATGGGAGGCATCACACCAGATTTCAGAATTATTCCATCATATGGAGGCTTCTAATGTGGTTAAATAAAATCTGAAGAACAGAAACTAAAATGCAGGTTTCAAGGGCCCACTGGAGAGTTTGGGATTTTGATGCCAAATAGCAAAAGTTTAGGTTCTAGGCCACGATGACAATGTATTTTTTGGATTAACATATTTTTTGTATACGAGAACATTTCCAAGTTACTAAATATCACTTGGAGTCCAGTTAAATCCATCATTCAGAAATGGAAGGAATATGGAACATGAGTAAATCTGACTAGAGCAGGACGTCCTCAAAAACCGAAAGACCGAGCAAGAAAGAGACTAGTGAGGGAGGCCACCAAGACACCTATGACTCCTCTGAAGGAGTTACAAGCTTCAGCAGCTGAGATGGGAGAGACTGTTCATACAACAACTGTTGTCTGTTCTTCACCAGTCAAAGCTTTGTGGGAGAAAAAGAGAAAGACTCTGTTGGAAAAACTCATATTAAGTCTGGACTAGAGTTCACCGGAAGACATGTGGAGACTCTGAAGTCACCTTGAAGAAGGTTCTTTGGTCTGAGGAGACCAGAATGGAGCTTTTTGTCCATCAGACTAGATACTATGTTTGGAGGACACCAAACACTGAATATCATCACAAATATACCATCCCCACTGTGAAGCATGGTAGTGGCAGCATCATGATGTGAAGCATGGAGGTGGCACCATCATGACATGAAGCATGGTGGTGGCAGCATCATGACATGAAGCATGGTGGTGGCAGCATCATGACATGAAGCATGGTGGTGGCAGCATCATGACATGAAGCATGGTGGTGGCAGCATCATGATGTGAAGCATGGAGGTGGCAGCATCATGATGTGAAGCATGGTAGTGGCAGCATCATGATGTGAAGCATGGAGGTGGCAGCATCATGACATGAAGCATGGTGGTGGCAGCATCATGACATGAAGCATGGTGGTGGCAGCATCATGACGTGAAGCATGGTGGTGGCAGCATCATGACATGAAGCATGGTGGTGGCAGCATCATGACGTGAAGCATGGTGGTGGCAGCATCATGACGTGAAGCATGGTAGTGGCAGCATCATGACATGAAGCATGGTGGTGTCAACATCATGACATGAAGCATGGTGGTGGCAGCATCATGACATGAAGCATGGTGGTGTCAACATCATGACATGAAGCATGGTGGTGGCAGCATCATGACATGAAGCATGGTGGTGGCAGCATCATGACATGAAGCATGGTGGTGGCAGCATCATGACATGAAGCATGGTGGTGGCAGCATCATGACATGAAGCATGGTGGTGGCAACATCATGACGAAGCATGGTGGTGTCAACATCATGACATGAAGCATGGTGGTGGCAGCATCATGACATGAAGCATGGTGGTGGCAGCATCATGACATGAAGCATGGTGGTGGCAGCATCATGACATGAAGCATGGTGGTGGCAGCATCATGATGTGAAGCATGGCAGTGGCAGCATCATGATGTGAAGCATGGTGGAGGCAACATCATGATGTGAAGCATGGTAGTGGCAGCATCATGATGTGAAGCATGGTGGAGGCAACATCATGATGTGAAGCATGGTGGTGGCAGCATCATGATATGAAGCATGGTGGTGGCAGCATCATGATGTGAAGCATGGCAGTGGCAGCATCATGATGTGAAGCATGGTGGAGGCAACATCATGATGTGAAGCATGGTAGTGGCAGCATCATGATGTGAAGCATGGTGGAGGCAACATCATGATGTGAAGCATGGTGGTGGCAGCATCATGATGTGAAGCATGGTGGTGGCAGCATCATGATGTGAAGCATGGTGGAGGCAACATCATGATGTGAAGCATGGTGGAGGCAGCATCATGATATGAAGCATGGTGGTGGCAACATCATGATGTGAAGCATGGTGGTGGCAACATCATGATATGAAGCATGGTGGTGGCAGCATCATGATGTTTCTCAGCAGCAGGTCCTGGAAGGCTCATAAAGGTAGAGGGTAAATGAATGCAGCAAAGTATGGAGAAATCCTGGAGGACAATCTGATGCAGTAATTATCTATTATTACTTCATAGAAATCTGTTGTCATGTTGATATAAAAGAGCCTTTTGTTTTAAAGAGACTGAAGTTAAACAGATCAAAGTTAAACAGACTAAAGTTAACCCAACAGTTAAAAGTCAAACCAACAGTTTACAGTTAAACTACAGATGTAGAAATGCTGCATCTTTCTCGGCCTCCACACTGAGGAGGCCTGAACAACAAAAAGCTTCACAGTGTTTCTGAACACTGACGTCTTTATATCGACACAAAGCTGCTGTTAGTTTCCCAGCATGCAGCGCGGCAGACAGTGAGGCTCTCAGAGCTGGATAACGTTATCAGAAGTTGGCAGGGTGGGGTTAGCATGTTAGCATGTTAGCTTCATCGAGAACCAAGATACTAGACAGAACAGAGCTGCTGTATATCTACAGTTAAACAGTCTGATAGTGTTTACAGCTTATCTCACATTTGAATTAATCTGAACAGATGACAGCTGATCAAACCAGGAGACTAGAAAGAAAGAAATATAATAGAACAGAATATAATAAATGTAAATAAATTTACTTTATTTAAATAAATGAAAGCATTATCTGCTTTTTCCTTTTGCTATTTTTTAATTGTATACAGCATTTAATAGGTTAAAAACATTTTTTTAAAATAGAAAAATAGAATAAGGTAGAAAAAAATAGAAAAAGACATAGCAAGCACAACAATTTAATATATCAATAAATAAAACACAATAAATCAAGCAGTTCTTTTACAATTTTTTAAAATTAAATGATTTTCATATTTATTTAAAAAAAGAGTTTTTGTTTATTTTTAAAAAAATATATTTTAATTTTACAGTTATTATATGGTTGTTCCTGTGCAGATTGTTACATATAGGAGAACAAAAAATAGGAATTAAATTATTTTATTCAATAAATCATTTTTTAACAATTTGTAACTAAAAGAAAAAACAAAAAGCTAACAATAAAAAAGTAAGAATATATAAGAATTTAATTTATTTAAAGTGTCGCTTTTCACTTTAATTTAAGTAAAATTATGATTTTTAGAATTTGTACTTAAAACAGATAATAATGAAAATAACAAATAACTAAAAGACGTTTCAATTAAACTGAATATTATACACATTATATATTTTTCCTTCTTTATTGTAATTTTTTAACTAAAGAAATAACTTGAGGAACAAAAAAGAAAACAGAAAGAGCTAGGAGAATAATGAAATATCAAAATAGTACACAAAAAACTAAATCAAGCAACTGTTTGAGTGTTTTTAATTTAATATATATGTATTTATTAAAATGTATTAAAAACTTCCTTTGTTTTTCTTTTTATTGATTATTACTGAATTTTGTAAAAAGTTGTGAACAGATAAAAGCACAACCACCAGACGATGCTGTGGAAGTCACTATAATTAGCCTTAAAACCCCAACTAAGCCATTAAAGACAATTAGTTTGAGGGAAACCAGTAAGGAGGAATGACTGAGTGTGAAGGAGGTTAAAAGTAAACAAGTCTGAATCAGCCGCTGTCAAACATGACATGAAGCTCCGCCCACCTACAGACATGTGACACCGTGAACTCAGGTGTAAATATAGGAGCCATATTACACCAAAGATAGACTCGGTCATGTCACAGCAGCACATTCTTCAGCTCTATAGGCATCGACTCACAGAGGAAAAAGGTCAGAAAGACGTCCACAAACTGGTGATCAGCTGTTTAGCATCAGCAGACGTTCAGAAGCTTCCGGAGGCTTCAGTTGATGTTTTCACGGAACAGAACGTCTCCATTGGAGACGCTTTCATAAAGAATGTTTTCAGAAAGACCGTCCCCCTAAAGAACATCTCCATAAAGAACGTTTTCATAAAGAATGTCTCCATAAAGAACGTCTCCATAAAGAATGTCCCCATAAAGAACATTTTCATAAAGAATGTCTCCATAAGGAACATCTCTGTGTGAACAACCAAATCAACCACTGACAATAATATGAAAATGACTTTAGTCAGTCCAAAGCAGGTTTGTTCTCAATAACAGCGATAAACTACAGACGGACTCAGATCTCAGATCCAGGTAGGAGGGAGGAATTATGGGATGTTTTCATTGTTGATTAATCTGCAGATTATGTTTTCTATGAATCTATGAATCTTCTTGTTTCCCACAGACATGCTCAGAGGTTTAGTTTTCTTCCAGTTGGTTCTTTATCATGAACAACAAAGAAAAGAACACCAAAGTAACAGTGCCCTGGAAATTAACACGTACAAGCATCAAAATCCTGGATATTAACACGTTCAGGTGTCAAATCCTGGAAAATAATGGATTTAAGGGTCAAAAACCTGGATGTTAACACACCGAAGTGTCAAAAATGAGATATTACTGGATTTCAGAATCAAAAATCTAAATATTAACACACCAAAGTGTAAGAACCTGAAAATTTACACATCATAGTATCAAAAATTTGGATATTAACACATGTAAGTGGATATTAATGTGTTTAAGTGTCAAAAACTTGGCTATGAAGGAACACATGAGCCAAAAACCTGGATATTAACACGCCAAATAGCCAAAAACATTGATATTATTGGATTTAGGTGTCAAATCCTAGAAAATAATGGATTTAAATTAAATTTTAAATTAACACACCGAAGTATAAAAAAAACTTGGATATTAATACATATAAGTATTAAAAACCTGGATATTAATGCACCAAATTGCAAAAAAACATGGATATTAATGAATTAAGTGTCCAAAACTTGATCATTAAGGAACGTGTGTCAAAAACTGGGATATTAACACGTTTAGGTGTCTAAAAACATGGATATTAATGGATTTAAATGTTACAACCCTGTAAATGAATGTACCAAAAGCATCAAAAAACTGGATATTAACACGCTCAGGTGTCAAATCCTAGAAAATAATGGATTTAAGAGTCAAAAACCTGGATATTAACACAATAAAGTATCAAAAAAACTCGATACCAAGTTACTAAAGTAACAATAATCTGGAAATTTTATCTAATTTGAAAAGTGTAATGAATATATTTACCATTTTCTCTTTAAAAATGACAAAAATTCATTCTCTGATGATCAGCTAATTAATCGATCGACTATAGCTACAGTTCAAGTTGTAAATCAATACACATCCAGATGACAGAAATGATGCAACACAAAGTTTGTCCAGAATAAATGTTCACTGTGACTCATAATTACAGCTGAATACACATAAAACAAATGATATGAAATGGTTTTAATAATAACCGATCAGGAGTCGCATTGATCGCCACCTAGTGACACAACATGAAACTGCGACTGAACCACACAAGACTGATGGACGGCAGCTACTCCGATCAATAACACCCATCAGGTTTCATTCCAGCCGTTTATCTGTTAAACATCTGGTTTTATTCCAGAAAGAACAACAGTTTCTGCTATTAAAAGGCTCCAGAAGTTCTCTCAATTGTTGCTTAATCCTCGTGTCGTCCTGCGGGTCAAACTGACCCGTTTTAAAGTTTGAAAATGTGGACAAAAATATATTTTCACAGTGAAACTTCTGATGTCCACGTTTTCAACATTTTAGGGAAATTTCTGAACATTTTTTGGTGGAAAAAAAGACATATAAAAAAAACGTTTCTTTAATAACATTCAGAAAAAAATGTTATGCCAAATTCGCTGGATTTTGGTTGATTTTCTTCTGGATGTTCTTAAAGAAAATATCAGAAGCTTTCCGGAGTAGTTAGTAGTAGTTAATTTAAAAATGTGATGCTTTTAAAAACAAAACTGTGCTGTAGGTATTGACGATTGATTATTAATCACACCTTTGTCTTATTTAAACTTAATTTAATATAATCCAGTGAGGAAAAATGGGTATTTATCTTTAATTAAACAATTATGTCTCTAAAATAAAAGAATATTTCTTAGATAATTTATTAATGTGTTTATTGTTTCTACTGAACAGTTTTCTGACCGGATCAATACTTGATCCGGTCAGAAAAAAAAAAAAAAGTTATTTAAAAACCCTGGTTTTTCAGTAAAAAGTAAGTTTAAATTAAGTTTCTTGAAGTTTCACACACCAACCAGCTGTTCAATAACAGAATCCATCGATTCTACCTCAACTTTCGGCGCCGGGACGTCCTGGATCTTGTCCGCGGCTCCGATGTCCTCTACAGCCGGGGCAGGAGGCTCGGGGCTCGGGGAGGCTGCGGGCTGCGGCGCCAGAGCTCTGGACGGAGGGATGTCATCTCCGTAGCCGACTTTGGGCTTCTGTTTCCCGGCAGAGGACGAGGAGGCGTCGGGCTTCTTGCTGAGCAGCGACGAGGCGAAGTAAATTGCCACGACGGTGAAGAGGATGGCGGGCAGGACGACGGTCGGGTCCAGGTCCATGGTGGAGGATCACCGCTGGAAGGTCCGGAGGGTCTGATGGGAGCTGGAGGCTGTCACTGAAACGCAGGGAGGGAGGCCGCGCATGCGCACAACACGTCACACGCATCCACACATTTGACACACCCACAAACAGTCGCACAGACTAACACACACACGCTCAGTAACAAACTCACACGCACAAAGTAACACTCAGACGTGCTTTAGCGCATCACACACACACACACACACACACACACACACACACACACACACACACACACACACACACACACGAATACACAGTTGACCCACACACGCAATGTAAGACACACGACATCAACACACCAACACTCACATATTAACACACACACCCACAAACAGATGCAGACAGTAACACTCACATATTAACACACATAAGCTGCAATACGCACATACTAACACACACACTCAGTAGCAAACGCACACGCACAGAGTAACACACAAAGTAACACACATGCACACGTTTTAAGGCATCACACACACAAGAATACACATCTGACCCACACATGCAGTGTGTTGATCATAAAGGAATGTATTAATGATAAACAGGAGGGAATGTTCGAAGGTTTTTTATATTATCATTAATGTTAATATAAAAATCTTGTAACAGTAGGTTTAGTGAAAAGTCTGAGTTTGTTAACCCTGAAATGAGGGAAAGTCAGGGTTTTCTGTTTCACAAGGGGAAGTAGCTCAAACTAGAGACAGAGGGGTAACTCTAAGCCTGTTTCAGAAAGAGAGGTAAGTAAAGCTTTTGGTTAGTTACTGTAGTAACAGACTCTATGAATGTAACCTGGTTGGGACCAGGTTTATCTCAGTAAACCTTGAGTTCCTCTCCGTCTCTGGCCTTTTTCAGCCACATATGTTATTTGATTTTGTCATTCATTCAGTCAGCAGGTGAGTTTTTGTGAAGCCTAGTTCTGCTGTGTGTCTTAATGTCATGTCCTTTGATTAATGGTGCGGTGGATGAAGGAGCAGCATTACTGTGCAGAGAATTAAATATTTTTTGGGAGATTGTTATCAGACTGTGCATAGATGTTGTTGCATTTCTGGACAATTATCTTTTAGAGTGGTACCGTTTCACATCACAGTCCATAATCTACATCCACAACCTAATCCGTCCTTACATTTGCAACATTAGCAACTGCAGTCATGCTCTAACATCCCAGCAGATATTGTGTGTTGCACTGTGGTTGTTTGCAAATGAAAGTTTTTCATATAATGTCTGAGATGCAGAGTACTTCAGTAAGGCAGCTGTGTGTAGGAGAGGCAGGAAAGTGTGTCTGGCCCTGAAAGGGTTTTTACTCGTCTTTGTGGTTTTCCCTGGACAGAAACCTGTCAGAGCCATCAAGGAGGAGTTCCACAGGATTGCAGATGAATGATGTAGAGATCTGTTAAAATAATTTTACATCATATTCTGTTAATGACATCATGTTGCAACATCAGAGTGGGATTAGTAATTTTAATTTCTGTTAGGATTTCCCAGTGTGATTGGCTGTATAGATGGCATCTTCATCACAGCTGCCTCACATAATGAAGCTGATTATGTGAACAGGAAGTCCATTCACAGCATAAATGTGCAGGTAGGTTAGAGGTAGATTGACTACGGTTTCAAAATGTTAAAGGCTGCATCATAGGTAAACATTTGTCATTCTCTGCACTGTCAAGATCATATGTGATGCTGCATACATCATTTTTAATGTGGAGGCCAAGTGGCCTGGGTCTGTTCATGACTGGAGGGTTTATCATGAGTTTAATGTGAGCAACAGATTAAAACATGGTCAGCAGTCTAAAGAGTTTAACAATATAATTGATTTGTCTACCTCCTTCAGTATATGCTTATGTATCCATTATACAGTATAGGAGAGTTTGATAGTGTTCTGCTGGGTGACAGGGGTTATCATGTCAACCTAGAGCAGTGGTTCTCAAATTTTTTCTATCGGGCCCCCCTTTGGAGGACAAAAAACTTTCGTGCCCCCCCAATAACTTTGTATATATATATATATATATATATATATATATATATATATATATATATATATATATATATATATATATATATATATATATATATATATATATATATATATATATCAGGGGTGTCAAACTCATTTTAGTCCAGGGACCACATAAATCCAATCTGATCTCCAGTGGGCCCCACCAGTAAAATCACAGCATAACATATAAATAACCACAATTCCAACTTTTCCCCTTTGTTTTAGTTCAAAAAAAGTACATTCTGAAAATGTTCACATTTAATGAAGTATCTTTTTACAAAATATTATGAACCTGAAATTTCTTAAGGAAAACAAGTTCAATTTCAACAGTAGCCTGTTATGCCTGAGTTCATCATTTACACATGCACTGTAACTGCCAGATAACAGTTTATCTACAAAAACACAAAACATTCAGTCACAGGTTTCTGGAACTGAACAATATAGTATTTTACTTTATGATCAGAACAACTTGTCAAGTTCTAGAAATTATTTTAAATTTACAATTTACAGTTAATGTTGTAATTTTTTATCATTTGTAAAGTCGTCCCACGGGCCGAAATGGACCGTCTGGTGGGCCGGTTTTGGCCCACAGGCCGTATGTTTGACATTGCTGGTGAAAATAATCGTCGGAGATGAGCTGAGTATGTGATGTGATCAAGTACGCTGGTGTTCTGACTGCACATTAATGATGCGTTCTCCCGTTGTCAGGAGTCTGTACTTTGGAGTCTGAACGGCCAGTGCATATACCATAGATATATACAGAAGATCATTATTATTAATATTTTTTTTATATCTATGGCATATACAGTCTATGGGCCAGCACAATTTTAGTATTGTTGTACACCGCAAAAAACAGGCCGATGTTAAAACAATAGTTCAGCTAATTAGTTCCGTGTTGAAGGACCTTTTCCTCCCAGTTGCCTGCGCCCCCCCTGACATGCCTCTGCGCCCCCCCAGGGGGGTGCACCCCACTAGTTGAGAAACACTGACCTAGAGCGATGACTTTTTAGTGTGACCACCAACAGAACTTCTAGCAGGCTCACTGTAGGATAAGAGCAGAGATGTAGATGATTATAGGTCTTTTGAAAGCTTGTTTGCAGTGTGTACATCCCTTCAGGGTCAGCCTTGAGAGGGTCCGTGATATTTTTGTTGCATGTTTTTTTTATTGTATTGCCACAGTTAGAGGAGAGGAACATATATATTGCTGCCCGAGTCAATGCGTAAGTTTCAATCACAATAATATTACAGGAAAACTGTTTAATAGCAGCCTATTCTGTTATTTCATTTAGGTGCAATCCTGCGGGGGAGAAGCGCATGTGGCAGCAGCTGAAGATGAAATATAAGAACATTGTTCAAACAGGTAAGAAGTCGGCATAATCTCATGGAGCTACCTCATTTTGATCATGTTTTACATTGTAAAGTAGCTTAATTATTAAGTGGCTGTTTGACTGTGCAGTGGTTCTATCCCACACACAGCCTAAATGTCTGTATCCATATCATGTTCTGTCAAACAATTAAGCCTATTTAAACTAACACAGACTTCTACTCGGCCAACAGAAAGAAAGCAGATGCCTGTAAAAAGGGAGGTGGCCCAGCAGCACCACCTGTAACAGAGGCAGAGGAGCTGCTCCTAAGCCAGAATTTGGGAAGGCCAGTGGCTGAGGGAATCCCTGGAGGGAGCTCATCCTCTGAGACCACATCCCAAGACACAAGTGCGTGTGTGTGTGTGTGTGTGTGTGTGTGTGTGTGTGCGCGCGCGCGCGCGCGTGTGTTCATGTGCCCACTGAACATTTGCCATAAGGAAGCACAGAGCACTGCATTGGTTCTGCGTATGAGCGAGTGTGTGTGCAGCCACAGCGATGGCATGCGTGAAGGGGTGTGCTTTAAAGACGGTGAGTTTAATTAAAGATGAAAGGGCTGATGATTAATTGATGGAAGGTGGACTGTTCCATCAGGCTGAAATGTGTGTGTGTGTTGACTCTTCTACTGTAGAAAAACAGAAAAAGTGGAAAAAAGCTAAATTTTTTGAGAAAACTAGGACAGCATCTTAAGAGACACATTATACATTATATTATTTATATTATAAAGAAAACAATAGTGTCCGGGGACAGAAAAACAGAAGTATAACAAGAAGAATAACTTTTACATGACACGTAGTGCATCAGTGCATCCTGTACATCTCTGTCCTCCTTCTCTACACCTTGTGCCACTGCAGGCTCATGTGCTGCTGCTTCAGGTAAATCCCATGAAGTCTCATCAGAGAGCATCTGAAACACATACACAGCATACATATTTTAATACCTAATAGCGATAAACTGCAGCCATTACAGGGTCGTTCACAGGACTGATACACGATAGCTAGCGAACTAGCATTAGCTTACCCTCATATGTCGTCTAGTTCATATCCTCTTGTCTTCGGCTTGATACTGCTGCATCGCCTCCCAAACTCTCCTGTGTGTCTCCTGAGTGTTTCGACTCGTCGCTCTCAGCTTTCTCCGACTCTTCTATTACTCTGAATCTGACAGAAAGCCACAGACCGAGCAGCAGGTGAACCATCGTCTCCGTTATGTTGCGTTTGTGTCGCACGCAAATGACGTTAAGGGACTTTCGGCTCGCTGCGCTATGACGACTCCACCCACGATGAGGCTATATGGAAAAACAACTAAACCGAGACGAGCCGAGTCAGATACAATAGTGACGAACCGTACCGCGCCGAGTACATGCTTGTGGAATCGCGGCTTAAGACACACGACATCAACACACTAACACTCACATATTAACACATACACACAGAGACACACACTAACAAACACACTGTAACACACACTCAGTTACACACAGACTTTCACACATTTGACACAGAAACACACAGCTGACAAAAACACACTGTATAACACACACACTGTAATATTCACATATTAACACACACATATACACACAAAGTAACACACATGATTTAACACATATGACACACACTCAGTAACAAACTCACACACAAAGTAACACACACATGCTTTAACGCATTACACACACACACACAAAAACACAAACACACAGCTAACCTACACGCAACCTAAGACACACAACATCAACACACACATACTGTATAACACACATACCAACTATAATGTTCACATACCAAAACGCACACAAAAAGTAACACACACAAGAACACAAACACACCGTAACACACAGCTGACAGAGATAGTTTTCAAAGTAAAACTTCCTATAAACTGAAGTTTGAGCCTTTAGTGTTGTTTTTTTTCAAAATAAAGGTAATCCAAAAGTATTTTGTACTAGTATTTCAAAATAAAAAAACTCACAAACTTTATATTAAGTTATGTTAAAAAAAAAAAAAAGCAAAAAAGATGTTAAAGGATTTATGGTTATTTTTTAAAGTAAGAAAACATTACAAGCAGAATAATAAAGCACTTTGGGTTCGTTTTTCAAAATAAAATACCTTACAAACAGGATATTAAGGCGTTCAGGGACAGCTTTCTAAATAAAAACTCACAAACAGAATGATATGCATTTTGGGTACAAGTTTCAAAACTGTAGAAGGCCTTACCAACAATATATAAACACATTTTGGGTTAATTTTTGACATAAAAGCCTTTCAGTTTCTAAAAATAAAAGCCCTAGTAAACTGGTCTAGTTTTTCAAAACAAAGTGCTTAGAAACATAATAAATTTGTGTCATGTCCTTATAAAGAGGATGTTAAGGCATTGGTGGTTAAATTTTTAAAATAAAATGCCTCACAATTAGGATATTATAGCATTTACGTTACCTTTGTAACGTAAATGCACGTAACAACTTTGTAACAGGATATTAAGGATTTAATAGTTAGCTTTTCAAAATAAAAACGCATTACAGTCCGCAAAGGCATTTATGGTTTGTTTTCCAAAATAAAAGACCTTAATACACAAAAGACGTTTTGAGTCATAGAAAAGATTTTATTGAGCGACACAATGAAATTCATCACATCAGCGTCTCATGAAGAAGCTCCTCCTCATCGAGCTTCGTCATCTCCTCTTCGAATGAAGGCACCATGTGACCGACGTAGTGCCTTTTAATTCAGACGAACAGATAAAAACACACCTCAGGCTTATTTTAGGCACTTTAGTCTAAAGCGACGGTTAACATGAACAGCACAGATTCACCTCATGACTTGTTTAAAGGATCCTAGTTGAGAAAAGCTGCACAAAGCTTCCACTCTAATCTTTATTTTTATACCTGTTTTCTCCCAAACTGCTGATTTTCTTCCACTTAAATTACAGTTAATTGATCATTTTGGACTTCTGACTGATTTCTGATGTTACAAAAAAAAAAACATTAAAAAATAGGATGCAGCTAATTATGATTTATATTTCAAAATAAACCTTAGATGAGCTCAAACACTCAATATTTAGCTTCGGTCTGATTTTGAGAGTTTATCATGAGGTTTGGCGTGGTGGTGGCAGCATCATGATCTGAAACACGGTGGTGGCAGCATCATGATGTGAAGTTCGTATTTGATTCTCTGCCTCTTGAAGCAGCAGAAGCTCCACATTTAAACCGTTTATCACCACCGCTTTTTTCTGTTTGCTCGACGGCCGGTTTTCGCACTAAGTTGCCGTTTTAAACTGAGAATAAATGGTCTTTAAAACAACCGTTACAAAAATAAAAGCAAAAAATGCAAAACTGCCCTCTTCTCATGTCTCATTTTATCCAACCGTCAGTGAAAACCCTCACAACAGACAAAAAGACAAATTTTAAAGCAGATTTTTTGACATTTTTGCGTGAAAAATCACTTTTTTTCAGATCTGGTTTGTGAATAATGAAAACACTCATCTTCGTCTACAACAAATCCATTTCTTTCTCCAAAAACTAAACAAATGCCAAAAAACGCTGCCATCTAAAATGACTCGTCTGCAGCTTTTGGCACAAACGTCGACGTTTTTAGCTGCTGGATCCTCGAACACCCGAGAATTTCACGTGTAGAGTCTGTATTTAATATAGAAGGCGGAGGTTAAAGACCTTAAAATGAAGTTTTAACTGTAAATTCTCATTAATCAGCTGCACAAAACACCTCAAGTTTTCTCCTCAACACTTAAGGCTTAGTGAAAGGTGCTACACCGAATCCCATTAAAGGTTTTATGACATTTGCAGCAGCAAAATTTAACAGCTTGTTTGTGATACAAACTGCAATCAAAAAGTTCTGGGACTGTTTTTATTTTCTCATTTACACGTTTATGTTATTCTGGACAAATTCTGAGTCTTTTTGGACAAAGTTTGATTATTGTTCTTGTCATTTGGGACAACTTGACTAATATCGAGTGAAGTTCAAGTATGTTTGGACAATTTTAGTCATTTTTACACAAGTCTGTTTCATTTTGGACTATTTTTGCGTAATTTTGAGCAAATTGTGCCATTTTTTGTGCCAAAAGTTTTTTATTCCGGACGTTTTGGACAAATTTTGAGTCATTAAGAACAGGTTTCAAGTCATTTTTGAGACTGATGAATTTAAAGGGAGAAGATTTCAGGTGTTTTGTACAGCTGGATACTAGACTTAGGCTGGGTTCTGGTCTCTCAGACCTGGTCATCAAACTGGACCAAACCTGAACATTTTTCAAGACGATTTTAGTAGTTTTGTGTTAGTTTGGACAACTGTTGAGTCCTTTTGGGACATTTCTGAGACATTCTAGATAAATTTTGGGTCATCTTCAACATATTTTTTGCAATTTTTGAAAAATCTGGAGTCCTTTTCTATATGTTTTCGTACAAGTTTTTATCACAGATGGAAGATTCCGAATCCATCATAAATCTGACTTCGGATCTGCAGTTTCCAAGATAGTCAGTCTGGCAATTTGAAGTAATTTAAGACAACTTTTGAGTAATTTCAGACAGGTTTTTCATATTTTGAAAATATTTAAATCAAATAAGCAAACTTTTGGTAAAACTCTGCTAAGTTTAAGACATTTTCAGAACTTTTAAACGCAACATAGAATGAAATGCAACGCTTGTTTTAGAGTCAGACCAGTCAAAAAGTGAGAAAATATAAAGTCTAGCTAATTTTAAGGCTGTTAAATAAGTTCTTTTAGGTTAAAATTAGATTTTTCAGGACGATTCGGATTAACCGCTGTGACGTTGGCAACACTTCAACGACGTGAAACTAGAGGCCCGAGAAGTTTGTTTAATGCTGCGTTTGAGTCAGTTCGGACAATTGTGAGCTCCAAATGAAACGACTTGCAAATGTAAACACTCAATACGACTTCTCTGGAACTGGAAATAAAAAAAATGTGGATGAAGACGACATAAGAGGCTGTTGGTGTAATACTTTACATTAAATTAGTCTGAATATGACACACAACGGGTGATAAAGTGTCATTTACTAAATAAGTAATGTTCACTTGTGAGGATGTCTGGCTGCTTCTTGATCTGTTTTCAAGCAGGAGGCCAGAAATTCTCCGAGCTGACTCGAACGCAGCATCATGTGTTTAACTGTGTCCAGAACTCGCAGCAGAAAACCCCCCAGAAGCCAAACGGTGTCTTCGGCTGTTGATAATTTTAGTCAAAGAAAATATCAGTTTCTCACGTCAGAAAGCAGCTGAGTGACTTTTAAGAGTCCCAGTTCCTACAGAGACAAACAGAGACTGGTTGGTGTTGAAAGCACAGTGGTGGCAGGTCTCCAGCAGCCTCTCGGTGACGGCGGCCATCTTGTTTCTGCAGACAGCCTCCGTCCGGGGACGTAAACTCGACCAGAAGCAGCTGGAGTGGAGGTCTGTCCGAGAGCGAAGCCGCCGCCGCCGGAGGTCGGAGGTCACCGTGACGAGCTCCTCTCCTTGCTGACACAGTCGTCCTGGTTGCTGGTGTCGCCGTTTGCTGCCGTCCCGCAGGTCCGACGCTTCTTTCGGCGGTGAGACATGGCGTCGCCCTCCGAGCCCGACTCTGCCTGCAGGAGACCCGGCGTTACAGCAGCATCAGTACGCGTAAAAACAACCAAATCTGAATAAAACTTCCCTCACAATCATCTGACTCTTAAGCTACAGTCATGAAAAAATATTAGACCACCCTTGTTTTCTTCTATTTCTTGTTCATTTTAATGTCTGGTACAACTAAAGGTACATTTGTTTGAACAAATATAATTCTAACAACAAAAATAGCTCGTAAGAGTTTAATTTCAGAGCTGATATCTAGACATTTTCCATGGTTTTCTGGATAATAACCAAAATCACTTAAGTTCTTCCATCAATAGCTATGGCATTGTTCTGCCAAACAGTTTTTAGGCATTCCATGTTTTATTTTCTGTCTGTTTTAGTCCCATGATACACACAGCAGTTAGTATTTGATTCATAACCATTGTTTCTGATGACTGCAGTCATGCGTCTTGGATGCTCTCCACCAGCTTCTCACATTGTTCTGCTGTCACAGCAGCCCATTCCTGTTGCACAAATTCTAACTAATTTGCTTTGTTTTTGGGCTTCTGGTTCTCCATTTAGCGTTTGATAATTTTCCACAAGTTTTCAGTTGGATTTAGATCTGGTGATTGAGCAGGCCAAGGCATAGTTCCAATGTTCTGGTTCTCCATCCAGGCTTTAACTGACCTTGCTGTGTGGCAAGGGGCATTGTCTTGTTGGAAAATCCAGTCATTGGTGGCAGGTAAGAGTTTTCCAGCCAATGGAAGAAGACTGTTTTCAAGAGTAGCTCTGTACATGACCTGGTTCATTTGCCCTGATCCACCCAGACTGAAACAACCCCAGATGGTCACTGATCCACCCCAGCGTTTTACTGTAGGGGCAGACAGTCTGGTTTGTAGCTTCTCCAGGCTTCCTCCTAACCAGTAAGTTGCCTGGAGTGGGCATCAACTGAAAATTGGATTCATCCCTGAAGACAACCTTAGCCCAATCATCAACAGTCCAATCCTTGTGATCCCCAGCAAAGAGTAACCAGCTTTCCTCTGCCTTTCCTTGATGAAGGACTTTTTCCATGCCCTGTGTGACTTCAGATCAGCTTCAAGAAGTCAGTTTCCAACTGTCCTTGCTGAACAAGTCCCATTTCTCCACAGTGTTCACTCATTTTTAAGGTCCTTGGAGGTCTGATGATGATTCCTGACACAGGAACAGATGAGTGACGGTCATCTCGTGGGGTAGAAAGACGTTTTCTGCTGCAACCAGCCAGCAATTTGGTAGAACCATGATGGACCTGTTTTTTCTTGGTGTAATGAACAGCTGTCTTGGAGATCTTCAGGTTTTTTGCTACCTGTCTCTCACTCATCCCAATTTCCAGCAGTGCAAAGATGGCTGCCTTTGTGGCTTCACATAATTCTTTAGTTTAAGGCATTATGTGAGAGCTGACAAGTTCTGAGTTGTGCTAAAGCCTGAATGTCAGCAGGAAACCACTCTAGGCCTTTACATGTGCAGTGCTGCTGATGACATGAAATGGTCTCTTATATATCCAGGGAATACAATTAAGCTTAAGCATGTCAAATAGGACAAAGTATTATGGAATCAGCTGCATGTTTCGTCATGTTCACTGTATTCTTCAGGTAATGTACCTTTAGTAGTACCAGGCATTAAAATGAACAAGAAATTGAAGAAAACAAGGATGGTCTAATCATTTTGGAGCAAATTTAGAGCAGTATGTGATTGTTCCAACAGGTCCAGTAAGACATTTGGACCCCTGTCTATGTACTTAAAGGGTGTATAACTGTGAAAACATTCATAGTATGAAGGGAAAATTTTGCATGGCTTCACTAAATGTACTGAAGTTATTGTAGATGAAGAAGCAGCTCATTCTGAGGAGGTCATGTGATGGTTTTTAAGGGATCAACCAGCAGTGTAACGTTACACCTGTAGCACCTGTTGGCAGCGCTAACGCCTGCAGACACGTGTGTTCCTGACAGCAGGGATTTATGTAAGCAGGGATTGTAACCGTGTTCACACTCAGCAGAACTTTATGTCCTGCACACGCGAACACACGACTTTTACAGTCGCTTTATTTCACCACGATTTGCTCCTGGATGCAGGTAGAAAACATACAACACAGGACTTCACAGCAACTGAAGTCTGGTTCGAACACAGTGTTGAGAAGTCTCTGGAGCTTCTTTTGTAACTTTTAAGACAAAACACAGCTTGTGCACCACTGTGTTAAAATGTGTTTAGTATACGCTGTATTCTGTAGGTTTACTGCACAATCTAGAAAGGAATCTCTCATGTTATGGTGCTTACTGTGGTATTTGCATTATTATTTATACCAAATATTTAAAATCACTTTTTTTCCCTCAGTGTGTGTCACAGCACTTACATCAGAGTTGGAGTCGGACGAGCTGGAGGATGAAGAGGATGAAGAGTCACTAGAGCTGTCAGATGCGATACCCGTGGATTCCTGTAGGTCCACTTTGTCTGCCAGCGCCGCTAGGTCGGGTCGCTCCTGCTTCAAAATGCTGAAACAACAAATCAAGTGTGAACAAGTGTTTGTCCTGATCCAGATCCCATGTTAATGTGGGGACAGAAGTTTCTCCCTTTTATTGATTTTCAACATAGAATCAAGTTTAATTTGACAAGAATTTACACCTCATTCATTTTACCCTCGACCTTTACAAGCCTTCCAGGACCTGCTGCTGAGAAACATCATGATGCTGCCACCACCATACTTCACATCATGATGTTGCCACCACTATGCTTCACATCATGATGTTGCCACCACTATGCTTCATGTCATGATGTTGCCACCACCGTGCTTCACATCATGATGTTGCCACCACTATGCTTCATGTCATGATGTTGCCACCACCGTGCTTCACATCATGATGTTGCCACCACTATGCTTCACATCATGATGCTGCCACCACCGTGCTTCACATCATGATGCTGCCACCACTATGCTTCACATCATGATGCTGCCACCACCATGCTTCACATGATGTTGCCACCACTATGCTTCACATCATGATGTTGCCACCACTATGCTTCACATCATGATGCTGCCACCACCATGCTTCACATCATGATGCTGCCACCACCATGCTTCACATCATGATGCTGCCACCACCATGCTTCACATCATGATGTTGCCACCACTATGCTTCACATCGTGATGTTGCCACCACCATGCTTCACATGATGTTGCCACCACTATGCTTCACATCATGATGTTGCCACCACTATGCTTCACATCATGATGCTGCCACCACCATGCTTCACATCATGATGCTGCCACCACCATGCTTCACATCATGATGCTGCCACCACCATGCTTCACATCATGATGCTGCCACCACCATGCTTCACATGATGTTGCCACCACTATGCTTCACATCATGATGCTGCCACCACCATGCTTCACATCATGATGCTGCCACCACCATGCTTCACATCATGATGTTGCCACCACTATGCTTCACATCATGATGTTGCCACCACCATGCTTCACATCATGATGTTGCCACCACCATGCTTCACATCGTGATGTTGCCACCACTGTGCTTCACAGTGAGGATGGTGTGTTTCTAGTCTGATGGACAAAAAGTTCCACTCTTCCAGTTGACTTCGGAATCTCCACGTCTTCTGGTGAACTCTCGTCCAGATTATATTTGAGCTTTTTCTAACAGAGTCTTTCTCTTTGTCTTCCATAAAGCTTCGACTGCTGAAGAACAGACAACAGTTGTTGTATGAACAGTCTCTCCCATCTCAGCTGCTGAAGCTTGGAACTCCTTCAGAGGAGTCATAGGTGTCCTGGTGGCCTCCCTCACTAGTCTCTTTCTTCTCATTCTCTCGGTTTTTGAGGATGTCATTAAATTGACCAGGTTTCAATGTTGAAAATCAATAAAAGGGGAAAACTTTCAGGTGGGTGAATACTTGTGGTATACCTGCAGGATTTAGAAAGACACATTTGAAAAATGAAGTTTCCTGCACTGTGGAGGATTCTTTCTTACCGGTACCACTTCCTGGAGAGCTTGGGACGTCCTCGGACCGTTTTGTGCCACACGATGGGGAAGTTGGTCGTGCTGGCGAAGTTCTGGGTGACGGCGATCGTCGTGTCCAGGTTAAGAACAACGTGCCACCATCCTCCTGCAGAAACACTGCAGGTTAAAATTAGAGCTGCAACGGTTCATTATTTTGGCAAGTATTGGATTCATTTGATAATCCATCAGTTTGCATAGTTGTTTTTAATCAAAACTGTAACTACAGCTTCTTCAAATGAAATGACCGGTAATGTAAATAAAAATAAAACAGAGAGAGGCTGCTAACGCCCTCCTGTGGAGCCGGCAGGTGCGGTCTAAATCCTGGAGTCGTGTTGAAGGAGCAGCTGAGGGTTTAATCCGTGCTCGACTCCATCAGCTCGGTTGGCATTAGGTGGATGTAGGTCAGATCGCTTCACTACACGCTGCTGTAAACTGTCAACACACGTCGAGTCACTGCTGGGTCACTGCATATTCTCAATGAAGACTCGCGGCTTTCTGCTACAAAAACCAGCAGCTCTCCAAACAAAGACCACAATTTACTACCTTTATCATGTTCATACCAATCTACAGTCACTTACGCAGTTGGTGAATTCATCACAGTTTTGTTTGCACCTTTCCTGCAGCTCATATTTATGTTCGGTGTCAATTCATCTCAGGGTTTTTCCTGCATAGAATAATTTTAGGTCCCTGAAGAGGCTTTATGTGCATCAAAACGATAAGAACTGAGAATAAGAAAGGAAAATAATGATTTTTCCCCAACAGTTTTGCTAGTTTTTGGTTCAACAAATGGTCTAAAATACAGGATAATACATAGGATTTCTGTCAAATAAAATAACAAACCCAATACCGTGACTATACAGGAATAACACAGAATCTAATATTTTCGTTACTCGTCATTTTGTGATATCAAAGATGTTGAATTTGCTGTCAGGAGCAACAAAGGAAATCATGAAACCATCACATCTGAGAGCCTGGAGCCTAAAAACATTCATGAATTCAAAATCAAAAAAGCTGATTTTCTGTGGATCTCCTATTATTACGCTGTCAAGACATTTAATGTTAAAATTTTCACTTGTTTTTGAATTTTCTCTTCAGTTTTTTGGTCAAATTCTGTGTTTTTTCAATGAGGTTTGGTGACAACAAAATAAACTAAGAGAAACCACAGGACGGTGACATAGAGACTCACTGACCGGGTACGAACACCGTCTCTCCGGGTCTCTGCAGGATCTCCAGCGGCCTGAACTCGGGCGGCCACGACGGCTGCTGAGTCCGTGGGTAAACGACGCTGAACCAGGTGATAGCCTCGTCCTGCTGGTTGCCTCCGTCCTCTCTGGTCACCTTGATCAGCTCTCTGGGAGTGTTGGTGGGGAACAGGCACCACCTCTTGTGGCCCTGAACCAGGGCGTTCCAGGCGCTGGTGCCCAGCGGGTCGATGTGGATGCCGGTACCGGAGCGGGCCGGGCCCATCACGAACCACCTGAGTTTAGACACGACCCTTTTATTTTATTTAGCACATTTAAATCAACAGATGGTGCACCAAAGTGTGTGTTTGATTCAGAATCACTTATTAATCCCAGAGAGGAAGTTAGTTACGGTACAGCTGCTTTCATTTAGTTTCAGAAATTTATCTAAAAGAAAAAAATATAAGATAAACATAAGTAGAAAAATAATTCCTAAAAACAGAAACATGAGTAGAAATATACAGGCATAAAAGTTAAAAATGTACATTATCCTAAATAATAATAATAAAATAATTGTAGTTCTAAGCATACAATAAATAAATAATAGTTCTAAATATACAGCAAATAATTCATAGTTTTAAGTAAATAGTAAATAATAATAGTTCTAAGTATACAGTAAATAAATGATAATAGTTCTAAATATATAGTAAATAAAAAATAGTTTTAAGTATACAGTAAATACATAATAATAGTTCTAAGTATACAGTAAATAAATAATAGCTCTACATATACAGTAAATAAATAATAATAGTTCTAAATATATAGTAAATAAATAATAGTTCTCAGTATACAGCAAATAAATAATAATAGTTCTAAGTATACAGTGTAATAAATAATAACAGGGCTATAACAGAGTTATAACAGGAGTAGGATTTAATCCAACAAATATAAATACTACTTTTAGGACCTTAAAGTATTATTTATTATATATACTAATGATTCATCCCACATGCTCCCACTAGGATATTTTTGTCTTTTTTCATTTTTGGATTATTTTGGCTGTGTTAATGCACTTGGCTTCAAATCTGGTAAAAGTGTGGGAATTTTTTAATTTGGACTTTTTAATATGAGATACTTGGTCACAAAAGTCAAAAAGAAATTATCATTATTTTAGTTGAATTTTCATATATGATTGAGCAGATATGACAAGTTGTACCAAAATAATGGTAGATATTTGGGTCTGGAGTTTCACTATGGTTCTCCCAGTCTAACGAAGATTTTTTTCATGGGTATATTTATTTTGGGACCCAACTGTGTCATCTATAAAGCAATATTCAAGATTCTGAATAACTTTCAAGTTCACTTGACATAAATCAAATGTGTTGGACAGTAAATAATAACTGTGCTGCAAAGTTCATCAACAGAAGTCAGCAAACTCCTAACAGTCATTCTAAAGTCAGTGGCTCCATCTGGTGGTTCAACATCAACAACACATTTCCTGACAGCTCCAGATCAGTTAATACTAATAATTTTTGAAGTTAAAATTTCATAAATATCTTTATAAATATCCTGATTTCATGCCATAGAAATTTCGGGCAAATCACAGACATGTAATCTAATGTACTCTTCGCACGGGGTTCGTATTACCTGGGGATCTCTGGTAATTTGTGAATTATCCCCACACATCTGTGTTTACTGCAGTGCATTCGTATGGGATAAGTGAATTCTGTATTTTACTTGAACTTACTGACATTACAGCCCAGATATGATGTCAAATCTGTGCACGTCGCAACATCCGCTGTTGTCATGTGGTATGTAGTCGTCATGGCAACAGTAAATATGTCAAAGCAGCAGCATGACTTGAGAACAGCGGGCAACGCTGTCGGGATAACAGGCCATCAGGGTGTTTGTATTAAGCCTGTTGAAAGATATGCTTACTGCACGCTGCTATGCATGTCATCCATTTCTTTATCCTCCCAAATTTCCCTCTTCTGGTTGATCTGATTTTGCCGTTTCTGTGAATGGTCCACCGGCTTGTTCTGTATCGGCCTGCTCCTATCCTACTCAATAATTTCCACCGCATCCGCCATAATTCAACCGGGAAGGAGGTAGAAAAAGGGCGCAGTAAAAAAAAAGCAACTAAAATACCCCCCAATCACTGACAGGTAGATTCGCACGGGACTAGTATTATCACAGGATGTCAGTGTTTGGCGAAATATGGTTGGTAGTTTGCGGTAGAATTTTTACTTTACAAATTACAGACATGGTGCATTCGAACGGGATTAAGATCACAGACATCCGCCTTATTACAAATCACCATTGGTACAGAGGTAATACTAATCCCGTGCGAATAGGGCTTAACAATCTGATGAAAACCAATCACCAACTGATTATTTGAGATGTTTATTGGGTGGTTCTTAAGTGGAAACTTGCGGTCTGGATGGATGAGGTGAAGCCAGACTCACCTGTACGGCGGCCGGCGTTTCTCCCCAGCAAACTGGAACAGGTCGTCCCTGAAGAACACTGGAACCTGGTAGTCCTCCAGCAGCTTGCGGCGCTTGGCGTGTTCGCCGTAGCTGCTGTCGAAGATGTAGAGCGGGCTGTCGTCCCTGGTGGACTCCAGGTACTCCGTGTAGTACTTCATCTTCATCTTCACCGAGTAGCCGTCGTTGTCCTCACCGCACTTGAACTTCTGGTTGCGGTATTTGCGTTTGAGGCGCTCCAGGGTCCATTTCTCCCGGGCCGGCCAGCTCTCCTGGCAGCCGAGCAGGACAACGGGCTTGTAGGGCCTCTCGAAGCGCTGGATGAACTCCTCGGGACTGAGGTGGAGGGCGTCCACTCGCTCCACGTTGTCCTGCAACATCAGTACAAACAGTGTGAATACAAAGATTAGTGAAGATAAGGGTCATTTCATCTCAAAATATGAGATGTCTCTTGACCATCGCTGATTTGCCTGAAAGTTTTATATCATGAAATACTGACTTTTAGAAAGATATTTGTAAAGTTTTGGCTTGATGTATAAAATACTTTAAGATTAAATTTTTTTTTTTTAATTTTCCCTCAGCAGGTTGTTTTCTGACACTGAAATGCGAGGCTGTTTGAACAACAATATGAGGAACTATTAAAGGAGTAATACAACATTTTAAATTTTTACTCTGCCAAGGAAAGCGGTGGAGTTATGCGACAGTCGGCGTATGCTTGTCTGTCTGGCTGTTAGCAACATTACTCAAAATTGGAATAATGGATTTGGCCAAAATTCTCATGGCATACACAGCTGAAATTGTCCTTTTGATATTTTGAAGAAAAGTTTCTATCTAAATAGTTTAATCATTTTAATAGTCTTAACAATACTCCATCCACAGGTGCAGAGATTTTGAACCCGTTTTCCTTGAGCCAAGTCCAAACCTCACAACTTTTGAAATGATGAAACACAACATAACATCACAACACAAAGAGGGTGTGTGATGTGAACACACACCTACGTGTTGAGATGAACAGGTGAGTGCTGGTTAAACATCTCTTTTATGAACTCAGTCACACCCACACAGACTGGAGCAAAACTATTTGTTGGCCAATGACTGTCGTAAGATTTTATGCTGAACCTTTTCTGTAAACTTATAGTGTAAAATTTATAAATTTGACCCCTTTTTTCTTCCTCGTAGGACATAATTATTTCATTTTTGAATGTTTTATTAGTCTATTAAATGCTGTAAAATGAGTTTTGTGTAAGATAATTCATCAGTGAAAACGTTAAAAAGTGCATTCTGGGTAAAGTTTCAAGGCTCATATCAGCATGTGTGATAGGTAGTTGGTCAGAACAAATTCTAGACAATGAAAGCGTAACTTTACACACAGAAGATATCAGAATCATCTAATAGACATGTTTCATTCTGTGGAAAAAGAATATTTTGGCATTCACAAATTATAAAAATTGAGATTCTATTTATTGAAGGAATTAAAACCTTGATATTGTCCGCAGCATCATTATCCCTCCTGTATAAAAGACAAGTGTTTAATATCAAAATTAGACATAATCACATGAAGCAACTGGATATAAAACTGACCTGGTCTCAGTTATTTACCAGAACTCAAATGTGTTTTTCATTCTAAAATGTCATGAGTCTATCTGCTGTACTGATGAAGTTCTGAGACTCATAAATTATAGAAAAACTCCATTAGAAAGTGATAAATCTGGACCCACCTCTATGTACTTCAGTGACCTGGAACTCTGGAAATATTCATAGTGTTAAGGTAAACTTTGATCATTAATAAAGTTAGTGTAGATGAAGAACCAACTGACTGAGGAAGTCAGGGGGAGGACTGATTGACCTTTAACTGAATTAGACAACAGATTTAACTAAATATATGGCAGAAAAATCAGTCAGTTAATTTCAAATATCGTGCTAATTACAAACCAATGGTATGTCACTTTTACTTTGTCAGTCTGTGTTTACATAACTAGCTAAAATGCAGTATTTTTAACTGTAAAATAATACTTTTAAATTGTAATATTAGTGCCTGAACTTAAATACCTCCTGTACTGCTGCTTTTCTGAAAGTCGTGATTGCTTTCAGTAGTTCAAACGTGTTAAAGAGCGGAGAAGTTGCCCCAGAAAGTGCCGGTTACATATCTGCTCCCACATTGTCTACGTGACGGGCTGCACTGCTGCTAGCCTAGCCTAGCTTAGCATCGGCGGCTACACTGACAGTTACCTTCACGGTGCGGTGCGACAGGTCGAAGGTCTCATGGTAGCCGTGTTTTATCCAGTCCAGAGAGTCTTTCAGCTCGGGCCTGGCGCTCCGTTTCGCCTCTTTGATCCTCTTCTTACTCTTGTGGTTCATTCCTCCTCCGGGCTTTAAGAAGAAAACACCGCTACTCAGCTAGCTATCGAGCTAACCCGGGGCTACCGCACAAACACATCCACTAGCCTGCACTGACACCCGGCTAGCGCTGCTCTTACGCCCCGTTAACCTGACAAGTCAACCGAAACCACGCGGCCGGTAATATGTGAAACACAGGTATGTACCGACAGGTGTGGCAGCACTTTAACAAAACCTGTCTGCTTGGTAATGCCGGGTAAACAGCTAACAGGCTAGCATGTGCGGCTAGCAGGTAGCGGGCGACACAATGCTTTTGCCACTGATTGACAGAATCAGCGCCCGCCCTCTATGGCAGACTAGAAAGCCCATTGGCTACAGCGTCCACAGAAGCAAAGCGCTGATTGGTTCGTGAGTAGCACAAGCCTTCCCGCCTGTGGATTGGATTGGCTGATTCAGCGTCCTTCATGTGTTTTGGTCGGTGCGGAAATAGATCCAACCGGCATGGCTGGTCGTGCGATATTTAACATTTATCAAATTAATCAGTTAGTATGAGTTTTTATGTTAACGACAAAAAATAAGACTGATAACAGACGATGTAAATGTGTAAATTTAGAGTGTGTTAGCACTTAAAATGGCTCACAGCGGAGCCGAAGCGACTAGCATAGCTTACAAAGTTTTCACGTTTAAAGACAAGAAGAAGAAGCCGGAGGAGTCGCTTTCTGTCTCCATCCCTGAGGTCTGTTTGAGCTCATAAATACAATACTAGACCGAATATTCATTATATATATCCGTGTCTCAAGCTGGTGTATGATATAAATTAGCTGCTGTCCTGCTTTTATGTGGCTCTGTCACACAGTCAAGATGCTAACCCTTAAAAACACAAATTTAAGATAAAAAATGTGGATATAAATGATATATGCCTGA
Organism: Amphiprion ocellaris; assembly: GCF_022539595.1. Taxonomy (NCBI): domain Eukaryota; kingdom Metazoa; phylum Chordata; class Actinopteri; family Pomacentridae; genus Amphiprion; species Amphiprion ocellaris. Next base: position 10,309,001 of record NC_072784.1, on the reverse strand, counting down.
TAAAAATAATTACCAGAAGCTTTATGTTACACTCTAGAGTCCTCTCTTTAATTCGGCTTACATCCAGCATACATACATGTATTTATTTAACTGATATCTAAATTGAGAAAAACGGAAACTGTTAATTATGGTTAATTTAAAGATAACCGTGGATGCATTAATAATACGTACCTGCTAAAATAACCATCAGATGATTATGGGAATTATTAGGATCTTCTGTTTAGTTCGGCTTGCATGAAGTGCATAAAGGTGTGTTTATTTATGTAATATTAGGGTTAATATAACTCGACTATCTCATTAGACTACAACAGCAAAGCCCCTTAAATAAACTCAACAAGTCAAATTAAAAGTAAACAGATGCCTCATGGTGAAAACTGTCGGTGCCGATTTTAAGAGGACATTATCTTTTGTTGAGTTATGCTGTGTTTTTAACCAGTTGTGTACATTTGCAAGTTAAACATCAAGAAATCCTTAAATTGTCGGGTTTATTGATGGTGGTTTTGTTTTGGTTTGCAACTCAGCTAAAATGTGAGAAAACACAATAATCTAAAACCCAAAGAATCCCAGTTTACAGTGATTAAAAACACATAAATTCAGGATTTCTTCACTCTGCAGAGACGCTCCTTGCAGGTAGATTTTCACTGTAAATGAGCTGTTTGTAAAATGTCCTGTGTATCATCTGACCCCAGGTTCTGGACCCTCAATACGGCATGTATGTGTGGCCCAGCGCTGTGGTTCTGGCTCAGTATCTGTGGACGTACAGAGACGAGCTGAGAGGGAAGACGGTGCTGGAGGTGAACACGATTCATTTCACACTGAACACTTTAAATGTCCCAGGAATCCTGGAAAACAGCTGGAGGAATATTAACAGAATTCAGATAGTCTAAACTTTTACCTAACCCCACCTCCAACAGTTATTTTAGTTTGCTTGGTTTACATTCTCGACCGAAGTTTCCAATAAAGTTTGTCTCCAGCAGCTTCAGCTAACTGTTTTGTTGAGATAAAGACTTAATTTACCCAGAATTCATAGCAATAAGATCTAAACAGTTGAGATCAGCTGATAGATGTCAATTTAAGACTGACTGTTTATTTAGACTAAACCTCAGTCTTTGTGTGAAATGTAACCAAGTACATTTACCAAATTCTGTACTTAAATACAGTACTTATGTACTTTCATTTTACTTTATGATTCTACTACATTTACAAAGATGCAAAACAACCACAAAAAGACAGAAAACAGCCACAAAGAGACATAAAAAGACAAAATACAAAATACACAAAAAATACAAAACAACTACAAAGACACAAAATAATGACAAAGACGCACAAAACAGCAACTAAATTGTTTTTTTCTGCTTTTGCCAGCATGAAAAGCAGCGTTCTTGTCACAGTGCTGTAGAAAGTGGTGCATTTTCACCTTCTGACAACGTAAAATGCAACATTTTAATTTGCATCTCGGGGAAAGAGAAGTTATTTGATTCAAGAGTCAAGACTTTTATTTATCACAAACACAATTATACACAGTATAATGCGCAGTGATCTGCATTGTGCACCTGTTCCAAACTGAAACTCTCTCTCTCTCTCTCTCTCTCTCTCTCTCTCTCTCTCTCTCTCTCTCTCTCTCTCTCTCTCTCTCTCTCTCTCTCTCTCTCTCTCTCTCTCTCACTATATATATATATAGATAGATAGATAGATACACTAGCAAAATAAATATATAAATCCAAGTGAAATAGTGCAAATAATATATATACAAGGTGAAAATGAATGGGATATTGAACAGAGGGTGCAGGTTGATTGTCTATTGAGTCTACTGTTTCAGGTTCAGCAGGCGGACAGCGGACATTTGTGGCACTTTCTGCTCTCCGTACACCTGTAAATGGAAAATATAAATCCGGTTTTAGTGCAGGACCTGATGCCATCTCTCCTCCTCAGCTCGGTGCTGGTGTCGGGCTTCCTGGTGTGGTGGCGGCGAGCTGCGGTGCTGCAGTGATCCTGTCCGACAGCTCAGACAAACCTTCATGTCTGCAGAACTGCAGGCGCAGCTGCGACGCCAACGGCCTCCAGGAGGTGGCGCTGGTGGGGCTGAAGTGGGGCGAGGTGTCCCCGGACCTCGTCCTGCTGCCGAGACTGGACGTTATCCTGGGATCAGACGTCTTCTACGACCCCCGAGGTTAGTTTACTGTCAGGACCTCTGTCAACATCAGTAAAGAACCTGCAGCTGACTGGAGCTACAAAAAGACCCAAAACAGCTACAAAGAGACAAAAAATGACTACATATACATGAAAACAGCCACAAAGAGACACAGAATAACTACAAAGACACAAAAACAGCCACAAAAAGACACAAAATGTCTACAGGGTTTTCCCGTGACAAAAAGGTTTTCTAAATTTATGTGTTTTTGTTGGGGATTGAATAGTTCCAGTTCATTTCTTCTTCTCTAAAACAACATAAAAAGCTCAAAGTTTAACTAATAAACTCTGTAAAATGTAAAAACTGCTGTAACCTGTTTCAGATTTTGAGGACGTCATTGTGACTGTTGCTTTCCTCCTGAGGAAAAACCCTGAAGCCCAGTTCTGGACCACGTACCAGCTCAGAAGGTACTGCTGCTGTTTCCCCAGTAGTACTGATTCCATGCGGTGAAAGCGCTCTCTCTTTTTGGTTGCTTTATCATTTTGTGGTCATTTTTATTCTTTTTGTGATCATTTTGTGTCTCTCTGTGGTCGCATGTCATGAGGTGGGTACTCAAAAAAGGTGGATCTGTGACACCCCGCAATAAATTTTCAACTTCAAAGCATCATTATTCAGAGACTAATGGGCCTTGGAAGATGGGGTTGGTCTTATTTGAAAGCTCTTGAAGTTTTCTTTCATTTACTTTTAACCTTATTTGATTTGATGGAATAGTTTTATTTCAGCAATCCTTTTAATAAAATAATCCAGGGGTGGATCGGAGTGGAGGCGGGAGCAGTAATCAAGGCTGAGAACCCCAGAAACCTCTGTTGCTTCTTGAATAAACTGTTTCTTTGTTTTTGTTTAGTTTCTTAATTACCCCCTAGATGTCTCTAGGGGTTGTTTATGCCTTTGGGTTCAAGGACAGGAGCCATTTCACTTTCATTTTCACCTTGGGAGGAGTGGTTGAGAACTATCATTTTGTCCAATTTTCTCGGAAGCAGGTATATGTAACATGTTTTTCTTCATCTTCTGAAGCTAAAGTGTAGTTTAGCATGTTTCTGATCTTATCTAAACAATAAGATATTGCACCTGTTGACTCCACAGCTTGTATGATTCACAGTACAAAGTTCAGTGAAAGCCTATGTTCAGGTTGGGCCTACACAGCCATGGAATGTCACACTTGCAAAGGAATACGTTTAAAGTCAAACTGTTTCAAACCATTTTCATGTTTCAGAGGTTGGGCAAGGTGTCCTAAGCCTTATATTTGTGATATCTTCCTTTCAGTGAGAAAACAAGATGCCAAAGTGTCCAGAATGTGGTAAAGAATTCACCTGGAAGGACAGTCTGATTCGTCACCTTGCGAAGCATAAACCCGCTCTCTACAAGTGCAAGGAGTGTAACAAGACGTTTACCACACCCAACAACAAAATTTTACTCTTGGGGCCTGTGCTGCGATAGGTCACTTTTCAACCACAATTCATACCCCTTCATAGTAAGAGGAAACATGTTTCTTTAGCCCAGTCTTGTAGCCCTGGTTGTTATCTACCATTTAAAACAAACCAGATTGAATTTGGTTCAGAATTGGCTGAGCAATGGTGTTTCTTGTAAAACGGGTTCATTTTGAGAAAAACGTGTTTTTCTGACGAGGATCTAATGCATTAGTCAGTTAACTAATCATGTATTAACGAGTGTATCTCTGGAATAAAAGGAGATAATGAAGTTCTGTTTTTTGTTTTTGGTGTGGCATGACATATATATTAAACTGTGAGATTATTGGAAAATGGGCAATTTTGACCATGTCACACATTTGTGGCCCACCTTATGACATGCGACCCTGTGCCTGTTTTATGTCTCTTTGTTTGTGTCTCTTTGTGATCATTTTGTGTCTTTTTGTGCCTGTTTTGTGTCTCTTTGTGGATGATTTGTGAGTCTTTGTGGTTGTTTTTTGAGTCTTTGTGGTTGTTTTGTGTCTCTGTGGTTGTTTTGTGTCTCTTTGTGGTTGTTTTGTGTGTCTTTGTGGTTGTTTTGTTTCTCTTTGTGCTTGTTTTGTATCTCTTTGTGGTCATTTTTTGTCTTTTTGTGGTCATTTTGTGTCTCTTTGTGGTTGTTTTGTGCCTCTTTGTGATCATTTTGTGTCTTTTGGTACCTGTTTGGTGTCTCTCTGTGGTTATTTTGTGTCTCTTTGTGATTGTTTTGTGTGTCTTTGTGGTTGTTTTGTGTCTTTGTGGTTGTTTTGTGTCTCTTTGTGATTGTTTTGTGAGTCTTTGTGGTTGTTTTGAGTCTCTTTGTGATCATTTTCTGAGTCTTTGTGGTTGTTTTGTGTCTCTTTGTGGTTCTTTTGTGAATGTATGTCCTGCAGTTTGATTTTAACACACACAATAACTCCCCATCTCTGATTGTGTTTCAGTGCCGACTGGTCGATCGAGTCACTGCTGCATCGCTGGAAACTGAACTGTGTTGAAGTTGAGCTCGACCAGTTTGATGCTGACGGATGTAATCTGGCCGGGTCGACTCTGCCCGGAAAACACAGCATCCAGATGATGATCATAACCCAGACGACAGAGTCGGGCCACAGTTAGCACTAGTTAGCATTAGTTAGCATCTCAGACACAAACAGCTTCATCCTTCAAACTCTGTGATAGCAGCCTCTCTGTTGGGAATTAGAGCTGAAACGAACATATATTTTTACTGTTAACAGCAAAACTCATTACTTTTTTTTTTTTTTTTAAAGTTATTTTTTGGTCCTTTTTTTTTCGGCTTTTGTTTAGGCGCAGTGAGAGAGAGACAGGGGAGAAGAGTGGGGGGAAGACATGCAGCAAAGTGCCGCGAGCGGGAATCGAACCCGGGCCAGCTGCGTCTGGGACCAGCCCCTGTACATGGGTTGCCTGCTTAACCTGTTGAGCTATACGGGTGGCCAAAACTTATTACTTTTAACACCAATCCTGGTTGTTAATGTGTCAGAAAATCAATTTAAAGTTGTTTTTCGAGCTAACAGTTGATGTTTTCAGCTTTAAAATTACATTACAATAACATCATTTTGACTTTTTGTGTAATGATAGACATTTCTGCATTTGTTTTTTGTTTTTGTAAATAAATACAAACTAGTACTCCCCTATGAACAGCAGTCTTTGTGATCCAATGAGTTCAAGTCAACACTTTGACAATAGGAAAAAAAAACCTAGACCCTTGGCTCGCTGTACTTGCCATATTAAAAATGATCCAAAAAAGTATATAAGTTGTTCAGAATGACAAAAAACTTTCCCAAAACACAAAAAATGGTTCCAAATGACACAAAATCTGTCCAAATGAATTCAAACTTGTGTAAGAAAAGTAATACAACTAACAGAACTAAATTTTGGTCTCTGATTAAGTTAATTAGTTACATTCGGAAAAATTCACATGGATAAATGTGGATCTTGTTAACAAACACAAATGATTTTGTCCAACTGATCAGAGCTTCGGATCAGAAAACTCACATTTGTTGTTTAGTTTGAAGGTTTTGTGTTTTGTTCTCCTCAAATGTGGTCTGGATGATCAGAACTCAGTCAGTTGTGCTGCTGTGGAAGGTAAATCAGGTGGTTTCCAGGAATCCACAGCTGCTGTATAACAGTCCAGAAGGAAATTATTGCCATGACCTGGAACACAGCTGTAATCAGGGACATGAATAGATAAGAGTCTGCTGAGAAAATGATTTCTGAGGGAGTTTCTGTGATATAAACTTTATTATGTCTGTTATTATACAAAGAGTTGAAAGTGAAACCAGTCTGTCTTTAGACGATGAAACAACAAAAACATAAGTTAAAGTCTTCCAATCATCTCATCTTTATTTATTTGTTATTACTGGCTGCTAATGTTGAACAAAGACGAGCTAGCAGCTGTTCTGCTGTGATGCTCACCTGGTTTCACTGTTTGGTCAAAGAGGTTTTGGTAACAATTAGAGAAATTCAAATACTGACCACATTTGTGGATCTTTGGGAGACTTGTAGTGTTTTACTGTAGTAAGTATTTATGATGTGAGATGAATGAATCTATCTAAATGTGATGAAGGAAAAGTCTCTCTGACAGTCTAGTCAGGTCAGAGGTTCTGTTTTAAAACTGCACTGCAATGCAAAATGTAAGACCAAAGTCACAGATATGTGGCTGATGTTGGGATTTCCAGTGTTAAACATTAACAATTTAAATGTTGCTACATCCTCTGGTTTAGGACTATAAAATCAGACTGACTCCTCCTCTGATCAACACTATAAAACACAAACCTGGACGCTGAATGACAGACAGAAGAACTTTCTCAACAAAAGTAAATTCAAGTGTTGCTCTACAGCAAAGGTAGGCTGACGAAACATTCTTAGTCCATGATGCTGTTTTCTGTCAAGTCTGTCTTTTGTACATTGTTCCTTCGAATCATTCAGTTTTTTTTTGTCAAAGTGAAAACCCATTTAAGTAATGTTAATTCATCAGAAATATAAAACATAAAATATGTGACTACATCAGTATTTTCTCCTCCTTCCAGTCAGTATTTAGCAGAAGAACCTTTTGATTCTGTGTTGGTCTAAATCAGTCTGAACATCCAGACTAGGGCTGCCACAAACGACGCGTCGACTAATCGCCTGAGCACGATACGTCATCAAAAGCGGAAGTGAGCGCGCAATGCAACAGAAATCACCGTCCGAGTGGAGCGCGGAACACGCATGGACATCCGCGCTGTATCGTGCATATATAGTATATGCATATATTATATACGCACAATACAGCGTGGACATCCGCGCTGTATCGTGCATATACTATATATGCACGATACAGCGCGGATGTCCATGCGTGTTCCGCGCTCCACTCGGACGGTGATTTCTGTTGCATTGCGCGCTCACTTCCGCTTTTGATGACGTATTGTGCTCAGGCGATTCGTCGACGCGTCGTTTGTGGCAGCCCTAATCCAGACACTGACATTTTATCTCATTCTCCTTTATAAAACTGATCAAACTCTGTCAGGTTCCACAGGGATCATGAGGGAACAGAACTTTTCAAGTCCAGACACTAATTCTCAGTTGGATTGATGTCTGGACTCTGACTCGTCCTCCAGAACTTTCACCTTGTTGTCTTTAAACCATTTCTGTGGAGCTTCAGCTGTTTGCTTCGACTCATTGTCTTGATGGAAAACAAATCTTCTCCAAGTTTCAGTTCTCTTCAGACTGCATCAGGTTGTCCTCCAGGATTTCTCTAGACTTTGCTGCATTCATTTTACCCTCTAACTTTACAAGGCTTCCAGGACCTGCTGCTGAGAAACATAATGATGCTGCCACCACCATGCTTCACGGTGGGGATGGTGTGTTTGTGATGATGCTCAGTGTTTGGTGTCCTCCAAACATAGCATCTAGTCTGATGGACAAAAGCTCCATTTTGATCTCCTCAGACCAGAGAACCTTCTTCCAGTTGACTCCAGAGTCTCCACATAGCTGGTAGGGTTGTGATACTCTTAGAGATGCTACTGTACTATTTTAACTGGGATGTCAGGTTCCAAGGAGGGATTTTAGCATTGAAGAGAGCTGCTGATACTTTCAACCTGAGCTGTTCTGCTTCTGATAGTTTTTTAGTTCTAACAGCTGATTCTGTGGCTGTGATAACGTCCAGTTTGGACATAGTTGTCTGTTTGGGTTAGCTCCCAATCTTCTGTAATGGAACTTCTTGATAAGTCCATAATTGTAAATTCAAATCTCATTAATAAATGATCAGACAAGAGGATTTTGTTGAAAAATAGCAAGATGTTCAATTTCAGTGCCATGTCAAAATGAGATCGAGGGTTAAAGCTGTGAGTCGGTTTATTTACATTCCAACAATGAGCTGAATGCAGAGTTGAGGCTACATTCTCAGCATCTACATGGATATTAAAGTCAAACTATAATGACTTTATCTGTACTGAGACTAAATCAGCCGGACACTGAGAATTCAGATCAAAACTCATAGTAATATAACAACTAACAGAATTGTTTTGTGTTTTCAGGTGTGAGACTGACTAAGGCTTTCAAATTAATTATAACTAAGTTTTGGTTTCTGTTTGATTTATAAATTACATTCAGAAAAATTCACATGGATAAATGTGGATCTTGTTACCACACACAAATGATTTTGTTGTTTATTTTGGAGGTTTTGTGTTTTGTTCTCCTCAAATCTGGTCTGGATGATCAGAACTCAGAGTCAGCTGTGCTGCTGTGGAAGTTAAATCATATGGTTTCCAGGAATCCGCAGCTGTTGTGTAACAGTACAGAATCTCTGAGGAAATTATTGCCATGACCTGGAACACAGCTGTAATCAACGACACGAATAGATAAGAGTCTGTTAAGAAAATGATTTCTGAGGGAGTTTCAGTGATATAAACTTTATTACTCCGCCAAGGAACGGCGGAGTTATGTGACGATGAGCATATCTGTCTGTCTGTCTGTGTGCAACATTCCTCAAAAACGGAGCAACAGATTTGGATGAAATTTTCAGGTAAGGTCAGAAATGACACAAGGACCAAGTGATTAGATTTTAGCAGTGATGCGGCTTATAGTCTGGATCTACAGCTTTGTTAAAGATTTCCCATTGGGAGATATAGCAGCCAGCACTGCGTCTCTGTAACCATGACAAGTGAACACTGATGATCACATGATTGCAATCCTACTACAAATTGACTATGATTTATCAGTTGGAAATCATACAAGGAACAAATGATTAAACTGTGGGCTGTTTCTGAGTCCCATCAATTCCTGCCGTTCGCTACATATTTAGGTCACGCAATGTAGCAAACCCCAGCCAGACACATTAAGTTCAGCTGTCAGCCTTATTTTGAACACAAATTCACCTTTCTGTCCTTCACTCATTTCTTCACAGTAAGAGCTTGTCTCCATTGCAGCTGCTTCTAAGTTTAGACACATCCTTTGCTAGACAGCAACAGCGTGGAAACGTTGTCTTTCATCTTTATTTGAATTTTCTGACTTTTCGACAACGTCTTTGTCATGTCAAGAAACCGCTTCTTAGAGAATCACTTCCTGTGCTGCTGGAATGGTGACAAAATACAAGCCCGCAACATTAAAAATACGTCTTCAAAATAAAAGCATGGTAGGAACGGTTATTTTAACAGTAGCAAAACAAAGGTTTGCCAAAAGTGATGAACTGATCAACAGACTTTTATAAGAGTAATTTACACGCAATTTGGTATCCATACATAACATGCACATGCATAACACATGCTTGTACTCAGCGCAAGGTCATTTTTTATTAAAGATTTCATTCGTCGGAAATGATACGTCAACTGAACAGCCTTGGCGGAGTACTGCACTCTCTGAGTGCTTTTCTAGTTGTCTGTTAAATGCAATTTATTAAAGAAACTGAGTTAAATGTGCAGTCAGTTCGTCAGTAATGTGTGTGGTGAATGGATGTGTGATCATGTGTGTGAGAAAACAAAATAAGTCAACCAAACCAGACCACAGGGAACCCAAGAAGTAGAGGATGAGAGAAATTGCCAGCTAAAACACCAGTATATACAGAGGTGAGCAGTCAACCCAGGTGTCAGCCATCATGGCCAATGAGCCACTCTCCCAGCTCCCTAGCAACCAGCTAAACAGGAACAGGTCCTGAGGCCTAGGAGCTGTCACAAGGACCACAAGCTCCATTTTCAGTTGACTACAGAGTCTCCACATGTCTTCTGGTGAACTCTAGTCCAGATTTAATTAAAATTTTTTCCAACAGAGTCTTGCTCTTTACCTCCCATAAAGCTTTGACTGGTGAAGAACAGACAACAGTTGTTGTATGAACAGTCTCTCCCATCTCAGCTGCTGAAGCTTGGAATTCCTTCAGAGGAGTCATAGGTGTCTTGGTGGCCTCCCTCACTAGTCTCTTTCTTGCTCGGTCTTTCGGTTTTTGAGGACGTCCTGCTCTAGTCAGATTTACTCATGTTCCGTATTCCTTCCATTTCTTAATGATGGATTTAACTGGACTCTAAGAGATATTCAGTAACTTTGAGATTTTCTTGTATCATCTCCTGACCGATGCTTTTCAACAACCTTTTCTCAGAGTTTCTTGGAGTGTTCTATAGTCTTCATGGTGTAGTTCTATCCATTAGTACTGATCCACCAGTGACTGGACCTTCCAGATACAATATGCCTTTACATTACAATCACTGAGACACATTCAGTGACCTCAGATGATCAGTTTACTAACTGTTGACTTCTAGCACCAACTGACTGCAGCTGAGTTCAATTAAATGAGTCATATTAAAGGGTCTGAAAAGCCAGGTAAAACTGACCATGATTCAACATTAAAAAGCAGTTAAAGGAGAAAACTTCCAAGGGACATGAATAGTTTTATAGGTTCTGTATTTCTTGTCCAAATAAAAACCAGTATACGGTGTGTTATCCAGAAAGAGCAGTTATTTGACTGCTAACTGATTTAACTTCTGACATTCCACTGAAGTTGTACCATTTATTATTAAATTACCAATGTTTTATCTACATGATAATACAAAACATCTCATTTGTATGACTCCAAGATTTACTATGGTTTGATTCTGAATTTCATTTTGTAAATCTGTTTCAGTGCGATCACATCATGGATATCGCTGACATTCTGGTAAAGAAAATCTTCTACTGGTTGGATCTACAAAAGGAAGGTGCTGAGAAGATGAACCGGCTGGCCTCTGAACTTGAAAATCATAACGAGAATGTTAAAATCAGTAAGGTTATTGGGGACTCTGTGAATGTTGCTGGTGCAACTGCAATAACAGCGGCTGGTATATTGACCTTCTTTACAGGAGGAGCAGCAGCACCGTTGCTAGCTACAGCAGGACTTGCAGCTTCAGGGCTCGGTGTGGCCACCAGTGTGGGTTCTACCGTTGTAGATGCAATCAAATCAAGTAAATCCATGGAGGAGGCAAAGCAGATTGGAGAGGGCATCGAAGATGTTTTCAAGGAAATCAAGAAATACATTGACATGCTGAATGACGAATGGCAGGAGAAACAATCACAGGATGATTTGTGTTTTGATTCTCCTGAAGATTATGTTATGGAGCAAATCTTGAGAGCAATGGCCAAAGAGCTCGGCCTGAAAATCAATGGTCACATCAAACTGTCCTCCGTGCTGCGTAATATTGACTATAAAAACTATGCTGTAGGTCATGTGTTGGTACGGAGTTTTAGCGCGCTTCCACAGTTTGTTTTTCAAACAATCTCAAGAGCAGCTGTCAATTTTGCTAAAGATGCAGCTCCAGCAGCAGCAGCAAAAGGACTGGGGAAAGCGGCGGCTTTAGTTGGAGCCACAGCAGTAAGTATCAAAAATAGATGTTCCTCCACTGTCTCAGGTTCAGAGTTCACTGAATTGTTTTCGTATTTTCACCCTCAGAAAAACCTGTGGAGATGGAGATTCAGTATCTCCAGATATAAAACTAACAGCCACGAAATGTGGTGAGAACACATAGAATAGTTTCATCAGATCAGAATGAATGAATGGATCCAACAGAGGACATATTTTTAATTAATGGACGTTGAAAATAAAACCAAGGCTGGTGTTGTGCCTTCATAAAGTTCCTGTAAGTGTATTTATATGGATGGATCCATATTTCTACTAAAATACAGTCTTTGGTGGACATTTCACCAACTTTTGAGGCTCTAACATCAGTAGAATAAAGGATACAATCCCACCCTTTTTGCACTATTTTCTATTTTCAAGGTCCAGAATTTAAAAATATGTTGTATTTAAGAGAGCTTAGCTTTGGGTTCCGAACAAGAAATAAATAATTCTAACCAGAACCTGAGTCAATGCAGCAACATGTTTTCTGGATTCTGTCTGAACTGAGACGTACTGAACCAGCAGCTCAGTAAAGACACTGGAAACATTTACTGACCATGAATTTTGATCCGTTATAGCAGAATGTAGACAGAAACTGTCAAACATTGGATGGTGTGTTTACCATCCGAGGTTTTCTTGACTGAGACAGTTCAGTTACAGTTGAACGAATGCAGATTGTCTGGTCTTTTTATAAGATGTCGTCTCTTCCAGATTGTGTCTGGAGCAGCTGGTCTTTTCTTATCAGTCCCTGACCTGATTAGAAATTCTACAAGTTTGGCTGAAAAAAACTTTGTGACAGAAGCCAGTCAGAGTCTGAGAGAAGCTGCAACAGCAATGCTGGATTCTTCTGAGCAGATGAGGAAAGAGCTGAACAGGAGCAGGTGAATATACCAGATAATATAACCTGAACAGTGGGTTGGACCAGATTAGCTCCTTTATTTTAGTCCACAGCTGGAAGTGTCGTCTGCTGGAACACTGATGGAGCATCAAACACTCTTTGTTGTTGTCATTCTGTATAAAATCAACTAAATCTGATAAAGTTCCTCCAAGAGCCCCAGAACCATCTGGTTCTATCCACAGTAGTTTTATTAATGATGCAAAGTTTTACCTTCATACCATGAATATTTTACAGGTCCTGATTTTTATTTTTCATTTGTTTCTTCTATTGTCATTTTGTGTTTCCCTTTTGTCGTTTTGTGCCTGATTTTTGCCCTTCTTTGTCTTATTTTGTTTTGTTTTTCAACTTTTGTGTTTTGTAAAGTTTTGTCCTTTCTGTTGTTTTGGGTCTTGTTTATGTCATTTTGTCTCATTATGGAAAAGAAATTTGAATTAGTCTTTAAGCTGTGACCATTAGTTAGATGTAAAACTGATCTAGTGTCAGTTTTTTACCAGAACTCAGATGTGTTTTACATCCTAAAATGCCGTGAGTCTATCTGCTATCCTAATGAAGTCCTAAGGTTCAGAAATGATGGAAAAATTCCATTAAAATGTAATAAATCTGGACCCACATCTATGGACTTCAAGGTCCTGGAACTCTGGAAATATTCATAGCATGAAGGTGGAACTTTGATCATTAATAAAGTTACTGTAGATACAGAACCAAATGGTTCTGAAGAGATTTTGTGGGAACTTTATCAGATTTGTTGCGATTTAATAGATTTTATATGGACTGAACCTGTTGTCAGCTGTATCATTAATGAATTGAATGAATCCTCATTTTGTCAATTTGTCTCACAGGGAACTGTTGCAGAAGTTGAGTGATCTGAAGAACATCATTGAAAATCCAGCGAGGAATTATGATCAAATGAAATCACTGAAAAGGTTGGCAATTGAACGCTGCAGAGATGAAGCTACTCGACAGTGGCTGAGTGAAAATTTAGAATCTGAGTCCTTCTCCAAACTCGTGGACATGTTTTTCTTCCTGCAAAAACAAATTGATAAGGAGGAGAAGAAGAACCACAGAAACAGTGTGGACATCATCTTTCTGGCTCATGGATGCATTGAAGACCAGATGATTCCAGCCAGCTGCCTGCTGCCGCTGGACTCCCTTCATGACGTGGTTCTATATTCTCCATGGAACTGTCTTCTGAATGCTGATGCAGCGTACGACATCGCCACCGGAATCATGGAGCCTCAGGACAGAGATTTTTGCTGTTGCTCAAAATACTGCAAGGTTCCTTCTAACATGCATCGACCCACAAAGCTGCCAAATGAGTGGAACTCAATGAGGGAGGCCAGGGGAGAAAAGATTCCCAACATCATGCTGAGTCCCCTGGACCCACCAAATGATGGAGCATGGACAAGCTTTGAGAAGCTGGAAGATGAGTACGGCAAACCAGGCAGAAACCGGATCCTCATCCCGTTCATCATCCCAGGAACGACGAAATACAGAATCCCCTTCTCTGTGGTCAGCTTGGCCCTGTCGCTGGTGCTCATCTTCTCCAGGTTTCAGGCCACCCTCCACCTCACTGCCTGTCTGGGAAAAGCATGGCAAAGAATGACGCTGGATGAAGACGCCCTGAAGGAGCAGTACGCCTACACCATGGACAACACTGGAATGACATCTAAAGTGAAGCGCTCATGCAGGAAGAACAGGAGGCTTTACACAAATTTACAAACTCTATTTGGTGAGGGATCCTCTGGGTGTTAGTGTCAAGCTGCATGAAGCTGTTTTGACTGCACTCTGTATTATTTACACTGTGGAGCTCCTGCAGTCATCATGAGGAATCTGAAGCTGTAATGTTTGAAGGACAAATGCAACAATAACTCATCTTCTTTAATTCTTGATCCTTCAAATGAAATCCTTATTTCTCTTCTTTGTTTTATGGACATTTATAGAGATATCTGTCAAATTTCACCTCAACACAAAAATACTTTCTGAGCTAAACATTTTTAAAATCTACTTTCAGCAGGTTTTTTCTCACATTGAAATCTGAGTGTGTTTGAACAAAATATTTCAGGAGATAAAAACCTGAAATTTTCTCTGTTATTTTTCATCATGTCATTGATTCAGAATCTGTAATATTGGACACAATAGTCTCTGATTATGGGTGAGATGAAATCTGTAAAAAATTAAAGATGTCATGAAAAATCCCGTCTTTGAGTTCATTGACAAACTGATAGAGAGGTCGGCTAGTGATGTTTTATGAACCACATGTAGCTGCATGTAACAACAATACAAAATTAAACATGTAGAATACTTTAATATGAAATACTTGGTCACAGAAAACGAAAAAGAATTTTTTCAGTTGAACTTTCAGAACTGAATGAGCAGTTATGACGAGGTCACAGCTGATTGGACAACCCAAACAGGAAGCAGACAGGTACAGGTAGACAGGATTTATTTGAGGATGAACCAAAACTACAGTAAATCCTGGTGATAAAAGGGCAACTAAGATTGAGGTACGAGCTAATGATTGCAAGTTGGGGTACCGACAAAGCAAATTTCAAAATGAAACCAAAGACAAGCAGTGATTGTAGGAAACAGGAAGAGGTGAAACAGGTTGAACTAGCAGGAGGACTGGGGCTCTGTGAGGCGACGTAGACGACTGATGGGGTTCAGGATCTACAGCCGAACGATGAAGCCAGATCAGGGAGTCAGCAGGTAAGTTGAGTCTGACGTTAGAGTCTCAGCATCATGACTGTGTCTCTTTTAACCTGCTAGATCTCCATGGTAACTGATGCTATACAGCTGGATTCCCATGGTAACTGATGCTATACAGTCATGCATGTTTTAACAGCTGTAAAACAGAAATAAAGGAATGTCTCAGTTCACCTGATGTCACCTACAGAGTCTCTGCTGCCACCTGCTGGGTGACATCTCACTCAGCAACAATCCTTCATCAGGATCCTGCAATGTTATGCACATCTACCTGGTAAAATCACATATTAAGGTTAGGATCAGTGGCGTGCACAGACAGACACCAGGTGGTGCTAGAACACCTGCCCCTTGCCCTCAATATCAAGCAGGTGCCCTCCGCGTCTCAATTTTTTTTTTTCAAACATTAAACACACACAGAGGCACACACACATGACCCGTGCCATGCTGTGCCGCGACTCGCCCCATCCCATCTCGTAACGTGAACATGACACGTGTGGCAGCAGCTGCACAGCCCATATAGACTGCAGCCACCAACCAGGTAACACGTAAATGAATCCAGTGTGTTGTTCATCAGCCTCAGTTGCCACATAGTGCATTTATTTGTCTCTGTTGTGAAGTAGCCTGTCTCATGCAGCGCTAAACAACTGTGCCTAAATTAGCCAACTGCCTGCCTGCTTAACAAGCTCAACGCCACCCATAACAATAATCAATTAATCAACATAACGTGACGAGGATGACCACACAACCAGTGTTATTTGGTGAATTGGCACAGCATAGGATCAGTATACTGTAACTGAATATTTAGTTTGTGTAGGTTTATTATTAGCCTACATTAGGTAGAGGCAACACTTGCTGTGACTTATTTGCTAAATGACAAAAAGAAAAAGTAGCTTTCTGCCTTGTTGTAGCCTAATGTCAGGAATCAGTCTTGATATTGTCAATCTCTTTTAATTTACCAATTGTCACAATGTTTTATTGACCCTTTGTGTGTTATTAAGATGTTAAAATAAATGCTGTTACAGAAAATGTGTTCCTGATTTTGTTATTTTTTTCAAATCTCACACTGTTATATTAAGGCAGCCAGTGGTTCTACACGCCGCACAAAGTGCCCTTTTATTCCACTGAGCACCTGCCCCCCAAAATGTTTGTGCACGCCACTGGTTAGGATGCTGAAATATTATGACATAAATCTCCCAGATTTTGAAAAAAGATTTTAAAAAATTGTATTTGTGGTCACAAAAAATGTTTAAGCACATACAATTTTTAATTGTTATTTTTAAATCTTCATGGTTGCTTTTGTGATTCAGATTCAGAAAACTTTATTTGTTCCCGGGGGTAATTTAAAAAGGCATGTAGAGCAGGCAGTGCAACAATGATGAAAGAAATTGAGAAAAAAACAAGAAATTAGAGATAAGTAACATAAATAAGGAAATAGGGATAAATATATACACAAATGTAGAGCAAGTAACATAAGAATAAAAATAAAATGAAAAGAAAGAAAAAAGACAAAAAACACAACTGAGTAACATACTAGTGCAAATACACATGAACAAAGTAGGTGCATTATGGCAATGAGGTAGATACAAGTCGTCTTTTTATCTTTTTACATTCATTTTTTGTCCCATTTTGACAGTTTCGACTCACCCTTCTCAGTAATAAAACACTCAAAATGTAATATGAATCTAGACTTGGCAGGAACACTGATCAGAGTTTGTGAACAGATGCCAAAGTTGCTTTGATGGATCAAACAGCTGAGGAGTGAACAGACATTCAGCTGTGATTCCTGCTGCAGCCACCAGAGGGCAGAACTCCATCAAACAGCTCAACTATGGAGCCTCAAACACAACAAATGAAAACTGATGTGTGGATGAAATGTGGGATATTTTCTGTTGCATTTTGGCTGTTTTAATTCATTTCAATTTCTGTCATTGAAAATAAAAAAATCTAACAATATCTCATCTATAACAATGGAATTTTGTTCAGAGAATTCATACACTGCAGAGCAAATGATGCAATAAAGTGCAAAAATGGTGCAAGACTCTTCTCCAAGTCTCATAAACACCCACTGTGTAAAATTAGGACAATATTCACAATAATATACAATAAATGATTCAGTGTAGGTGCAAATGTAATAAACAGTAACAGTGGCACTGCAGCATATAGAGGGCAAATCAACACACAGAGGGAGCCTACAGACAGTTATTTAAGTGATGTTTTGATTAATGCAACAATGCAAAGTCCAGTTCACAACCATAGTCACAGCGGGGTATAGTGGGTGTCTCTGGATGGGGCATAGAGAGGAGAGGGGCAATATACATACATATATATATATATATATATATATATATATATATATATATATATATGTGTGTGTGTGTGTGTGTGTGTGTGTGTGTGTGTGTGTGTGTGTGTGTGTGTGTGTGTGTGTGTGTGTGTGTATTTTTGAAATACAATCTTCAGAACACCAGGCAGCTGATTAAAAATGCGCAACCTTTTATGGAAAAGGCAGATATTGCGTCCAGAAGTTTATTTTGAAAGTCTCTTCAGCTGTTTCTGCCATGCAACTATGGTAACTTGATGTGTTATGGAAAGTAGAAAGTGCCGTAGTTAGTTGTATTTTGCACATGAATGAAATCAAAATGCTGCTTTTATCAATAATTTTTTTTTGTTTGTGGGCATAAAATGCAGCATTATGACAGATTTTGATGATTTAAAAAGCATTATTGTAGTTAGAATGTGGCACTTTTTGGCAAAAAGTGATTTAATTTAAAGGACTTAAATAGTGGTGATGTTATAAGGCTGGCATAAAAATGTGTACTTTAAAAAAAATTGATTAAATTTCAAAAAAAATTTTCAGAATATGAAAACCAATGTTGTAGTTATACACCATAAAAAGAGACATTTCTGCGTTTTGACAGCATTAAAAGTGATGTTTTAAATAGAATGCTGCAAAAAGCAGATTTTTGGGGGCTTTTATTGGCATAAAACGCAGCATTATGACAAATTTGGATGTAAAAAGATGTTGCAGTTAGAACGTGGGAAGAAGTCGTGTTTTTGGCAAAAAAAGGTGATAAATTTCTTGACTTGGGGTTAAAAAGTGGTAATGTAATTAGATCGAAATAAATTTTTTTTTTTTTTTTACTTTTCATGGCATAAAAGCCACCATTGTACTTAGAGTGCCACAAGAAACAGAGCCTTCATTTGTGTTTTCTTTGCAAAGAAAA
The DNA here is from genome assembly GCF_022539595.1 of Amphiprion ocellaris. Taxonomy (NCBI): domain Eukaryota; kingdom Metazoa; phylum Chordata; class Actinopteri; family Pomacentridae; genus Amphiprion; species Amphiprion ocellaris. Next base: position 10,290,691 of record NC_072784.1, on the reverse strand, counting down.
CACAGCTGTAGTTACACTACTAAAAATGTGGTACTTTTTTTTCAAAATTGTAATTTTTTTATTACTATTTTGCATCAAAAATGGTTTTATGAAAGTGTTTGATGACTTAAAAAGTAGCATTATGTCAGATTTTAGTCCATTACAAGCAGTGCTGTAGTTAGACAGACACAAGTGCTGCTTTTTCATATTTTTGACTACATTTTAATTAAAATGCAGTAAAATGCAACACTTTATTGGCTTTTGATGACAAAAAAAGCAAAATTATGCCAGCTTTGAAAGCCTAAAAAGCATTGTTAAGTTAGATCACCAATATAACCTATACGTTTTTTCAACTTTTGAGGATATAAAAAAAACTGTGTTTTGCTAGAGCTCCATTTGCACATTTTGACAAAGTGGCGTTGTAATCAGAATGCTACAAAAAGCATTTTTTGGGTGCTTTGACAGAATTGAAGGAGCACTGTAAAAAGTTGCGTTTTGATTTTTCCAGCGGTGAATTGTGGCACTGCGGGCCTCCCGTACCGTCCGAAGCTCCGGCGGCTCAGCGGCAGAAGGAGACAGAAGGAGGCGGAATCGGGCATTCAGGGAGCGGACGGAAAACACGGAGCACCGTGGAGCCGCCGAGGCTCCAGGAAAGTACCAAAGTCAGAATTATTCTCCTTTAATCGTCGTGTTCGTTGTGTGTTTGGATTAAAGTGTATTTCTATGCTACCGGAAGCTCCTTCATACGGATGTAAACGGGATTTTCTGGAATATTCACACCGGGAATAACGTTACTTTTCCTCCGACAAACTGCCGCCGTGATCCGGTAAAAGTGAGCGGAGAAAAAGTTTGTGAGCAGCTCCATGATAGAAGGTGAGTCCGGATTAAAATTATTTGCATTTTATCGGCTGTGAACGACTGAAAACGGACTTTGTGAACACATGAAGTAACTTCGGTCCGAAGGTCGTCGGTGTGTTTACATACCAGAATCCGGCCGCGTAACGCCGCTCTCTCCGCTGCGGGACGAGCGGCTCGCAGAACTCCATTCACAGTGTCTTTAATTTGAAGTAACTCAGCGAAAATGTACCTTCTATTTAAAACAATAAAAACTTTATTAATCTTTGGGAACCACTCTTCAATTCGGCGCACTTTTCCGACCACCAAGAGCAAGTTTATTTCAGTAAGCTGTACATGTATCCCGCAGTGTTTTCTATGTACATGTATGCATAATGTGCTGATTTAATACAGATAATTTTTGTTTGTTAGCAGAAAGTGAAACTGAAAGTGTCGCCGAATTAAAGAGTAAATCTCATTCTTGCAGAAAAGTTTCGAATCATGTCTTATATAGTAGTTTTACGTGGTTTGTGAGCGTAGTTGTATAAAATTGCCATATTTTAAACGGAGTTTGGCACGAAAAATCTGTATATCAGAGAAAAGGGCGTATATTGAAGCAGATCAGACTTTTGGTAATTAGACACCCTGGAATGATCGGTGTTCTTCTGGCTGTTTCTGTGTTTATTCGCTATTTTTGTGATTTCTATGTGGTTGTTTTTGTTTTTCCCCCTCATTTTTGTGTTAGTGTTTTAGTTATTTTTTTGTTAATTGTTGGTAAGTAGTTTGTTGTTCGAGTTTATTAGAGCATTATTGTGTTTTTTTGGCTCATTTTAAGGCTTGTTGATGTTTTCTGTATTTTCTAGTTAATTTGAGTAATTTTTTTGGTCGTTTTTTGTGTTTTTGTGGTTGGTGTCGTCCATTTGGGTGTTTTTGGCCATTGAGTGTATTTTTATAGTTAATTTAGGTGTTTCTTGGTCATTTTGTGTATTTTTCTCGTTAATGACTTTGTTGTTTCTGTGTGAGATTCTAATAAATTACTGTGTTGTTGGTGTTGATGTGGTTGTGTTGGCTGTTTCTTGGCCTTAATGTGTATTGTTGTAGTTAATTTTAATGTCTTTGGTCATTTTATGTATTTTTCTGGTTAATTTTTGTGTTTTGGGGACTATTTTATGCATTTTTGTTGTTGTTTATTTGTGTATTTATTGTACTACTTTGTTATTTCTGCCATTTTTAGTTTTTCTTGGTCTTCTTGAGTATGTTTTTATAGTTATTTTGTTGTGCTTTTTGGTCTTTTTGTTGTTGTTTTGTATTTTTTTTGGTGTTTTTGTAGTTTTCGTTGGTTTTTCTGGGTAATTTTTCACACTAATGTTGATTTTTTGCATGTATCTTTGTGTTGTAGTGTACGTTTATAGAAAGTTAGTATGTTGTTGGGGTCATTTTCATTGTTAATGTGGTTGTCTTGGTATATCTTTTGCATTTTTGTAGTTAGGTTTTTTGGTCACTTTGTATTTACTTATGTTGTTTGTGTCTTTTTGTGTTTTTGTAGTGACTTAATGTTTTGTTGGTGCCATCTTTTGTGTTAACGTGGTTGTGTTGGTTGTATCTTGGTCTTTACATGTATCTTTGTAGTTCATTTTGATGTTTTCTAGTTATTTTGTGTAATTTTCTAGTAAATTACTTTATTGTTTTGTTCTTTCTGTGTAATATTGTCATCAGTTAGTGTGTTTTTGGGTTGTTTTTGTTGTTAATTTGGTTTTGTTGGGTATGTTTTGGTCTTTCTGTAATGATATTGTGGTTAACCTTGATGTTTTTGGTCCTTTTGTGACGCTGTGAGCTAAAATGCTAACGTACTTGTCGCAGACTTACTTAACTTGGGCGTAATAAACGTCAGTGATTGTTGTTTGTGGGTAATAAACTGATTTATTCATCTCCACTGTGAAGCTCTGCAGTGTCACTCTGAGATTTATGTTCATTGTTCGTCCCGTCATGAAAGCAACGAGAATAAAAAAGGCCGGAGGGAGGAGAGAGGAGGACGTGATGGCTGGAAATGGGGCTGACAGCTCTGCTTTACTGCCGGTTATGTAACGGACAGGCAGGGAAGCAGAGCAGCTCAGAGTTTATATGGAAACAGAGTTTTCCTGCTGAACTCCGCAGGAAACTGGAGCAGAGACGAAGCTCTGAACCGCTGATCGCTGAGCTGGAAGAGTTTAAGTGTCTTCGAGTGATTTATCAGAGAGCCCGAGGGCAGCAGAGCGCCACCATCAGGTGATTGCTGCTGCGACAACCTCCAGTTTGGTGTGAAAAGTAGTTCAGAACTACGGAAACTACAGTGGGCCATAATTCACTGCTGTTTAGACTTGTGTTTAAAACAAAACATTGCCTTTCACCCAGTTATATGCTGAAAAAGTACAGCTTTAATTACATCACTGCTTTTTGCGACATGAAAAAGTGCATTAATTATACTGTTAAAACCCCAAAACGAGTTTCATCATCGAATCGTGACTGAACTGAAGGTTTTACTAAGTTGTTTTTACATCGTCAGAAGCTAGCGTCATTTCTTCTGACGTTTACATTGACTTTAATTGACATTAATTTTAGCAACACTTTTTATGGTGCTCTGAGAAACCTGGAATAAATGGCACTAATTATGGTGTTGGAACTGAAAAAGTGCCACTGCTAACCTAATTAAAAGCTGAAAAAGTGCAGCTTTTTGTGATGCTTTATTTCCAACATGTTTTATTGCAACATCGAAAGCTGTAAATGTCCTTCTTTTTACAGCGTCAAAATCAAAAGTGCCAAAATTCCCCTCTGTTTTACACCATTACAATTCCTAAGTGTTTTACACAGCCAAAGGCAAAAAAGTGCAATTTTTTGCAAGAGCCGTTAAAGTGGGACCTTTTACAGCATTGAAATCCAGAAAACCGTCACTTTTTATGGTGCTGTCATTAAAATGCAGTTTTTCTATGCTGTCAGAACCTGGCAAAATTCTACTTTTTACAGCACTCCACTTATAATAATTCCATTCATGCTGTTTAAAACTTACACAGCGTTGCTTTTATACTGTCATATCCAACAAACGCCACCTCTACACCAGCAAAAACTGAAAAAATGCCTCTTTTTATGACGCTCTAAAGACAATGACACTTTTTTCAGTGTCAGAAAAGGCAAAAAAGTGGTTTTATTTCTAATTACAATGCTGATTTTTTTGCCACTAAAAATTGGCATAAAACTGATTTTGACACAGTCGGAAGCCCAAAACATGAAGTTCAGTGCTGTACAATAAAAAAATAGACCTTTGTTAGCTTTTGACAGCTTAAAAAGCTAACAAAGTGCTGTTTTTTATGGCATTTAGTCAAAAAAACGTCAGTTACAATGCTACTTATTACACTTTTAAAAGCCCCAAAAGATAATCCAGCCTGAAAAGCAGCGTTTTGTTATGACTCGCGAATTATGGCACTTTCTGCCTTCTGTACAGGACATTCTGTCTCAGCAGAGGTTTACTGAACTGTAATTAGCAGCTCTGATCTCACCTACGACAGGTGAGGTGTCGCATGAAGAACAACATAAACCTTGTTTAAGTGGATTCACTGCATATTTCAAGCCTGCAAATACTAATTATTTCCACTGTTTTCTCCATTTACCTCTGATTAAAATATCAGAAAACTTTGAGAAAGTCCTGCTGTTGTTTCGCAAACACCCAAAACCTTCAGTTTACAATCAGATCAGACAAATAAAAGCGTCAAATCGTCTCATCTTAGAGGATTTAACAAGCAGATGTTGGAATTTCGGCTTGAAAGACAGCTCAGCCCCCACAGTGGTATTAATTATGGATTTTAAACTGACAAATGTAATCCATTGATTCTCCAGATATCTTTGATTTAATTTATTAATTTATGACATACAAGTGACTGGAAAAATGCTGATTGCTGGATCTGATCTGGATCCCCAAGACACCTATGACTCCTCTGAAGGAGTTCCAAGCTTCAGCAGCTGAGATGGGCAGCATGGTGGTGACAGCATCATGATTTGAAGCACGGTGGTGGCAGCATCATGATGTGAAGCATGGTGGTGGCAGCATCATGATGTGAAGCATGGTGGTGGCAGCATCATGATGAGAAGCATGGTGGTGGCAGTATCATGATGTGAAGCATGATCATGGCAGCATCATGACGTGAAGCATGGTGGTGGCAGCATCATGATGTGAAGCATGGTGGTGGCAGCATCATGATGTGAAGCACGGTGGTGGCAGCATCATGATGTGAAGCATGGTGGTGGCAGCATCATGATGTGAAGCATGGTGGTGGCAGCATCATGATGTGAAGCATGGCGGTGGCAGCATCATGATGTGAAGCACGATGGTGGCAGCATCATGATGTGAAGCATGGTGGTGGCAGCATCATGATGAGAAGCATGGTGGTGGCAGCATCATGATGTGAAGCACGGTGGTGGCAGCATCATGATGTGAAGCACGGTGGTGGCAGCATCATGATGTGAAGCACGGTGGTGGCAGCATCATGATGTGAAGCATGGTGGTGGCAGCATCATGATGTGAAGCATGGTGGTGGCAGCATCATGATGTGAAGCATGGTGGTGGCAGCATCATGATGTGAAGCATGGTGGTGGCAGCATCATGATGTGAAGCATGGTGGTGACAGCATCATGATGTGAAGCATGGTGGTGGCAGCATCATGATGTGAAGCACGGTGGTGGCAGCATCATGATGTGAAGCATGGTGGTGGCAGCATCATGATGTGAAGCATGGTGGTGACAGCATCATGATGTGAAGCATGGTGGTGGCAGCATCATGATGTGAAGCATGGTGGTGGCAGCATCATGATGTGAAGCATGGTGGTGGCAGCATCATGATGTGAAGCACGGTGGTGGCAGCATCATGATGTGAAGCATGGTGGTGGCAGCATCATGATATAAAGTTGTCCTGGAGTACAACGTGATGCAGTCTGAAGAGAACTGAGACTTTGAATTAGTGTGAAGTTCTGTTCACTCATGATCGGTGTGGAACCCGACAGAGTTTGAACAGTTTATAAAGATGTTCAGACTGATTGAGACCCACACAGGATCAAAAAAGAGAAGTGACTCAGTTTAAGGTTTTGTATGTGTTCTTTTCTCTGGACCAAACAGGGATTATTGTGTCCATTCCTGCCACAGTTCGTTTCAATATAATTGCGTGTTGCTTTGAAACTCAGAGTTGCTGCCTCTGGCCTGAAGTGATTGATTAATCGTGCAGCTGTCAGATCTGATCTAAGAGCTTCTTCAGGCTGCAGAGCTGCTCTGATTCCACTGAGCTGATCTGTTTTCCTGCTTTCTTTTCTCTCTCAGGCGTTCAGTGTGAACCACATCCTCCTGACCCTGGACATCACTGACTGAAGAGCAGTTTTTCATCTCCAGCTCAGAGGAACTTTTATTTTCCTGGCTGTCAGCTGAGCATCAGAGGGAGGACGTGGAGAGTCACACCTGAGACAGGTGTCTGGAGCTCATCATGAGGCTCTGAGGAGGAGGCAGGTTTCCATCAACGCTGGTTTGAACTTGAGGATTATGGGTAAGGAGCAGGACCTACTGCAGGCGGTGAAGAGCGGAGACCTGCTGTCCACCCAGAAGCTGCTGTCCAAGCTGAAGACCAACCGCAACAGTAAGTTCACCTTGTTCTGCTGCTGGTTTCTGCTTCACCTGACAGAAACATGATGCCGGGTAGCCTCGTGTTTAAGTTCTGTCCTGGTTCAGGATGCTGGATTAAACTAATGAAGGTGTTGTGCGGGTAAACTGCCAAGGTTAGCTGGTTAGGCTTGTTGCTGCTACTTCTGACTAGAAAGTAGCAGTATTATTTTTTTTTTGGCAAATTTTCTCTTGTTGAGATTAACATAATGACTAACAATGCCTTATATGGACTACCATTACATTGTTCATCCTAATATCTTATCTGGTTTCGGCTAATGTTATCTTGTTTAGGCTAACATAGCGACTGACATTCATGTTGTTCAAGTGAATGTTGTCTTGTTTAGCCTAACATAGCGGCTAACATTAAGTTGTTTAGGTGAATGTTATCTTGTTTAGGCTAACATAGCAGCTAGCATTATGTTGTTGAAGTGAATGTTATCTTGTTTAGCCTAACATAGCGACTAACATTAAGTTGTTTAGGTGAATGTTATCTTGTTTAGCCTAACATAGCAGCTAGTATTATGTTGTTCAAGTGAATGTTATCTTGTTTAGCCTAACATAGTGGCTAACCTTATGTTGTTTAGGTGAATGTTATCTTGATTAGGCTAACATAGCGGCTAACATGATCTTGTCAGGACTAAGATAACTTGTGTAGTATAATATGATCTTGTTTTGGCTAACAGTGGCTATGTTATATTATTTATGCTAACATAGAAGCTAGCATTATTTTGTCTGGAGTAACATTATCTTGTTTTGGCTAATGGTATTTGTTTAGTCTAACATCATGGCTCTCTATTGAGTTACTGCTCAGAAATGATGGTTTCACTTTCGTTTCTGAACTTAAAATTTAGAGGAGACTCTGGATTCGTGGACCATTTTACAGTTTTGTGAGTTTAAACCCTGAATGAAGCTGTCTGGTGTTTTGCAGTGAAACCTGCAGATGATTTCTGTGCAGACTGAAACCTCAGAGGTGTCGACTCACTGAAACAAGCTTTGTGCTGTGTTTAGTCTCCTGCTGTGGGATGCTGATGGTTCTGATGAATATTTAACGGCTTTATGTGGGATGTGAAGGTGTTGATGAAAGTGTGAAGCGGTTCTGACCCAAATTAAACACGATCCTGACGGCACTCTGCTTTTGATGTCGGCAGATGAATGTTTTCATCTCTTTGAGCGTACAGACTGTAAAACACATAAATATGCATGAAGAAACCAGTTAGCTTAGCAACATGAAGGCTAAAACAATACCCAGAATGCAACCCTCTGCTTGTATCACCCTGTTGTGGTAAATAAATACATACATGTCAAGTTGTCTAATATCACACTCGTCTCCTCTTTTACAACTTAAATATGTTTATTCACAAAATAAACAACATTTCAGAACCTGCCTGCACTGTAAAACAATTTTAAACAGTTTTTAACTAATTTTTTGAGCAATTTACAGAATTGCCGTGTTTTTAAGTTGGTGGGAAAGGTGTTCATTTTCATGTTAACTCTAAAAAACTGGTAAAAACTATAAATAACATCCATATCAAAAAATCTACAATTTGTTCTTTAAAAACCAGCAAATTTCACAGTTTTTCACTGTATTTGACTCAGCAGGAAGGTTATTATTTTACTGAAATTTGCTGTTATTTGAAACAATTATGTATTTAAAGAACTGAAAAATGGTAACTGTTACTCTACAGATTTTCCCTGTTTTGTTAAATTTCAAATAATATGTAGGAAATAAAATAATAATAGTGAAGCACAGAAAAAACTATAACATTTATATAAAATATTTTTTTTAAAATGAACCCTAATTTATTTACTGTACTGTATTTAAATAAGTAATATCATTATTTTAATTGGAAATAGAAATAAAATCAAACTGAATTGATACTTAAGCTCATATTTTTGAGGAAAATATTTGAGATAAGACAGATTATAAAATCAGGCAGCCATAATCAATAATCACTGCTGCCAGTCTTTATGATCAGAATTCAATAATCAGAATTTTAAGCTTTCAGCTGTCTTGAATATGATCCTGACAGATCTAAAAATGAAAATAAATAAATAGATAGATAGATAGATAGATAGATAGATAGATAGATAGATAGATAGATAGATAGATAGATAGATAGATAGATAGATAGATAGATAGATAGATTGATTTTTGGGTGAAATGTAAATATGTCCAGCTAGAAAAACACAATAAGAAAGAATAAAGCTGTATATAAACTATATATAACTACATAATAGTGTGATAATATACTATCATATGTTTAAATGGATTGTGTTAACATTACTTCTATCTATTATGGGTCAATTTAAGGAGAATAGTTCTAGTTTTATTGTTTGTTTAAGATGAGTTTTGCAGCTGTGTGGAAATACATTAGTGACTTTCTAATAAAAGCCTGTCTTTATTTGATCCTCTTTTTTGTTGTGCAAAGTTGCTGAAACAAATTTTTCTCACAGAAAGTAAATGATGGGATTACTGGGTTTAATTGTAAATAGCATCAGACCAACAGAGCCGGACACCACCCACCCACAGTGATATAAGTCCGGTTAATCCTGGCCGCGACCATCTGGGAGATCTGGGTGATACCGGAGCACCAGATGTCTGGAGTCTGGGTCACAAATACAGAACAAAAAAATCTCAAAATATCAAAAGAGTGTTTTGTTCATCAGCTGAAAGACAGTTTTTAGTTGTTGTTTTTTTCTGGTCCCAAGCAGTTTCATGTAAATTTGTTTTGGCTCTTTGAAGGAATTTCTAAAAGAAGATTGTAATGTCTTAAAATTCACCCCTTTAATGTGACTAATGGAACTCAGCTGCAGCCAGTTGGTGCTAGAAATCAACAGTTAAGTGAATCATGAGAACATGAGTAAATCTGACTAGAACAGGACGTCCTCTATAACTGAGAGACCGAGCAAGAAAGAGACTAGTGAGGGAGGCCACCAACTCTCTGACTACAACTAGAAGAAGGTTCTTTGGTCTGAGGGGACCAAAATGGAGCTTTTGGTGGTGCTCATGGTGGTGGTGGCATCATGATGTGAAGCATGGAGGTGGCAAGATCAGGATGTGAAGCATGGTGGCGACGGCATCGTTATGTGAAGCATGGTGGTGGCAGTATCATGATGTTTCTCAGCAGCAGGTCCTGGAAGGCTTGTAAAGGTAGAGGGTAAATTCATGCAGCAAAGTCTAGAGAAATCCTGGAGGACAACCTGATGCAGTAATTATCTAACATTGTTTCATAGAAATCTGTTTTCACTTTGACTTTCTTTAATAAATTCCTGTCAAAAAGCCAAATTAAATTGACCTTAATTCTAAATTGAAAAGCAATGAAAGAGTTCCGTTTGAGGTGAACACTTTATATCTTCACTGTTCGTCCTCCACAGCAGCTCAGATCATCAGTCCGGGTGTTAAAGTACTTCTAAAACCTCTCGTTGGTCTGTGAGTGTTTCCAGTGTGACCGACCTCCTGACAGGTTATCAGCCCGATAAAGACTGACCTCCTTCTGGCCCCTGGAGGCTCTTTGTGGGGCCTTTTCTTGGTCACCAGAACAGAAAACAAAACCCGACTGTCAGGCGAAGAGGCCACGGCATTAGTCACAGAGGAGATAAAGAAGAGCTGCAGTGTGAGATTAATGTCTGTCAGCTGATCAGGGAAGTTCACTGCACGCACGACACAAACATAAACTTTAGGAAAGCTGAAGCAACAGGTCAGATTTTAGACGTCTGAACTTTGCATCATGAAAGCTCGTCTTCTTTACTTATTTCTGAGTTTAAAATCTCCTGAAGCCAACTCAGACTCTGGAGGCTTTCAGACGTTTCACCCACAAACCAGAAACACGTGAAGCTGTTTGTCCTCGTCTGTGTTGGAGCTCATCAACAAAACCTTCATGGTTTATTCATGAGTTTGGGTCTCTAAACGTTTCTCCTCCAGCTCTGCTTCAGATTTTCTGCTCTGCGAGTCTCACAGTTGAACTTTATCAAACTGATTTTCATGATTGATGCTGTGCACAAGAGGAAGCTTTCACTTTAAAGAGCAAAAATAAGCTTCTGTCTTAAAACAAGGCTGTGATGTGGACGTTATTTACAGTTTTCTGCTCATATTCTGTGAAATGAAAACAGCCCAGTTTTCTAATAGCAGCTGAAAAATCTTAAAGTCATGAATATTCTCACATATTGAAGAAAAAAAATCTCTAAAAACATTCAAAACTAAAATCAGATTTTTTTTTACCCTATTTTGATACAGTTTGATATTGTTTTTTTTAATCATCAACATGTTAATTAATAATTTTTTCTGTACTTTATCATAATTATTATATTTACTATATATGATCTATAATTTAACACAACTGGGAAAATCTGTAAAATAACAGTTAAAAATTCCTTAAATACATACATTTTCTTTCAAAGAACAAAAATCAGTAGAATATATTTTTTTGTTGAAAAATAGTGTAATTTAATGGTCAAGCATTGTAAAATATGAATGACTGTTTATAAAAATACAGATTTTACGCATGGACATTATTTACAGTTTTGTTTTGTTTTTTTACACGGTATTTGTTTAGATTCTCTTAAATCAAATAATCACAGGTTTATGTTTACAGCTCCATGATAGTGGATAAATCTTATAAACGTGATAATTCTCACACAATGGAAAAAAAATCTGTAAAAATTCTGAAAATAATAACAAATATCTGTAAAATAACGATTTTAAAGCTTTTTTAAGCAGAATATGTTATTTAAATATGCTTTAAAAACAACAACAAAAAATGTTTTTGATATGGACATTATTATTTACAGTGTTTTTACAGTGTATTTGTAAATTATTAATTGTATTTAATATTTTATTTACTGTATGTTGTGTGTAATTTAACCAAACAAGTGAAATCTGTAAAATAACACTTAAATATATATGTTAATATGTTTTATATATATATATATATATATATATATATATATATATATATATATATATATATATATATATATATATATATATATATATATATATATATATATATATATATATAAAACATTCTTCATTAATATACATATTTTTTCTTTCAAGTTAAAGGAAACAATAAAATACTGATATTTATGCTGATTTAAAAACAGTAAAAATGGTGTAATTGTATGTTAAACATTTTAAATAATAAATTAATATTTCCAGATTATTATTTTTTTTACAGTTTTGTCCATTTTTTTAGGGTTCACGTAAAATTAACTCTTTTTCTGTGATTTCAATAGATTTTATCTGCAAATTAATAAAAAAGAGGAAAATCTGTAAAAATGAGAGTAACTTGCTCAAAAAAATTGCAATTTGTAAGCAGTATTTTTAAAATTTCTTTTGCAGTGATACTAATTTGCTCTTTTATAATGTGTAACTGTAAAATTATTGTAACTGTATTTAAACCTGATCAAAATATCTTTACTTTACAGATATTTGCTGATATTTACACAGTTTTTACAATTTTTTAATGTATTTTTTTTCTTGCCAACCTCTTTGTCAGATTTTGCATTTTTATTTTGGGATTTTTAATTTTGTTTAGACACATTCCGAGTAAGTTTTGGGCAAATTCTTGTCATTTTCTTGACAAATATGTTGTTCTAGGCAAATTATGTGTCATTTTGGACACATTTTTAGTTTTTTCTTTGGCAAATTCTTGCTGTTTTGGACAAATTTTGAGTGATTTTAGTCAAATTTTTGGGTATTTTGAAAAAAATTGAGCCATTGCACCAAATATGAAGTCATTTTGGGAAAATTTCAAGTGATTTTGGTTAAATTCTTGTCATTTTTGGCAAATATGTTAAAGTAAGCTGTTGATTATTATTATAGTATTTTGACAAAATGTGAAAAATCTGCTTGAAAAATTACTATTTAAACATAAATTTTCACTTTAAGTCTGTATTGTCTGAGAAAATAGTGTCAAATTGGGACTCGGTAGCTGCAGATATTAAGATTTTGATCAGTTTTGGACAAACAAACCAGACCAGGATGTGTTTATAGGCGATCTCCTGCCTGTTATTGTTCAATCCGTCTGTAATAAAACCACAAAGCTGTCAGGTTTGGTGCTCCAGGTGCGTCTGTTACCTGTAAACATCTCTAAATGTGAACTGAACGCTTCCTTCTCTTCGTCTTTGTGCTGCTGCTTCGGTTTCCTGCAGGAATCCCTCGACTCTCTGAGCACATAAACTCTGTTTGTTCTTCCCGAGTGTTGGAGAAGTTCCTGCTGCAGCTGTAAACCGGATAATGAGTTCTGCTGCTGTTTGTCTGTTCACTGCTGAAAGTTTAATCGACCCGCCGAACAAACCGACCGGAAAGAGTCAAACCTCTGAAAGGAGCAGCTCAGAGTTTTCTCCACTGCAATCTGGAAATGAAGACATTTCTGTCCTTTAAATGCTGAAAATAGCATTTTATATGTGTATATGTAGTGTGGGGCAAAGTTTGAGTCATTTTGGATGAAGCTTGAGTCATTTTGAAGAAAGTCTGAATCATTTTGAATGAAATTTGAGTCATTTTGGATAAAATTTTAGTCATTTTGAATGAAATTTGAGTAATTTTGGATAAAGTTTGAGTCATTATGAACAAAGTTTGAGTCATTTGGACAAAGTTTAAGTCACTTTGAACAAAATTTGAGTTATTCTGAAGAAAGTCTGAATCATTTTGAACTAAGTTCCAGTCATTTATGAGAAAGTTTATATCATTTTGAACAAACTTTAAGTCATGTATGAGAAAGTTTGAGTCATTTTGGATAAAATTTGAGTTATTTTGGATAAAGTTTGAATCATTTTGAACAAAGTTTGAGTCATTGTGGATAAAATTTCAGTCATTTTGAACAAAGTTTGAGTCATTTTTGAACAAAATTTCAATCATTTTGGATAAAGTTTGAGTCATTTTGAACAAAGTTTGAGTCATTTCTGACAAAGGTAAAGTTATTTTGGACTACCTTTTAGCCTATTTGGGCATTTCTTTTGCCATTTTGGGCAACTTTTGAGTCACTATAAAGGCCTCCAAGAATGTTCTGTCTTCTGGGTCTCTTTTCTGATTCAATGCACTAATTAAGCAGTTAGGATTACATTTCAGTGGGACGTTCTGCTGAACTGAGGCTGAACTGAGGCTGAACTGAGGCTGAACTGAGGCTGAACTGAGGCTGAACTGAGGCTGAAATGAGACCGAACTGAAGCTGTGATTCCTGTTTTCACACAAACATCCTGCAGGATAATGAAGCTGTGAGCTGACGTTTCTGTTTTTGGCTCTGGAATGAAAACGAGACCAGGAGGACTGCAGCTGGAGGATAAGAACTGTAGTATTATGTTGTACTGTTGTATTATTGTGTAGTATTATCGTGTGTCCTCCTGTTATGTAACTGAATCTTTTGTGATTCTTTCAGTCTGTCAGAGGTCACATGACCGAGTGGCGGTGATGTCACTGCACGCATCACTTCCTCAGTTGTGTCCATAAACAGTGATGGAGCTTCAGGTTTACAGAAACAAGTTCTGCTGTTTTACCTTTAATTTACCTGGAAAAGGTCGAGTCACTGTTTTTCTATGCAGCAAACTAAATAACTCAAAGAGCTTTACAGTGAAAAATAAACTAAACTAAATTTGACACAATTTTAACTCATTTTGGACCAATTTTGAGTCATTATGACAAATGCTAAGGCATTTTGATCAAGTTTTAAGTAACTTTGAATAAATTCTTCTAATTTTCAACAAGTCTCGTGTCATTTTAGGCAAATTTTCAGTCATTTTAGACACATTTTGTGTAGTTTTTAGACAAATTCTTGACATTTTGGGCATATTTTTAAGTCATTTTGGACAATTTTAATCCATTTTTTGGGGGGAAATTCCTGTTATTTTGGTCAAATTTTAAGCAATTTAGTTCCATTTTAGGGCATTTTGGAAAATTTTGAGTCATTACAACAAAAACAAAGTAATTTTGGACATATATTTGTCATTTTTGACAAATATGTTCTTTTAGGCAAGTCTTGAGTCATTTTAGACAAATGCTGAGTAATTTTTGGACAAATTCTTGTCATTTTAGACAAATAATATGTAATTTTAGACAAATTCTAAGTAAATTAGGCACATTTTGTCTAATTTCTGGTTAAATTCTTGTCATTTTTTGACAAATATGTTGTTCTAGGCAAATTCTATGTCATTTTGGACACATTTTGAGTCTTTTTTTGGCAAACTGTTGTTATTTTGGACAAAATTTTCAGTGACTTTTGTAAAAAATTTTGGGCATTTTGAAAATTTTTGAAAACATGAAGTCATTTTGGACAAATTGTTGTCATTTTGGGCAAATTTCAAATAATTTTACATAAATTCTTGTCATTTCTAACAATTATGTTATTGTAGGCAAATTTTAGAGTAATTTTGGCATTTTTGGCATTTTTTTTGGCAAATTCTTGCCATTTTAGACAAGTATTATATAATTTTAGGCAAATTTCAAATAATTTTACATAAATTCTTGTCATTTCTAACAATTATGTTATTGTAGGCAAATTTTAGAGTAATTTTGGCATTTTTGGCATTTTTTTTGGCAAATTCTTGCCATTTTAGTCAAGTATTATATAATTTTAGGCAAATTTCAAATAATTTTCGACACATTTTGAGTAATGTTTAGACAAATTTTTTTACATTTTGGGGGATATTTGAAGTAGTTTTGGACAGTTTTGGGTAATTTTTGGCAAGTTCTTGTCATTTTAGACACATTTTCAGTATTTTTAGACACATTTTCAGTATTTTTATGCAAATTCTTCACATTCTGAGGGATATTTGAAGACACTCAGGACAGTTTTGAGTCCTATTTCTGTTTTCTGTGTTAAAACCAGACTGCAGATGCTCTTTCTGTGCTGTTCAGAGTCCGTCTGTCTGACTCTGAGCTCTGATTGTAACTCTGAAGAACATTTGGACGGCGGCGCTGAGAGGAATTCACAGCTCAGTAATTTGGGTCAGGACGGTGGTGAGCTGCTGAAAGCAAAAGGAAAAGTTGTTTTCCTGAGAAAGAGTCCAGATCTGCAGGGCAAGGCTCAGCTGAGACTTTCATTCTCCCCTTCCTCCAACTCGGAGCAGCTATTGTCCGGCAGAACGGCAGCGATGATGTCATGGCGGTGGAATGTGAAGCAGCACCTTCGATTTGCAACTCGACTCTAGTTTCAGCTCAAACAGGGAAGCAGCCTGGAGAGGAATTCATCGACTGTTCTAACTGGAACCACAAATATTTAGATCCACTAAGAACCTTTCTTACGGAAGCTCCTTAAAAAAAAACAACACTTTAGACAGAGGTTATTTAAAAAACAACATTTTAGACAGAAGCTCCTTAAAAAACAACATTTTAGACAGAAGCTCTTTAAAAAACAGAATTTTAGGCAGAAGCTCTTTAAAAAACAGCATTTTAGACAGAGGTTCTTTAAAAAACTACATTTTAGCCAGAAACTCTTTAAAGAAACAACATTTTTGACAGAGGTTCTTTAAAAAACAATATTCCATTTATTTTATTTTATTCATTTATTTGATCAGGGACCATGCAAGAACACAGAAGAACTGATGCATTACATATAGAGTGTGTAGCATTGCGCTAATTTGCAACTCCCATCCCTGGTTGGGCTTTTAAGTAAAAGTAGTCAAAGGATCAACAATATTTTATGCAGAGATTTTTCAAAAAACAACATTTTAGACAAGCTCTTTAAAAAACAACATTTTAGACAGATGGTCTTTTTAGCTAGTTCTTCTCATTTCAGGAAAATCTTTGCTGTTGTGGACAAATCAATTTAATTTTAGACATATATGAAGTATTTTTTTGTAAAATTAGATAATTTTAATCAAATATGAAGCCATTTTGGACAACAATGTGTAATTTTTGTCAATTATAAGTAATTCTTGGAAAATGTGAGCATTTTTGGCAATTTTTAAGTAAGTTTGGACAGATTTGAGGTCACTTTGTACAAATATTCAGTCATTTTGGACATTTTAAGTCACTGTGGACATGTTTTAGTTCATTTTTGAGACATATTAGGTCGTTCTGGTTGTATATTTTGGTGTTTTTGCAGCAGTAAAGCTCTCTGTGGTTTCTTCCTCATCTTATCTCTGTTGGTGTAAGTGGAATTTTGAAGCCGGAGGGTGGAGTTGAATGATGGAGGTCCGTCTGGGGGGAAGAGTCCATTATGAACACAGGAAGTGAGCTGAGGTCACTTCCTGAAGAACAATATGTGGAGATTTAGTCCAGAGAGGAAGAACAAACTCCATCCTGAACTCTGAACAATAGCTGGAGATGCAGCTTCAGTTTGAAACTGCCTCATGGTGGGGGCAATAACGCTTTTTATTGTATAATAAAGTTATAAATAAACAACATTAACAATTTATTACTGTAATTATAATCTTAAGTGTTTAGTAGCGCTGATTTTACGTTTGTCTTAAAGGTCGATTCATTAAATTTACAGTTTAGAGGAGCTGATGGGAGCTGATGAGCTAACAGAAGCTAAAGCGAGCTAATGAGCTAGCAGGGGCTAAGTGTAACTACTACGAGCTAATAGGAACTAACAGGAGCTTAATGGTGCTAATGAGATAACATAAGCTAATGGGAGCTAACAGGACCTAACAGTCATTAATGGAAGCTAAAGGGAGCTAACAGGAGCTAATAGGAGCTAATGGGGATTAACATGAACCTTTGCAAACTACCATGGGCTAATGATATCTAATAAGAGCTAATGGGAGTAAGCAGCAGCTTGCAGGGGCTAATAGGAATTAGCAGGAGCTAATAGGGGCTAATGAAAGCTAACAGCAGCTAGCACCGGCTAATACTTGAACTTGGTTTGTTACTCTTATCCAGGTTGTTTTCTCCTGACTAGAGCCTTGCTTGTGTTGTATCTACTCTCAAATATGTCACTTTGGATAACTAGGTTAGCTTGAGAGCTAATAGTTTAACCATAGACTTTAAGCATATCTCTACATACTTTTTTTTTTTTTTTTACACATGTAAATATCCTTCAATAAACATTAAAAACCCAAATACATCAGTTAAAATAATGGCTAGAAACTGTATTTTAACTGTAGACAGTTTCTGTATTTTAATAAGATGGGTATTTTCTGTTATTTTACAGTAGCTTTTGGTGCCTGAATATTACTGTTTTTTATTTTACGGTGTATATAATCAAATTAACACAGAACAAAGAAAAACAAAGCAGCAGTCAGTTGGATCTGTTTATTAAACAGTCATTGACACATTGCTGCTGAAACCTGCATGTATTCTGCCAACAACAGCCAGAATAATGTAATTAATTATGACTTCAACTTACTGATGAACATGCAGATGTGAATGAGAACAGAATCAGCTGCAGGTTGTTTTTTCACTTTGACTGTTAGAATGTTGTGTTTGCTCGGAGTCAACAGATTGTAAAAAGGAGAAGGTTTCAGTGTTGATCCAGCTGGAAGCTTCACATTCTGCTGGGAAACGCTGCTCGGGGTCCAGGGGGCTAAAAGGGGACAGTCCTTAATGGATACATTGAACCACAGGGCTAACAGAGGCTAACAGGAGCTAACAGGGGAAGATAGTTTATGAATACATCCAACCATAAGGCTAACAGAGGCTAACAGGGGAAGATAGCTCATGAATACATCCAACCATAGGGCTAACAGAGGCTAACAGGAGCTAACAGGGGAAGATAGTTAATGAATACATCCAACCATCGGGCTAACAGAGGCTAACAGGAGCTAACAGGGGAAGATAGTTAATGAATACGTCCAACCATCGGGCTAACAGAGGCTAACAGGAGCTAGCAGAGGAAGATAGTTAATGAATACATCCAACCACAGGGCTAAAGGGAGCTAATAGAGGCTAACAGAGGCTAACAGGAGCTAACAGGGGAAGATAGTTAATGAATACGTCCAACCATCGGGCTAACAGAGGCTAACAGGAGCTAGCAGGGGAAGATAGTTAATGAATACATCCAACCACAGGGCTAAAGGGAGCTAATAGAGGCTAACAGAGGCTAACAGGAGCTAGCAGGGGAAGATAGTTAATGAATACATCAGGCCACTGGGCTAACAGAGCCTAACAGGAGCTAACAGGGAAAGATAGTTAACGAATACATCCAACCACAGGGCTAACGGGAGCTAACAGAGGCTAACAGAGGCTAACAGGAGCTAGCGGGGGAAGATAGTTAATGAATACATCGAACCACAGAGCTAACAGAAGCTACCAGGAGCTATCAGGGGAAGATAATTAATGAATACATCCAACCATAGGGCTAACAGAGGCTAACAGAAGCTAACAGGGGAAGATAGTTAATGAATACATCCAACCACAGGGCTAACAGAGGCCAACCGGAGCTAACAGGAGCTAACAGGGGCACCAAGTTTGAATTATTTTTTAAACTCCTTTTGGGTAATTTCTGAGAAATTTAGGACACGTTTTGAGTCTTTTTCGAAAAATTTTCAGTCATGCTAGACGATTTTGAGCCATTATGAACTATTTGTAGTGATTTTGGACAAAACTCGAGTGGATTGCATAAATATCTGGGTCATTTCAACCTTTTAAAAATCATTTTATTGTAAAATTTTAGTAATTTTGATCAACTTTGTGTCATTTTCATTGTTTTGGTCTCATTTTGAACCATGTTGAATCAGTTTGGACAGTTTCTGAGACATTTTGAGTCATGTTCGAGAAAGTTTAAATCACTTTGACCATTTTAAAATCATTTGGATAATGTTCAGCTGTTTTGAACCATTTCTGGATCCTTTTGAATGATTTCAGAGACATAATGAACATATTTGACAGAGTTCATGGGATATGCTGTTTCTGACTGTTGTGTTGAGTTTGTTCCTGAAAGAAACAGTTTCCTCAAAGAAAGAGTTTTCAGTTTTCGCCATTCGTCTCTTCAACACTTTGGAACTGAAAGTCGTGCGAGGCGTCGCCTGCAGACGTATAATCACAGCTTGATTCTGGCAGCGGTTGGCTAATTTTAGTGTTTTTATGGCGGATTCACTTTCAGGCTGCTTGAACCTGAACCCAGACCAGGACTCTCAGATTTGCAGACTCCTGCAGAAAACCTCGTCGTTGTCGTCGTCTCGCTGCATTTTTGTGGCGGCGGATTCGTCAAACTTTCTCTCAGCTGAAATTATAAAAAGAATCGGCTGCAGGAGCTGGAGGAGGCTGCAGCTCTGCCTCGCTCCATAAACAGCCGTAAAAATAACCCAACAAATGTGCAGCAGATGAAGAGTCTACTGCTGGGGGTCGGATGGACATTGGATCATCCACCGCTGCATGGTTCTGGTTATGGATACTGTCTCCTGGTCCAGAACCTGCAGGTCGTTGTAGATCCAACAGCTGAAAGAGTTCTGGTTGAAAGTGCTGCTGAGCTTTTAGTGAATTCAGGAAACATGTTGCTGTTGTTTGTCTTTTGGGACTCAAAGCTAAGTTCAGTAAAATAGTTTGGCTGAATTTTGAGAATTTCATCTTTTTCTAGACCTGAAGCAACCTGTGAAGACATGTTAGAGGTTCAATATGTCCAAACTATCAACTATGAAATGTGGTGAGAACAGACAGAATAGTTTCATTAGATCAGAATGACTGAATGGATCCAACAGAGTAATTACTGGACCTTGAAAATGGAAAAAAGTCAAAGAAATCTTCAGACTAGGCCGGTAAAGTTCCTGTAAGTGTATATATATGGATGGATCCATATTTCTACTAAAATACAGTCTTTGGTCGACATTTCACCAATTTTTGAGGCTCTAGCATTCGTAGAATCTGATGTGTGCAAATAGTATGAGCTACGGTTCCAGTTTTTTGTTGTTCTGATTTGAAATCTGTTGAAAGTGACTCAAAATGTGTTCAACATACGATAAAGGTTCTCCAAGTTGATGAAAAATTCTCCCAAAATAGTCAATAATGAATAATTATTGGATGTTGAAGATAGAATAAAGAGCAGAATGTTCGATCCAGGCTGGTGTAGTGTCCCCATAAAGTTCCTGTGAGTGTATATCTATGGATGGATCGTCAGTATTTCTACTAAAATACAGTCTTTGGATGACATTTCACCAACTTTTGAGGCTCAAACATCAGTAGAATCTGATGTGTGGAAAGTTTGACCAGACAAGGTTCCAGTTTTTAGATATTTAGACTAAGTGTTGACGTGTTGAGATGCAGGACTTTGTATTGCAGTGAAAAAGTAACCAACTGAGGAAAAATTAGATCCAATTTGTACAGGTTTTTACCATTTTTGTCAGATTTTAACTGATTCTGGACAAATGGTACAGTGATACAAAATAGTGCAAAGAAAAGAAACCCACAAGTGAGGAGTATCATCCTTCTGTATAGTTGCAGGAGACTTGGCTTGTGTGGCGATCCACTATGTTAAAGAAAGACCCTTCATGTAATTCTTGATTAGTGGCTGTCTGTGTGTGGACAACTTTTGAGATATTTTGGACAAAGTCTGAATCTTTTTCTTTTTTTTCACCTTTTTTGAGTCATTTTGGACAAATTGATTTCAGTTTGGACAAATTTAGAGCCAATTTGTAATCTTTTTGTCATTTTGGACACTTCCTGAGTTGTGTCTGACAGATTTTGAGTCATGTACAAGTTTAAAATGTCCCTTTGGACAAGGTTTTTGTCATATTTGACATGTTTTTGTCATTGCGGAGTTGTTTTGAGTAATTTGGAGCAAATTTAGAGTCATTTCAGGCAAGGTGTTGTCATTTTGAACAGATTTTAAGTCCTTCGTGACATCACCGTTACAAATGAGTCCATAGTGAAGAAAAATGTCCAGAAAAGGCTCAGAGTTCAGAGGGTTCATCAGGATTTAAGCATCAGATCAAATTTGTTTCTGAATCAGAATCTGTGCAGAATTCAGCAGCGGAGTCTGTTTCACTGCTGCTGATTTATTCCATTAATTATAGAATCCAGGTCATTATCAAAGCTCCGCTGTGTTTCCCGGAGGAGCAGCCGAGATCTTCAAACAGGATCCCTTTAAAGAAGTCGCTGTCTGGTCTGAAGTCTCTGCTGACCAAAGTTTAACCTGCGACACCGAACCTTCAGTAGAACCTGATAAATAAATCTGATAAACCTGTAACAAGCTGCTCTGACCTGATTCTTACTCTCAGAACAGTTTTTTTTAAACGATGCAGTAAAAACAACAAAGTGAAGCTTCTTCTCCTCAGAGTGAATTTATCCAGCAGCATCACTGAGAGAAGAAAACATCAAAACAGGGAACCTGATTCTTATTCTTTAACAGGAATAACAGGAATTTATTTCTCCTTTAACCCTCTGAACAGTTTCCTACCATCTCAGAAATCAGAAATGTCTTCTGGCAGACAGTTGGACCAATTTTGAGTCATTTGGAACAGATTTGGATTCATTTTAATCATATTTTGGGCAAATTTTCAGTCATTTTTAAAACCTTTTTGTCCAAAATTTGAATTATTTTAAGCAAATGTTCTTGATTTTGTGCAAATTTTAAATAATTTTGAACAATGTTTTGGGTCATTTCAAGCTAATTTTGTACTATTGTTGAGCCATTTTCACTCAGTTTGAGCACATTTTAGTCATTTTGAACAAATCTTTAGTTACTTTAGCCAAATTTTTAGTTATTTTGTGCAATGTTTAAATCATTTTGAACAAAGTTTGAGTGATTTAGTAATTTTGCACTATTTGTAAGCCATTCTGTCATTTTTTGAGTCATTTTACAAAATATTTAATCATTTTGGACAAAAGGTAAATCCTTTTTGATAGATTTTGAGTCATTTCAGACATGTTTTAAGTAATTTTGGACCAATTTGGAGGTTTTTTCTGCAGTTTTTTTTTGTCATTCTGGACACATTCTGATTAATTTTAAGCAAATTTTAAGCATTTCTGGATGAACTTTAAGACATTTTAGACTAAGTTTAGGTCATTTTGGACAAATTTTGAGTACTTTTTGACACATTTTGTAAAATCTTGGACAAGTTTTGAGCCATTGTGGGCAAAGTTTGATTCATCTTGGATAAATTCATTCAGTGCATTTTTGCCAAATTTAAAAATGAGACATAATGAAGTGACTTTAATGAAATAGAACAATTTTAAGTTTAGATCTGTTTAAATCTTCTTACAGAACAGTGCATCTTACATGATACATTCAAGGACCGTTGTAAAGTTGAAAACCTGCTGATTCTTTCTGTTTTTACAGGTTCTGACTGATTATTGGTTTAACTTTTAAAAACAAAATGATTCTTAAACCTGCTGGTGAGTTTCAAGTCCATGAATCCACCAATTACTTCAGCTGTTAAACTGTTGTTACTCCGCCAAGGAACGCAGCGGCGTTATGTGACGATCGACGGTTTGTTTGTCCGTCTGTCTTTGCACAACATTACTCAAAAGCGGACTGACGGATTTGGATGAAATTTTCAGGGAAGGTCAGAAATTACACAAGGACCAAGTGGCTTATAGTCTGGATCCACGGATTTGTTAAAGTTTCTACATCATTGTGAGATAGCGGCACGGCGTCACTGTAACCATGACAACAAGTGCATACATGATTTTGATCCTACTACAAATCCACCGTTGTGGACTTATCAGGACTTATCCGTTGGAAATGATACAAGGAACAATTGATTAAATTGTAGTTTCTGAGTCCCATCAATTCCCGCCACCCGCTACATATTTAGGTCATGTGATTTAGTATTCGTACATAATGTACACGTGCTTAACACATGCCTGTGCTCAGCGCAAAGTAATTGTGTTTGTGGGTACACCTATATTAAATGGTCACATGTGAAGTCTTTAAACCAGTTTTTACAGAGTAAATAGACTGCTCCCTGTCTCTGAGGACTACAGTACCCATGAGCCTCAGCGGCTGAGTGTTGATCAGCTGTTGGTTCTGACTGTTTCTGGATTGATTCTGCTGCAAACTTCAGACTTTAACTTTGTGTTTTGGTGTTTTTGTTTTTCAGAGCTGCTCGGCTCCACAAAGAGGCTCAACGTCAACTTCCAGGACTGTGATGGGTGAGTGAAGAAATCTGAACCGACGCTGTTAACACTCAAAACAAACAAACAAACAAAAAAAACCTGTAAAAACAGCTGGACTTAAATCAAAGCTGCCTCTCAGAGTCTCTTTAGTTAAACCTTCAGCACAAGCTGTTTTTTGTCTTCTCACTGTCTCCTTTCATTTGCTTTTACAGTAAATCCGAGTCATTTTAGAAAAGTTTTTTTTTATCATTGTGGACCATTTTAATGTAATGTAATTTTTAGCAAATTTTTTTGTTATTTTTGGGCAAATTTAGAATGATTCCCAGCAAATTTCTATTATTTTGCTCAAACAAAATCAATTTGTGCAATTTTTAAAAACATTTTGGTCAAGATCGGAGTCATTTTATACAAGTTTTCTTTATTTTGGAAAATTTTGAAACATTTGGGCGAGTTGTTCTTCTTTTGGACAAATTTGAATTTTTTGTTTTATTGTTTCATTTTATTGTTTCTTATTCTCAGAGCAGTTTTATCATATGTGTCTTTCTGCTCACATTTTATTTTCTTTTAAACTATTTTTGAGTCAGTTTGGACAAATTTTTGAAAAATTGGTTACGTTCTATGTAATTTTTCAAAAGTTTTGTTTGTTTAGGACCATTTTTAAATTTAATTTTGGACAAATTATGAGAATTTTAGCCATGGTTTTGTCATTTTGGTCACTTTTTAAGCAATTTTGGATGATTTTTTGTTGCAATTTTGCTCACATTCTATGTGTTTTGCACCATTTTTGAGTAATGTGACAGATTTGGAATCAATGTGGACACATTTTTTAAAAATTGGTCATGTTCTGTGTAAGTTTGCACAAATTTTCTTTGTTTAGGATAATTTTTTATTCATTTCGGACAAATTTCAGATTCATTTGGACCCATTGAAGTCATTTAAACAAATTTTAAGTAATTTTTAAGTCATTGATTAGTTCTGAGTAATTTTGCACAGCTTTATTTTTTTCTCATTTTGAACAATTTTAAATAGTTTTAAACAAATTTAGAATCAGTTTGTTCAGATGATCTCATTCTGAACATTTTGTTTTTCACTTTGGTCTATTTTGGGTCATTTTAAAGATGCTTTTTGGACAAATTCTGAGACACTTAACCACGGTTTTGTCATTTTGGTCACTTTTTAAGCATTTTCGGACACATTTACAATCATTTTGAGAAAATTTTTTGCAACGTGTTGTGCATTTTTTTTTTGGTCATTTTTAACAAATTTTGAATCATTTTGAGCTAGTTTTTGTCAATTTGCTCATTTTATTTGTTTTACATCATTTTTGAGCCATTCTGGACAAATGTAAAATCAATTTGGGCAATTTTTTGAACACATTTGGTCAAGTTCTGAGTAATTCTACACAAGTTTTCTTTGTGTTTGACTGTTTTAAAATAATTTTGGAGAAGTTGTTCTTGTTTTGGACACACTTTAAGTAATTTTGGTCACTTTCTGAGGTGTTTTGCACAAGTTGTATTTGTTTAGGAATATTTTTGAGTCATTTTGACGATAATTTTATCAGTTTGGTCAGTTTAGGGCAGGTTCTGAATAATTAAATACCAGTTTGGGTAATTTTGCTGGTTTCTTCTTTTGATTTTGGTCCATCCTGGACTATTTGGAGTCACTTTGGATGCGTTATTGTCAAATCTTCTGACATTCTATACAGGTCTTGAGTCTCCTTGTGTGTTTGCAGTTTTTCAGTCATTTAGAGTTCATCAAACAGCTTCTCGGCGTCTAGGCAGGAACAAAAGCTCAAAGAGAGTCTGAGAGGTCAGCGGTCAGAGGTCAGGAGTGTTTACAAAGAGCCTGATGACTTCATGTGGCTGACAGACGGCTCTGAAAAATCACAAATGTCTGCTCTGATGTTTTGTCTTTTTAAAGACAAAACATCAAAATGTCCAGAAAAGGCTCAGAGTTCAGAGGGTTCATCAGGATTTAAGCATCAGATCAAATTTGTTTCTGAATCAGAATCTGTGCAGAATTCAGCAGCGGAGTCTGTTTCACTGCTGCTGATTTATTCCATTAATTATAGAATCCAGGTCATTATCAAAGCTCCGCTGTGTTTCCCGGAGGAGCAGCCGAGATCTTCAAACAGGATCCCTTTAAAGAAGTCGCTGTCTGGTCTGAAGTCTCTGCTGACCAAAGTTTAACCTGCGACACCGAACCTTCAGTAGAACCTGATAAATAAATCTGATAAACCTGTAACAAGCTGCTCTGACCTGATTCTTACTCTCAGAACAGTTTTTTTTAAACGATGCAGTAAAAACAACAAAGTGAAGCTTCTTCTCCTCAGAGTGAATTTATCCAGCAGCATCACTGAGAGAAGAAAACATCAAAACAGGGAACCTGATTCTTATTCTTTAACAGGAATAACAGGAATTTATTTCTCCTTTAACCCTCTGAACAGTTTCCTACCATCTCAGAAATCAGAAATGTCTTCTGGCAGACAGTTGGACCAATTTTGAGTCATTTGGAACAGATTTGGATTCATTTTAATCATATTTTGGGCAAATTTTCAGTCATTTTTAAAACCTTTTTGTCCAAAATTTGAATTATTTTAAGCAAATGTTCTTGATTTTGTGCAAATTTTAAATAATTTTGAACAATGTTTTGGGTCATTTCAAGCTAATTTTGTACTATTGTTGAGCCATTTTCACTCAGTTTGAGCACATTTTAGTCATTTTGAACAAATCTTTAGTTACTTTAGCCAAATTTTTAGTTATTTTGTGCAATGTTTAAATCATTTTGAACAAAGTTTGAGTGATTTAGTAATTTTGCACTATTTGTAAGCCATTCTGTCATTTTTTGAGTCATTTTACAAAATATTTAATCATTTTGGACAAAAGGTAAATCCTTTTTGATAGATTTTGAGTCATTTCAGACATGTTTTAAGTAATTTTGGACCAATTTGGAGGTTTTTTCTGCAGTTTTTTTTTGTCATTCTGGACACATTCTGATTAATTTTAAGCAAATTTTAAGCATTTCTGGATGAACTTTAAGACATTTTAGACTAAGTTTAGGTCATTTTGGACAAATTTTGAGTACTTTTTGACACATTTTGTAAAATCTTGGACAAGTTTTGAGCCATTGTGGGCAAAGTTTGATTCATCTTGGATAAATTCATTCAGTGCATTTTTGCCAAATTTAAAAATGAGACATAATGAAGTGACTTTAATGAAATAGAACAATTTTAAGTTTAGATCTGTTTAAATCTTCTTACAGAACAGTGCATCTTACATGATACATTCAAGGACCGTTGTAAAGTTGAAAACCTGCTGATTCTTTCTGTTTTTACAGGTTCTGACTGATTATTGGTTTAACTTTTAAAAACAAAATGATTCTTAAACCTGCTGGTGAGTTTCAAGTCCATGAATCCACCAATTACTTCAGCTGTTAAACTGTTGTTACTCCGCCAAGGAACGCAGCGGCGTTATGTGACGATCGACGGTTTGTTTGTCCGTCTGTCTTTGCACAACATTACTCAAAAGCGGACTGACGGATTTGGATGAAATTTTCAGGGAAGGTCAGAAATTACACAAGGACCAAGTGGCTTATAGTCTGGATCCACGGATTTGTTAAAGTTTCTACATCATTGTGAGATAGCGGCACGGCGTCACTGTAACCATGACAACAAGTGCATACATGATTTTGATCCTACTACAAATCCACCGTTGTGGACTTATCAGGACTTATCCGTTGGAAATGATACAAGGAACAATTGATTAAATTGTAGTTTCTGAGTCCCATCAATTCCCGCCACCCGCTACATATTTAGGTCATGTGATTTAGTATTCGTACATAATGTACACGTGCTTAACACATGCCTGTGCTCAGCGCAAAGTAATTGTGTTTGTGGGTACACCTATATTAAATGGTCACATGTGAAGTCTTTAAACCAGTTTTTACAGAGTAAATAGACTGCTCCCTGTCTCTGAGGACTACAGTACCCATGAGCCTCAGCGGCTGAGTGTTGATCAGCTGTTGGTTCTGACTGTTTCTGGATTGATTCTGCTGCAAACTTCAGACTTTAACTTTGTGTTTTGGTGTTTTTGTTTTTCAGAGCTGCTCGGCTCCACAAAGAGGCTCAACGTCAACTTCCAGGACTGTGATGGGTGAGTGAAGAAATCTGAACCGACGCTGTTAACACTCAAAACAAACAAACAAACAAAAAAAACCTGTAAAAACAGCTGGACTTAAATCAAAGCTGCCTCTCAGAGTCTCTTTAGTTAAACCTTCAGCACAAGCTGTTTTTTGTCTTCTCACTGTCTCCTTTCATTTGCTTTTACAGTAAATCCGAGTCATTTTAGAAAAGTTTTTTTTTTTATCATTGTGGACCATTTTAATGTAATGTAATTTTTAGCAAATTTTTTTGTTATTTTTGGGCAAATTTAGAATAATTCCCAGCAAATTTCTATTATTTTGCTCAAACAAAATCAATTTGTGCAATTTTTAAAAACATTTTGGTCAAGATCGGAGTCATTTTATACAAGTTTTCTTTATTTTGGAAAATTTTGAAACATTTGGGCGAGTTGTTCTTCTTTTGGACAAATTTGAATTTTTTGTTTTATTGTTTCTTATTCTCAGAGCAGTTTTATCATATGTGTCTTTCTGCTCACATTTTATTTTCTTTTAAACTATTTTTGAGTCAGTTTGGACAAATTTTTGAAAAATTGGTTACGTTCTATGTAATTTTTCAAAAGTTTTGTTTGTTTAGGACCATTTTTAAATTTAATTTTGGACAAATTATGAGAATTTTACCCATGGTTTTGTCATTTTGGTCACTTTTTAAGCAATTTTGGATGATTTTTTGTTGCAATTTTGCTCACATTCTATGTGTTTTGCACCATTTTTGAGTAATGTGACAGATTTGGAATCAATGTGGACACATTTTTAAAAAATTGGTCATGTTCTGTGTAAGTTTGCACAAATTTTCTTTGTTTAGGATAATTTTTTATTCATTTCGGACAAATTTCAGATTCATTTGGACCCATTGAAGTCATTTAAACAAATTTTAAGTAATTTTTAAGTCATTGATTAGTTCTGAGTAATTTTGCACAGCTTTATTTTTTTCTCATTTTGAACAATTTTAAATAGTTTTAAACAAATTTAGAATCAGTTTGTTCAGATGATCTCATTCTGAACATTTTGTTTTTCACTTTGGTCTATTTTGGGTCATTTTAAAGATGCTTTTTGGACAAATTCTGAGACACTTAACCACGGTTTTGTCATTTTGGTCACTTTTTAAGCATTTTCGGACACATTTACAATCATTTTGAGAAAATTTTTTGCAACGTGTTGTGCATTTTTTTTTTGGTAATTTTTAACAAATTTTGAATCATTTTGAGCTAGTTTTTGTCAATTTGCTCATTTTATTTGTTTTACATCATTTTTGAGCCATTCTGGACAAATGTAAAATCAATTTGGGCAATTTTTTGAACACATTTGGTCAAGTTCTGAGTAATTCTACACAAGTTTTCTTTGTGTTTGACTGTTTTAAAATAATTTTGGAGAAGTTGTTCTTGTTTTGGACACACTTTAAGTAATTTTGGTCACTTTCTGAGGTGTTTTGCACAAGTTGTATTTGTTTAGGAATATTTTTGAGTCATTTTGACGATAATTTTATCAGTTTGGTCAGTTTAGGGCAGGTTCTGAATAGTTAAATACCAGTTTGGGTAATTTTGCTGGTTTCTTCTTTTGATTTTGGTCCATCCTGGACTATTTGGAGTCACTTTGGATGCGTTATTGTGAAATCTTCTGACATTCTATACAGGTCTTGAGTCTCCTTGTGTGTTTGCAGTTTTTCAGTCATTTAGAGTTCATCAAACAGCTTCTCGGCGTCTAGGCAGGAACAAAAGCTCAAAGAGAGTCTGAGAGGTCAGCGGTCAGAGGTCAGGAGTGTTTACAAAGAGCCTGATGACTTCATGCGGCTGACAGACGCCTCTGAAAAATCACAGATGTCTGCTCTGATGTTTTGTCTTTTTAAACTGAATTATTTTGTCTCATTATAAAGAAGTTAAAGTTCACAGCAGCAAAATGTCACAAACTTTATTGCAGTTATTGAACAGAATTCAAATCTTAACACGATTCACCGACAGTGGAAAGTACATTTATTCAGGTATTACGCTTTGAGTTGTTTTTGGATTTTTTTCTTTTCTGACAAATTTTCTTAGTTTTTGACAATTTTTGGATAATTTTTTACGTTTAGGTTATTTTGAACCTTTTTAAAAATTAATATAGAACAATTTATGCAGAACTTCGAAAAATTGTTAAAGTAAATTTGTAAAGAAATGTGTTTTTTGATGATAGCTTGTCTTTCTAGGCTCATTTTTGTTTTTGCTGGATACCATTGGAGACTTTTTGACCATTTCTGAGTAATTTGGAAGGGTGTAGTTGACACGTTTTGAGTCATGTTTGATTATTTCTTTGTCTCAATGGACCAAAATGGTCTTTTGAGTCATTTTGGACAGATTTTGAGTTGTTCTTGATTATTTTTTGTCTTTTTTAAAATAATCTTTGGGTAATTTTTGACATGTTTATGTTATTTTGGACAATTTTGAATCACTATGGAGAATTTAGCCATTTTTTTGGTCATTTTCAACAAATTTTGTGTCCATTTACACCCAATTTGGAGAACTGAGAGACATCTTGGACACGTTTTGAATAATTTTAGACAAATTTTAGACATTGCGGCCAAAATTTTAGTCATTTTTTAAAATGCTTGCCTAGTTTTGGACACATTTTGGGGGAATTTTGATTGAATCTGGCAACTTTTTGGGTCATTTTGGACACTTTTTGAGATATCTTAGACTGTCTAGAATGTCTAGAGCAAAAATTTTAAACTCTTCTTTTGTAATTTGCACAAATTTTGAGTCCATTTAAACACATCGGGGACTTCAGAGTTGTCGACTCAATTTGAACAAATTTCTGTCATTGTCACTGTGGCCAAATCTTTAGCAATTTTTGAACATTTTTATGTAGTTTTAGATGCAATTTGAGTCATTTTGGACATGTATTGACATAGTTTGGACTGAATCTGTGTGATTATCACCACTGTAAAGTCATTTTAGGTATTTATTGGTCACTTCTCAACAAATTTTGTGTCCATTTACATCCAATTTGGAGAAGTTAGAGTCATCTTGGACCATTTTGAGGAACGTAAAACAAAATTGAGACATTGCGTTCGCACCTTTTGTCATTTTTGAACATTTTTACGTAGTTTTGGACACATTTTCAATCATTACGGGAAGATCTTGAGTAGATTTGACCATTTTTGAGTCATTTCGGAGACATTTTGTATTGTTACATTGAAGTATGAGCTGATCAAGTGTCACATTTGGACCCTGATCAGCTGCAGATAAAGTTAAGTTTCTGTTTTCTGTTTGACTTGTTGAAACAGCGTCTGATATGAAGAACATGACCTGAGGTGTTGTTTCACCAAACAGAAAGAATTCGGCTCTGATCTGCCAGAACTGAAGAAGTTTCCTGGGGGCTCAGATAGTTTTTAGATGAATCATCTCAGTGTTCAGGTTGATGGATCCTTCTGCTACTTTTTCACAGATTTTGGACTCTTCATTCATCTTGAGCAGGTTTTGAGTCATTCTGGACCCTTTTTGCTCATTATGGACAGGTTTTCACAAACTTTGGACAGATTTTGAGTCATTTTGCACTTGTTGTAAGTGTTTTTGGAAACCCTTCCATTCATTTCAGACATGTTTTTCACAGGTTTTGGACACTTTCCTTCATTATGAACACTTTTCCACTAATTTTAGACAGTAATTTTCCCTCATTATGGACAGGTTTTGAATAATTGTGATCAACTTTTGAGGGATTTCAGACATTTTTTCATCCATTTTGGACACATTTTCACTTGTTTTAGTCAAGTTCTGAGTGTGTTTGGACACCTTTTAATTCATTATGGACATCTTTTCACAGATTTTGGACACTTTCCTTCATTTTGGACACCCTTTCACTTACTGTAGTCAAGTTTTGAGTGTTTTTGGACACCTTTTTATTCATTGTGGACACATTTTCAGATTTTGGACACTTTTTACTCATTATGGACAGGTTTTCACAAACTCTGGACGGGTTTTGAGTCATTTTGCGATCGTTTTTAATTTTTTTGGACACCCTTCCATACGTATTTGACATGCTTTTCACAGATTTTGGACACTTTCCTTCAATTTGGACTCTCACTCATTTTGGACAGGCTTTTAGTCATTGTGGTCAACTGCTGAGGGATTTTGGACCCTTTTTCATCCATTTCGGACACATTTTCGCTCGGTTTAGTCAAGTTTTGAGTGTTTTTGGACACCTTTTAGTTCATTATGGGCACTTTTTCACATATATCGGGCACTTTCCTTAGATTTTGGCACTTTTTCACTCATATTGGACATTCTTTCTGTTCTTTTTTGACGTCTCCTGCTGGTTTATGTTTGTTTCTATGGAGATCCGAGCAGGAATGAAGCTGAAACCATTCTGATCATGTGGTGTGTTTTTAGGCAGCCGGCTGCTTCCACTGAGTATTTTTACTGAAGTCTAAAAACAGTTGGAGGGAAAAACAAACCAGCAGAACTGAACTCTGACTGTAAACGTTGAGAGCAACAAGTTTATTCCAGCTTATCTCGTAAAAACAATGCTGTGAATGTGAAAACTGAAGCTGTGATGTTTTAGAGTGACTCCTTTTATGGCTCTGTTTGTGTTTATCAGAACTTTACTGCTTCTTCAGATCTTTAACATGAGGGGAAAATCGTCCAAAATGACTCCAGAATTGTTCATAATCACAGAAATGTGGGGAAAATGTGATCAAATTGACTTGAAACTGCAGAAAAAGACAAATGATTGTCCAAGGTGGCTCAGAAATTGCCCAGAATGACTAAAATCTTTTGAAATGACTTGAAACTTGAAAAACTGAAGCATTAAGCATAAGCAGTCTGCAGTGGTTCATGTCCACTCAGAGGTTTTCTGAAGGTAAAAATGGAAACAGAACGACATGAAGACAGAGACAGGACTCAGAAATGTCTTCTAATGATGGAAATCAGGCATGATTTTTGTTATTTTGGATGATTTTTGCATGATTTTGAACAGTTTTTCATGCATTTTGGACAGTATTTGAGTTGTTTTGGACCAAATTTCTGTCATGTTGGACAATATCTGAGGGATTTTCAAAATTTTTTGCCATTTTGTACATATTTCAACTAGTCCTGGTCACATTGGTCTGTCTGTCTGTCTGTCTGTCTGTCTGTCTGTCTGTCTGTCTGTCTATCTATCTATCTATCTATCTAGTTTATGTGACAAATAGTCCAAACATGAGAAAAATTTCATTGAAAATCA
The DNA here is from genome assembly GCF_022539595.1 of Amphiprion ocellaris. Lineage (NCBI taxonomy): Eukaryota > Metazoa > Chordata > Actinopteri > Pomacentridae > Amphiprion > Amphiprion ocellaris. The sequence goes on along the minus strand of NC_072784.1, from coordinate 10,257,903 downwards.
CAAAATTCTTTCCTAAATGACTCAGAAGTTGTACAAAACGAGTGAAGTTTTGTCCAAAATAACATGTTGTGTCAAAAATGACTCAAAACCTTGATAAAATTAGTGAAAAATTGAGTCCAAAATGACTCAGAAATCATTCCAAAATGACTTGAAAATTGTCTGAAAATCACAAAAATCTTTCTAAAATGACTCAGAACTTGTACAAAATGAGTGAAGCTTTGTCCAAAATAACATGTTTTGTCAAAGTGACTCAAAACTTTGATAAACTAGTGAAAAATTTAACCCAGAATGACTCAGAAATTGTCCAAAATGACTTGAAAGTTGTCAGAAAATCACAACAATCTCTTCGAAATGACTCAGAACTTGTACAAAATGAGTGAAGCTTTGTCCAAAATAACATGTTTTGTTAAAAATGACTCAAAACCTTCATAAAACTTGTGAAAAATTGAACCCAAAATGACTCAGAAATCATCCTAATTGAGGTGAAAGTTGCACAAATTTACAGTCATTGTTGTAAAGAAGCAGACTATTGATGTGGACGTTATGTAGAGTCTTGGCCCTTTGATTTTGTTTTATGTACTTATATATTTTCTGTATTTTTTAGTTGTTATTATCTTTATTTAATAAAACTTAAAACATTGTAAAATACCAGTAAATTGTACAAAAAATCTACAGTTAAAGTATGAATTTCTTACAGTTGAATATGAAGTTCTGAGGCTTAGAAATGATGGAAAAAGTTCATTAAAATGTGATAAATCTGGACACACCTCTATGTATTTAAAGGACACGGAACTCTGGAAATATTCACAGTATGAATAGAACTTTGATCATTAATAAAGTTGCTGGAGAAGATCAGCTGGTATTGATCAGGTGTCTTCACGTGAAGCTTTTTTATCGATCAGGATGAAGCAGCGTCTTGGTCTTCCTCCCGCTGACCTCCTCTCTGGTGGTCCATTACTGCTGCAGCCGCCGGCGGCCACATGAATGGATTCGCTCACGTTATGCAACAGAGCAGCACTAAAACCTCCAGAGTCTTTGTTCCTGGACGTAGTGAAGCATCGCATGTGGCCTTCAGCGGCGTTTCCTCCTCACTGCTTCATCCTGAACACGTGTCGAAGCTCAAAGAAAACAGAATAACGTGGATTTACTGCAGAACAGAATTCAGCATTTAGTCTCAGAAAACTGGGAAAGAGTCTGGACCTGATTATATTCCTTTTCTACAACTGTTATTTACTGAACAATTTACACATTCTGTTCAATTACAGAAAAAAATCTTTGTTTTTGACAATTTGTGGGTAATTTTTTTTTACACGTTTAAGTGATTTTGAACCTTTTTTAATGAACATAGAGCAATTTTATGAGTAACTTCAGATGACAATTTTTAAAGTAAATTTGTAAATAAATTTAATTTTTGATAGTATTTTGTCTTTCAAATATTAACACGATTCACCGACTGTGGAAAGCAGATTTACTCAGATGCTACATTCAAGTATTAAACACCTTATTTTCATTTTATGTTCTTGGACATCCCTGAAGCTGAGTCATTTTGAACAAAGTTTGAGTTGTTTTGGGATTTTTCTTCTTTTTTGACATTTTTCTTTGTTTTTGTCCATTTTTGTGTATTTTTTTTTTTTTACATGTTTAGGTCATTTTGGACCTTTTTAAATTAGCATAGAACAATTTTATGAGTAACTTCAGACAATTTTTAGAATAAATTTGTAAACAATTGTAGTTTTTGATAGTATTTTGTCTTTCTAGACTCATTTTTGTTTTTGCTGGATACCATTTGAGACTTTCTGACCATTTCTGGCTAATTTGGAAGGTTGCAGTTGACACATTCTGAATTATTTTGGATTATTTCTTTGTCTCAGTGGACTAATTTTGGTCTCTTGAATCATTTTGGATGATTTTATTTTATCATTTTGGACAGATTTTGAGTTATTCTTGATTATTTCTTGTCTTTTTTTAATAGTCTTTGGGTAATTTTTGACATGTTTGTGTTATTTTGGACAATTTTGAATCACTGTGCAGAATTTAGCCATTTTAATTTAGTTTTCTTTTGGCCATTTTCAACCAATTTTGTATCCATTTATACGCAGTTTGGAGAACTTAGAGTCATCTTGGACATATTTTGAGTATTTTTAAACAAAATTTTAGCCATTGTGTCCAAATTTGTAGTCATTTTTGACATTTTTTTTTCTAGTTTTGGACACATTTTGGGGGAATTTTTATAGAAATTGACAACTCTGGGATCATTTTGGACACATTTTGAGATAGCTTAGACTGTCTTGAATATCTAGAACAAAAATTTTGATCTCTTATTATAGATAATTTGCTGTAAAATCACTGAAAAAAATCATAAATTTACGCGTAGTTAGAAAATCTTAACGTCCACGTCAAAAATCAGCATTTTTACAAATATTTGTTCTTTTAAGACAATTAACTGTAAAATTACAGTTTAACTAGATTTAAATCAGTTTATTTAGTTAAAAAGTGTGTGGATGCAGCCTCAGACAGGAGAGTTAGACTGCATTCTCCAGGTGTTTTTGGGTGTTTTTGGGTGTTTCCAGGTGTTTCCAGGTTACCTGTAGCTGCAGGTCCTCATGTCTGACTCACAGAAACATAATAACCTGAATCCTGCCTCGGCTTTGTTCAAACAGCAGCGAGTCCAGACAGACTGAGGCTGATTCACGTTTTATTCCGACGATCTGGTTTCTGGTTGAAGCTTTTATTTCCTGTGACGTGTAGTTTTAGAGCCTCTGATGCAGAACATGTGGAGCTTTAAAGTCACATTAAACAGTTTCTGTCCATCCATTATCTACACACTGCTTAATCAATTTCAGTTTATTTCTGCTAAATCTGTTCTGTGCAAGATTGCAAAGTTTGAGTCATTTTGAACAAAGTTTGAATCATTTTGGACAAAGTTTGAATCATTTTGAACAACTTTTGAGTAAACTTGGAGCCATTTTGAAAGATTTTTGAGTAATTTTTGCCACATTTTTGGTCATTTTGCACTATTTTTAGATCTTCTAAGCATTCTGAGGCTGAAGCTGTCGCCACATTTAAGTTCTTTTTTTTTGTCTACATTTATTCTCATTGTTTAGCTCCACAAAAGAGGTGTCAACATTATATGAGATTGATGCATATTTTAGTCTTGCAGCCACGTTTAAGTTCGATCGCCACAGTTATAGGTGTTATTCTGTCTCACCTAGCATTAGCATTAGCATTTATCACCGTGGTTACCTGTCGGCTGGTTTAAGTTAGAAAAACTTGTTGTCTTGTTCTTTGTTAATGAAGTAAACACTGTTAGTGAATAAATAAATCCATGTTATTATTGTTCTTCTGGTTGTGAAACTTTGTGTTTAACTCACCAGGCTGTAGATAAAACTTCCTCCAACTTCTTCTTCTGTGGTGAAGCTGCTTTAAATACAGATGATTTGATTGGTGTGTTTGTGTGTTTTCGACCACTGTAGGTTCTCGGCGCTGCACCATGCCGCCCTCACAGGAACCAGCGAGCTGCTGTCAGCGCTGCTGGAGGCTCAGGCCACTGTGGACATCAAGGACAGCAACGGTGAGTCAATAGTTATCTTTATTATCACCGTTAGAGACGGTTTTATACCGCTGGACTGTCAGTTTGAAGCTAGTTTGGTTCTCCAACATCGTTTACTTGGTTCTGCTGAAGTTAAAAGTTCCACATATTATGGATGACTGTACAAAATTATTTTTTTTGTGACCTGAGAAGCTTAACAGCTTAGTTCAACCCTAACCCTACACCAATTTTGACAATTTTTAAATGATTTTGAACACATTTGGAGTCATTTTGGAATATTTTTGAGTCAATTTGGACCAAATTTTGAGCCATGTTATGCAGGTTTCAAGTAACTTTGGACACGTTTTTGGTGTCTGTTGTCCATTTTCTCCTCACTTCGGTTCTTCTGGTTTCTGTCGACAAGCTTCTGGTTTATTTTTGACTCCTCTGGACAGAATTGGTGCAGTTCAAGTAAATTTGTTGTCTTTCTGACTCAGACTTGTTTCTTCAGGTTCTTGATGGGTTTAAGTCATTACTTTGGGGAGACCAGTCTAAAACCTTCATTCTAGCCTGATTGAACCATTTCTTTACCACGTCTGATTTGTGTTTGGGCTCATTGTCTTGTTGTAACATCCAACTGTGTCCAAGATGAACCTTCTGCTGATGATTTTAGGTTTTCCTGAAGAATATGGAGGTAATCCTCCTTCTTCATTATTCCATTTACTTTGTGTAAAGCTCCAGTTCCACAGAGCATGATACTGCCACCACCATGCTTGATGGTAGGTTTGGTGTTCTTCAGGTTAAAGGCCTCACCTTCTCTCCTCCAAACATATTTCTGCTCAATTTTTGTTCCATCTGACCACAGAACTTTCCTCCAGAAGGCCTTTTCTGGAGGAACACTGTGATGATAAACATGGCCTTTGTCACTTTATCTCCTCTGCATCATATTTGCAGTCTGTCCTGACTTCACCGGTGTGTTTGTTGCAGGAATGCGTCCGCTGCATTACGCCGCCTGGCAGGGAAAAGCTGAATCTGTCCTGATGCTGCTTCGGTCTGGAGCTTCGGTGAACGGAGTCTCTCTGGATGGTCACATCCCGCTTCATCTGGCTGCTCAGTACGGACACTTCGAGGTGGTGAGTAACATTTACTGCTTTCTTTCTGGTATTTGTACCCTTATAGTAACATAAATAATCTATTGTGCTCAATAAATGAAACTCTGTTCAGCAAATCTTTGTTAAAAAATTAATTTCTCCATCCTCAGTGCCAGAAACCTGCTGTGGATAGATCAGAGCTGGGTTTGTTGTAGATTTGGGGTGATTATTGGTGACCCTGTTTCTGTGGATGTTCTGACAGATGAAACTCAGAGGTTTTGTTTTTAATCCTCCCGTCAGATTTGACTCCTTCTGTTGTCGGATGTTTTTAAGGCCGGATTAAGATGAATGTAGGTGAACTATGACAGAAACCCCCCACTGAGAATTTGAAGCTGTGTAGTGTACATCACTATCATTCTGTAATTCTGAAGTGCAGAATGGTCTGACTGCACCCCACAATCATTCTATGTATAATGTAATGTGATGCAGTCAGACCTACAGAAATACAAAATGATTGTGAGGTGCAGTCAGACCATTCTGCACTTCAGAATTACAGAATGATAGTGATGTACACTCAGACCATTCTACACTACGTTATTACAGAATAATAGTAAGGTGCAATCAGACCATTCTATGCTACATTATTCATTATTGCAGAGTGTTAGTGAGGTGCAGGTAGACCATTCTACACTACAGAATTACAGAATGATAGTGATGTGCAGTCAGACTATTCTGCACTACAAAATTACAGAATTGGATCATTCTCCACTGCAGAACTGGCAGGCTAAATGAGACAACTATCTGATTGCCTGTGTATCTTCTGGTTAAAAGTTGCATCTCTGTTTGTGGTTTTCAGTCGGAGATGTTGCTGCAGCATCAGTCCAATCCCTGTCTGGTCAACAAGGCCAAGAAGACTCCTCTGGATCTGGCCTGCGAGTTTGGACGAGTCAAGGTGAGCATTAGTCATTTTATTCATTTCTTTGTGGACCAGTAGAGAGGAGAAAGTTATTCTAAACTCTACAGTTTGGTGTTCAGGACTCATTTTTTAACACTTACATATTCAGATGCATGTTTCTAGTTTCTCCTTCTTTTTCTATCTTCAGTTTGTCATAATTTGCTCAAAATGCCATGAAATTCTTCTCCTTAAGGTTTCCTTAATACGCTCAGTAAATGTTTAAGGTTCTCTCCAAATCTTGGTTAAATACCAAGAATCCCTTAAAGTTAGTCCACAAACTAAAGTCAGAGAAAATCCCTGAAGCTACGTCTGATTCTAAACTACAACGTGATTTAGTTCCTGAAGAAAACTGAACAGACTTCTTTACTTCATTTTTGCTGAGATTTCCTCACGTGTTCATGATTTTCTGTGATTTATAGATCTAATTTAATCATTTGTTTGTGTCTTCTTTGATTGGTTCCTCCAGAAACATCATCTTTTCCTTCTGTGTTTTGTGATCACTATTCAGAAAAGTCTTTCAGTTGCTCATAGTGATCTCAGAATTTTAGTACTATGTCTTGATTTTATCTTAGATATAGGTTGTTGTCCTGTGCTGTGTCATTTTTAAATATATATATGTTTTTTTTACAGATTTACTGTGTCGGTTTTCTTGCTGTTTTCAGTTTTGCTTTTTTTGCTGCTGTCATCTCAGCCTATAAAAAGAATTCAACCTCTTGGAAGTTTTCCCCTTTCATTGCTTTTCAGCAATTAGTCATGATCCATTTAATTATTTTTTTTGACAATAATTTATCAAATAATGATAAAAATGTAAAGTGATTCCACAAATATTCATCTCCTTGCAGTCAGTATTTAGTAGATGCAGCATTGATCCTGAACATCTGGGATTTTACTAGTTATTTTCTATAATTTAACAAACAGGGAAAATATGTAAAATAAACATTTTTACAGGGTGTGAAGCCATTTTCAGGGTTCAGTATCTCCAGAAATATAACTCTCAACTGCTGCTGCTTCGTGAAACTTTGCATCACTTGAAATCACAAACCAGGATGCTGTTTTCAGATGTCACCACCACCCCATGTTTTCAGCTCAACAGACAGAAATAAAGGCATAAATGAACATTTTAATCTTTTTTTTTTTTACCCTGTAAACCTGAAACGTGTCTGGTTGTTCTGCAGCAGTCAAACTGAAACAGTGTTTACTGTAAAATACATCACATTGAGTTCATTCAGACAGACGTCATGTTTCAGAGCTGAGGGTGGTTTCCTTAAAATGAGCCAAACATCTGGATTCGTTCAGAGTTCAGGGTCTCTGAGGTTTTATCTCATATCACCTGCAGCAGCTGTCTGCTGCCACAACTTCAGTTTGACTCCATTTTGTCCTCTGTAGGGACTTTCCTCAGGGAACAATGAACATTGAGAGGAACTCTGTGTTTCCACCAACTGCATAGATGGAGTTCTGGTGGTTTTAACCAAAGTCAACATGATTTTTAACCAGCTTTATATTGCTGTGCATAGATTGATCATGCTTCCTGTTGCCCTCCGAATGTCTCCTCTTTAGTTTTACGTATTTCACTGAGGTTAGCGACATCTTTTCCTAGTTAGAGAAGGTTCAGACAACATGCAATAAAACAACATGAGAGAGAATTTACACGGCAATTTGAAGATGTCAGATTCAGCTCTAGTAAAGTTGTGGGACATTTTAACCGTATGAACTCTGAAGTGAAAACATGAAGAAGGAGAGAGAAAAAGAAATGTTTTCTGTCAGTAGGACTCAGATAGAATGATGGAAATCAGAAAATAAGTGTCATTTATTTTAGAAAAAATGTAAAATCAACACGTCCAACATTTTGCCAACAGATCTTAAGCCACTTTAAATAATGTCGTCTCCACACACTGTAGTTAGTTGTTTATTGTAGTTTGTGTCATTTTGGGACATTTTGGGACAATGCTTTTAGTCATTTTTGTCTTGTATTTGCTGTTTTGTGTTTCATTTGTCTTGTTTTGTGTCTTATTTTTGTCTACTTTGTGTCATTTTGTGTGTCTTTGTGGTTGTTTTGTCTCCTTATGCTGTAGATGTTTTTCTATCTGACTGATTGAAATCCATTACTTAATGTAAAACCATGTGTTCTGGTGTCTCCAGGTGGCCCAGCTGCTGCTGAGCAGTAACATGGTGGTGGCGCTGTTGGAAGGAGAGAGGAAGGAACCGACGGACTCGGCCTTCACGACACCTCTTCACCTGGCCGCTCGCAACGGACACAAAGACATCATACGGTGAGAAAACGTCACATTTAACTTCCTACAGCTCCTCGTGCAAACCTGCAAAACCTTTAAAGGACAATTCTCTTTGTATAAAAACATAAAGTTAGCAGCTACATTAGTCTAAGCAAGATAATGTTAGAAGTTACATTAGCCACAAGATAATGTTAGCAGCTACATTAGTCTAAACTAGATACTGTTAGCAGCTAATTTACTCTAAATAAGACAATGCTAGCAGCTACATTAGTCTAAACAAGATAATGTTAGAAGCTACATTAGCCACAAGATAATGTTAGCAGCTACATTAGTCTAAACTAGATACTGTTAGCAGCTAATTTACTCTAAATAAGACAATGCTAGCAGCTACATTAGTCTAAACAAGATAATGTTAGCAGCTAATTTACTCTAAATAAGATAATGCTAGCAGCTACATTAGTCTAAACAAGATAATGTTAGAAGTTACATTAGCCACAAGATAATTTTAGCAGCTAGTCTAAACTAGATAATGTTAGTTGCAACATTAGTCTAAATGAGATTTTAGCTGCTACGTTAGTCCGAATAAGATTGTTAGCTGCTACATTAACCTAAACAAGATTATCTTAGCTGCTAAGTTAGCTTTAAAAAAGATAGTCAGCCAATATGTTTCCTTAAAGAACATAAAATTAGCTGCAACTCTTGCCTAAACAACGTGTTTGCTGCTGGATTAGCCTTAACAAAATAATGTTATGGCCACTAATTTTGCCTAAAAAAGCTAATTTTAGCTGCTACATAGCCTGTATGGTAATGTTAAATGCTAAACCAGTCTCAGTCAGGTGATGTTAGCTCCTAGTCAGCCTACACAACTTAATCGTAGTTGCTGAGTTAGTATTCAAAAAAGATTTTCAGCTGTTACTTTTGCCCCTAAATAACATAATATAAGCCACCAAGACAATGTTAGCCACAAGTTTACCTAAAACGATCTTGTTAGCTGCTACATTAGCCTCAACAAGGTGTTTCCTGCTAAATCAGTCTAATTTTAGGATATAACAATAAAATAACATAGTAATAAAACATTAACACAAGAAACATCATATTAAACAATGTGACAGTAATAAGTGTGTTCAGATGTATACGTACCTACAACCAATATGTGTCCACATCTAATACATTAATTTCACCACAAGTTTAAGACCCATTGACTTATCATCATTGTTGTTTTTACTGATATCTTTTATAATTTGGTGAGTGGACTGTAAAGAAGGAAGTGATGTCTCCCTGTTGTTTAAAATGTTGGTGAACTCTGCAGAAGTCCATGTGGTTGATGGTCGGAGGCTGCAGATGTAGAAATAGAGGGCAGGGCTGCTGTGGTCTGTGGTCTGTAACCCAATATGAACTGTGGAGCTGGTTCAGTGTGCAGCATTATTGTCGTGCTTTACATTCCCACAGACGGTTTCTGAATGGGAATGCACCTAACTGGCTGCTTTATGGGTAATAACTGAGACACATTTAAATGAAGCAGAGTTTCAGTGTACAACACTTTGTTTTCATGTGAAACAAGTTACAAAGGTCTGTATCATAAAAATGCAGCTCTCAGAGGTATTACTATGTGAAATTTATAAATGTTTATAGGCCCAAAAGATTTCTGAAAACTCTTGTTTAATTAATCATCAACAAGAAAATGTTGAATATATGTCGATAAAAAATAGTTTTCTTTGGATAACTTGTGAATTACATTACAAGTTGAAGTGATTAGTGATGATCTGTGATGTTTACATGAGAAATGATTCAGCATCAAACAGAGGATTAAAGCCTAAGCTGCATCTACAGGGAATAAATAAATATTATCAGAGAAAATGGTAGGTTGCATCATTCACCACAAAACCCCCCAACAAGAAGCAACACAGAATATTCTGAACCAGTGACTTCTGCAAAAAAACAAGTAAATCTGACCTCAAAATGAATAAAAAGTCTCAAATTTGCTTCTTTTATTTAGAAAAAACAACAGAAACATGATATAAACGGACCTGAAGTAAGACCAAAATTCAGATGTGGCTCCTGTGTTTCTGTTCAGTTTCCCTTGATGATGTGTTTCTCTTTATTTGTTGTTGTTTCTTTCAGGTTGCTGCTGAAGGCCGGCATCGACATTAACAAAACCACCAAGTCTGGAACAGCGCTTCATGAAGCTTCGTTGTACGGAAAAACCGAAGTGGTCCGACTGCTGCTGGATGTGAGTTCAGTTCAAAATAAGTCAAGCAGTGTGGAGGTTCGACGTGTTCATCAGGGCTGGAGACGTATCGAGGTGTTAAGACGTGTACTGATACTTAGAAATAAAAAAAAAAAGACCTTTAATACAGTCAAAAACATCGACTTCTTAACTTTGATACAGAAATTTAAAAAACGGAGCTCTATTTGTTTTTCCTGTATTTGTGTTGGCTAAAATAGCGACTGATCTGATCTTGTTTGGCGTAGCATAATGGAGTAGCTAGCATTATATTGTTTAGGCTAATGTATTTGCGAATGTTTTGTTGTTTAGGCTAATGTAGTAGCTAATGTTGTGTTGTTTAGGCTAATGGAGTAGCTAATGTTATGTTGTTTAGGCTAATGGAGTAGCTAACATTATGTGTTTAGACTAATAGAGTAGCTAACATTATGTTGCTTAGGCTAATGGAGTAGCTAATGTTATGTTGTTTAGGCTAATGGGGGTTGATATTATTACTAACCTCTAAATTTCTTTCCCTAAGTCATCACAGTATCAACAGTCTCTAGTTTTGCTTTTCGCTTTTGAAAATAACTGCTAACATTATCCTGTCTATGCAAGCACAACAGCTAACCTTACTTTGTTGAACATTATCTAGTTTGGGCTGTTGCAGCAGCTAGGCGAGATACTTACTAAAATGATCTTTTTTGCGGCAAATGTAGTACGCAGTGGCTAGCGTTGTCATTTTTTTAGAGAAACTTTGTGGACAACATTATCTAACATTTAAGTTGTTTAGGCTAATGTTACGACAAATATTATCTTTTTTAGTCTGACATAGAGGCTAACTTTATCACGTTTAGACTACTAAAGAAACTAACATTATGTCATTTAGGTTAATCCAGTGGCTGACACGATCTTGTTAGGCAAACTTAGTGGCTAACTTTGTCTTTATTTAGCCTAAAATAGAGGCTAAAGTTATTTTGTTTAGTCGTCTGTAGCAGCAAACTTTGGTTTTTTGGCAAACATATCAGCTAACGCCATATTCATTTAGTGTAGCACAGATGCTAGTGTTTTAGACTAACATTGCCCAAATCATTGCTGTTTTGTTTGAATTAGCACATTGTGTGTGTGGAGTTTTTTTTAGAATAAATTAGTTGATGATAATATAGATGAATTTAACGGCTGAGTCTGTAAGGACTAAACTGGAGTCTGAAGACAGATTGTCATTGTTGTTGTCGTTGTTGTTGTTGTCGTCATCCAGGCCGGAGTGGACGTGAACATCAGAAACACCTACAACCAGACGGCGCTGGACATCGTGAACCAGTTCACCACGTCGCACGCCAGCAAGGACATCAAGCAGCTGCTGCGAGGTCACAAGAAAAACTTCATTTTCTGCCAGTTTAGTTTTGTTCACGCTGTGATAAAACATTCACAGATAAACTCCAGCTCACTGTCAAGGAGGAAGTTAAGATGAAGGAGCTGTGTAGTGTTACTCTGACTTTTATCTTTAAACTTTTGGCAGTTTGATAAGTTCTTGTCCTTCCTCTGAGGTTCACCTGACTCTATAAGCTGTAACTCCAGCAGCAGCTGTGTTTAAATTTGGGGTTACGTAACGTTAAAGTCTTATCTGTCGGCTCTCACAGCTTCAAAGAGCAGATTGGGGCTCAAATTTAGCGGCGCTGTATATACAGTATGTGAGCTGCTGCAGGCTCTGTAATCCTGCAGCCTTTTGAAGTTCCTGTGGGAACAGACTGAGGGAATAATGAGCGGTCGTGATTTAAACATGGATGGAGACTTTCCTATCTTGTTTACTTGTGCAGAGCGCAGATGAATAAGTTGAACACGCTGAGCCGCCACGCGCTCTGGATTAATTATTGATGTGTGGTGTTGGCGGCTGCAGTCTGGGAGAGTCTGCAGAGTCTATTCAGCTTCTGTTTCATCACAGGGAATATCTGTGTTTACTTACTGTGTTCTCCAGCTCTGCCTTTTGTATTTTTATTCTGTTATCGTGTCCTTATGTCCTCTTTGGCTGCTTGTAGAAGCATAGAAAGTCATAATCAGGACGTTGAAATGCATAAAGTCAAGTCAGAATGTTCAAAAATAAGGCTGTATTTCTGCTCTCTTTAAGTGGACAAGTCAGGCCTTTTCCAATTTTACATAACGTGTCTGAAATCGGCCCTTGTTCACTCCTGTATAATGGATGCTCAGACACTTGCAGCTGTTGAGTCACGCAACAGTCATTTTGGCATCTAAAAAATGTGACGCATTGAGGAGTCATTGTCAGAAAGTGGTGTTCATATTCAGACTTACTGTATAAAGAAAATCTGTAATTTAATGTGTGTAAATGTGTACAGCTAAAGTCACAGGAAGAGCTAACTATACTGCTGATGTCACAGATAAACAGCCAGTTGTAGGTGTAAAGAGCTAACTACGAAGCTAATATCATAGAAAGATGCTAACTGCACTGTTAAAGACATAGATAAGAAATAGCTTTACTGCTAAAGTCACACAAAGACAGCTAACTACACAGCTTAATTTAAAGAAAAGCGCTAACTACACAGCTAAAGTCAGAAAAAGAGCTAACTACACCGTTAAAGATACAGATAATAGATAGTTTTACAGCTAAAATTCGAGACAAAAGCTAACTACACAGCTAATGCCACAGAGAGAAGCTAACTACACAGCTAAAGTCATAGAAAAATGCTAACAACAGAGTTAAAGTCACAGAAACTATCTACACAGCTGAAGTCATAGAAAGATGCTAACTACACAGCTAATGCCACAGAGAGAAGCTAACTACAGCTAAAGAAAGCTAAAGAAAGAAGCTAAAATATTAAATAATACATATATGTATGAATATGTTTGTGACTATGAGGTTGTTTCTTGTAATTGAAAGAAAACAGTTTTAAAATAAATTCTGTTTCCTGTTCAGATGCGACGGGTGTTCTGCAGGTCAGAGCTCTGAAGGATTACTGGAACCTCCACGATCCAACGGCCCTGAACATCCGAGCCGGAGACGTCATCATGGTGAGACATCAGACTGTGTCAACTCGAACCAGAGTGCATTTATATTTCGGTTTCATGGAACGTTTTCTACCAAACCTGAAGCTTCATTGGGTGGAAGGGATAATATTTCAGATTTTTAGACCCTGGATAGCACCTGGTCTCTGCTGTTATATAATGTTAAAGAAATGATGAACTGAACCTCAGTTCAGACGCAGCTGAAGTCCAGCAGAGCTTTGTCCTATATTTCCATCTGAACCTTTTAGACCTACTCTCTTTTCTATTAATCTGAATGTTTCTACTTCACATCTGAATAAACTCAACATTTAACGTTTTTTAAACACCAAACACGTCTAAACTGTTGTACTAGCATCAGTTTGGTTCCAAAAACATCACAGAAAGAAACAGACACCGTCATTCACTTTGTCCTACGATTTCACATCTATTTCTAACTAATATGTCCATAAAAACAAAACAGGTTAGATTAATGACTTGCCAATAATGAATAATAATGATAATAAAAAAACAACCAGGCAGAAAATGACTGCAAAATGATGCAAAACAACCACAAAATGACCACAAACACACACATAACAGCCACAGTGACACATGAAACAATCATAGAGATGTAAAACAACTGCAGAGACACAAAATTACTGCAAATAAACAGAAAATGATCAAAAAAGACACAAAATGGACACAAATAAATATGAAACTATCACAATGACACAAAGAACAATTACAGAAAGATGTGAAATAACCACAGATGAAAATGACTGCAGAGACACAAAATGACCACAAAGAGACACAAAACAACCACGAAGACTCACAAAACAACCACAAAGAGATGCAAAACAACAGCAGAGACTCAAAATAATTGCAAATAAACAGAAAATGACCTCAGAGATAAACAAAATGACCACAAAGAGTTGCAAAACGACCACAAAGAGATGCAACATGACTGCAAATAAACAGAAAATGACCATAAAAATACACAAAACAAACCCAGTGAAGTCTCTGCTGTTGTGTAATTGTGTGCAGTCGTCTTTTATGTGGATCCTGCTGCTGCTTATATTTAATAAAATCTGTCTTTTACTTTCTGTGATGTTTCATTGAAACTAAAATGTGGTAAAATCCTTCCCTAAATCTCTCTGTTAACGCTGCAGCTCAGACTTGTGCTGACAGTGAAACATAACTCATGTTGTATTCGACCGTGAACCAGCGTTTAACCACAGACTGTAAATCAGTGAATCATCACAGCTTCGTGTTGAGACTCGTGTTAAACATGAAACTCGTCTTCTCTTGTATAAACAGTGGAAAAATCCAAACTTTCACCTCTAATAGTGATGTAGAAATGTCACCATGACAGAATACACCAGATACGGATTTGATTTTATTTGTCTAATGACTTTATTTAATGTAATGTCCAGTATTTAATATATATAAGAAAATAGTCAACGGATGAACAGATAATTAAAGAAACATGTTCAGGCTTCTTTCATGTTGAAGAATTCTGTCCATTAGTAAGCATAAATATGTCTTAAACCATCAATACCTACTTACCTGCTGATCATTAGTCTGAAATTAAGGAAATAGTGAATGTATTTCCTGGATTTTTTACAATAGAAGCTCTTAATTTCTTTCCAAACAACCCCAAAATAATCATTTTACAATCACAGAAGACATTAAAAACACACTTTGACATTAGAATTTGGTGCCAGTAACTATTTAATATTTTGATTATTTATTTTAAAAAAATAATAAATCAGTTGTTTATACAAACATCTTTGGGTAGAAGTTATTTTGCTACTACAATTCTACAGTTTCATTTAGCGGACACTTTTATCCAAAATGACGTACGTTTGAGAGTGGATACAAAATCACCACAAAAACACAGAAAATCAGTAAAAAGATGTAAAATTACCACAAAAAATTGTAAAATCACCACAAAAACACACAAAATCAACATATAAAGATGTAAAATTACCACAAACACTCAAAATAGTGCCAAAAATGCACAATATCACCACAAATAAAGAAGAAATTAGCACAGAAACAAACAAAATCAGCACATAAAGACGTAAAATTACCACACAGACTCAAAATAGTGACAAAAAATGCACAAAATCACCACAAATAAAGAGGAAATTCCCACAAAAACACACAAAATCAACACATAAAGACGTAAAATTACCACAAAAAGTTGTAAAATCACCACAAATAAAGAGGAAATCACCACAAAAATGCATAAAATCAACACAAAGATGTAAAATTTCCACCGAAAGACATGTTTTATCAAGTACAGCTGGAATTATTATTGATTATTGTTTGATTATTCAAACAGAAAACTGTGTTGTTTTTATTTAGTGCAGCTGCAGTCGTTAAAAGGTTAAACTCCTGCACTGTACCAACCAAACAGATCATCAGTTAAAAATAAGCAGCTATTTAAAGTGTAAAAATATTGAGATTTCAGCTTTTCTGCTGCTTGGATCAAAATACTGAACAACAATACACAAGATTCTATGTTTAATTCCGTAACCCACTGATTCTAGAAGTTAAACAGGAGACATGCCCAATGTAATTAATATTGTGGTCTTTAGAAAAAAGAAAAAAAAAACAACAAAACTATAAAACCTAGGCACTAATCAGTTATGAGGACTTCACTGTTATTTTACTTGTATCAGCTAAATGATTAATTAAGATGCTGGAATATTTTCTATCATTTCTTTAAAGTCATTACAGACTATTGATTGATTATCAGAAACTGTTGTTTAATCGACCAGACAAACACACAATCTCCATGTGCAGCTGTAAAATCTATATTTCAGTTCTTCTGCTGCTAAAACCTCAACTAACTCTTTGATTTTTACACGTTTAAAGCATGTTTATGATTGTCTTTTAACATTAAAACTCCGGTATGTCGCCCCCTGCAGGTGATGGAGCAGCACGTGGACGGCCGCTGGAAAGGCCACATCCACGACAGCCAGAGAGGGATGGACCGAGTCGGCTTCTTCCCTCCGTCCATCGTGGAGGTCATCAGCCGGAGGAATGGTCAGTTTATGAAACACCACGAAGCATCAGATGTTGACTCTCCAGGATAAATGTTCACCTCCACAGAGTCCTGGAAGATGTTTGATTAGCTCGAAACACAAAATCAGTCACAATCAGCTGGTTCTGTATCAACAGTAACTTTATTAATGATCAAAGTTCTACCTTCATACTATGAATATTTCCAGACCTACAGGTCCTTCAAGTCCATAGAGGTGGGTCCAGATTTATCACTTTTTAATGGACTTTTTCCATCATTTCTGAGCCTCAGATCTTCATCAGTGCAGCAGATAGACACATGACATTGAACACTTGAGAATTTGTGTCATTTTATTTCTTTTTTTCAGCAATTTTTGATAGCTAAGATATTTTTGAGTCTTTTTGGACATTTTAAAATCATTCTGGACAGATTATGGGTCATCTTTTAGTCATGTTGGGCCATCATTTTAGACAGTTTTAAACCTTTTGGAACAGCTTCTTGTAATATTGAGCTATTGTTTGTTTCATTTTAGACATTTCCTGTCATTTTGGACAAATTAAAATAATTATGGACACACTTCAAGTCATTTTAGACATGTTTTTCATACATTTTGGACAAATTTTAAATCATTTTTGAGTTTTTGTTTGTGATTTTAGACATTTTTGAGTCAGTCTGGTCAGGTTTTAAGTGATTTTCAACATATTTTTGCCATTTTAAACTAATTTTGGAGTCTTTTTGGACATATTTTAAGACATTTCTTAATCATTTTGGACAATTTTTAATACCTTACACCCAGCTCTATGCACTTCAAGGGCCTGAAACTCATATTCATAGCAGGAAGCTAAAACTTTGATCCTTAATAAAGTTACTGCAGATACCAGCATGTTCTGTATCTGCTAACTTTATTAAGGATCAAAGTTTGGAGATGAAAGTGAAGCCGTTGCTGTGCTTGTTAAGATACAGAAAGAGAACCAGAAAAAAAATGCAGATTTAGTTGAGTGCTCTGGACATCGTTATGTTCAGTTTATTTCGTTCCTCAGTACCTCAGACTAACCTCCTGCCTTCAGTCCGTCCTCCTGCTCCTCCTGCATCCATCCATCCATCCATCCATCCATCCATCCATCCATCCATCCATCCATCACATAACCACTGACCTCCACCTCTAACCTCCAGCCTGATAACCTGCTCCTCCTCCTGCTGCTCCCCGTCTCGCCCTGTAGGGGGCGCCCTGTCCCGCCACGCCTCCCTGCCCACCCAGCGCCAGCAGCTGCCCTCCAGAGCCCCCCTGACCTCCAGCCTCAGCTCCGCCCCCCAGACCGACGACTCCTATGCCCTGTACGCCCCCCCCACCCACCTGGTGCTGCCGCTGGCCAACGGCCTCACTACCTGCTCAGGTATAACACACTCAGGTAACACTAACACCTGCAGATCAGTCCAGGTAGAGGGTCGCTGTGCCGGATCAACGCCGACCATGTACTGTCTAAGAGTGCATTCTGGTAGCATCACGCTGTCTGGTCCACATAAATTAAAGGTCTCGGCTACTTTATACAAATCAGGGGCGTCTGGAAGCCACTCAACCTGTTTTCATAATCTAAACAACTTTCTTCGTGTACGAATCAACCAGAATTCCATTCATTCCTATGAGAACCTCCATGATTTTCGATATTTATGTGAAACTCCCCCTTATGTTTTTATCTGGTCCAGAACTTGTAACTTCACAGCCAAAGTTAATGAAAATAGCTAACTACAGAGCTAATGTCATATACAAAGCTAACTACACAGGTAAAGTCATGGAAAGAAGCTAACTACACATCTAAAATCACAAAATGAAGATAACTACACAGCTAAATCACAAAATGAAGCTAACTACACAGAGAGAATCATAGAAAGAAACTAACCACACAGCTAAATCACAGAAAGAAGCTAACTGCACAGCTAAAAATACAGAAAGAAACTAACAACACCGTTAAAGTCACAGAGAGAAACTACACAGATAAAATCACAGACGCAACGATACCTCATCACTTATAACGCACCGCGACGCTAGCAATGAATGGGCATCGCTGTAGCGACGGATCAAATGGCCACGAACCATTACGCTGAATCGCACCTTGTTTCCATGTAATTCAGGAAAATATTTAGTTCCTATTCCTAGTATGAACCTCTGTAGTATCTGTGTTGCACAGCTAGAATGTGTTAAACTAGCTAAACCAGCTTCTTTTGTAGTTTCACATTTAAACAATATGACTGCCAACACGGTCAAACAACTCAGTAGCCTTTTAGCCTGTTAGCTGTCTCATTTCCAACTTCTTTTTCCACACAGTCCGGCCTCTTTGTAAATCCACCACAAAAGTTCATTTTTCAACTTACTCGAGACGGACTGAGTTTTGCAGTCACATCGGAGATCACAGAGGTTCTCATCGGAATAAACAGAGTTCTGGTTGATTTGTATACAAACACAGAGCTGTGTGGAAACGAAGTTCCTAGATTACGAAAACAGTTCATCAAAATGTGTTTCTAAAA
This sequence comes from Amphiprion ocellaris, assembly GCF_022539595.1. Taxonomy (NCBI): domain Eukaryota; kingdom Metazoa; phylum Chordata; class Actinopteri; family Pomacentridae; genus Amphiprion; species Amphiprion ocellaris. The sequence continues at coordinate 10,239,343 of NC_072784.1, read as the reverse complement.
ACGTTTAAGGCCAGGAATAAGCTGCTGAATCAGTCTTCATTAAGATCAGCAACGGTCAGTTTAGAAGTTTTCCAGAGGTTTGCAGTAAGTCCTCAATATATCTAAGAACTTCTACATCCAAACATTTTTGCAAAGACATGCAGGTCGACTTTGCTTTCCTGAGTAACTGGGCCTTTGGTTTGATTTTAGTAAATAAATATGAATATTAAGAGGGGTAACACCTTTCCCCACTACGTCAAGGTCATGAAGGAGCCAACATGTTCATGTGAAATAAAAGCAGGTAGCTGATCTGCACAGGTGTGATTTTATCTCTAACACTTCAACAGGAGGATTCTCACTAAACTGCATGAAGATCAAAGGTGTTTCTATCTCAGTTCAGAGATCCTCCCTACCATGTGACCTTAACACGACTCACCTCCTCAGTCAGGCTTCCCCTTGACAGAACCAAGTCCATCCGAGTCTTTGTGTCTGATAGGTTTGTCTCCGAGCCGCCGGTCTCAGTCCGGGTGTCCCTTCGAGGACATCTGGGTTCTCAGGGACTCGTGTCATGGTAAGAGTCCGAACGTCGGCTTCTCCTCCCGGCTGCATCACTGCCCGCAAACGCTCTGCATCGGACCCCACACACCAAGACCGAAACGGAAATACTGTCCGATAGGCGGGATGACGGGTCGCCTCCGGTCGCCTCAGTTCATCTCATATCACCTCATATCACCTCACTTCTTCTGCTGTCATCTCATTTCACCTCCTGTCAAATCACATTATCTCAAGTTTTCTTGTGTCGCTTCACATCGTTCCATGTCACTAAAATTATATGTTGTCGCTGCAAACTATCTCTAGTCGCTTCAGGTCACTTCACAGTATGTCAAGTCACTTAACATTATCCCATGTTGCTTCTCATTATCACAAATCGCTTCGTGTTGTCTCACATTGCTTCGCTTTATTTCATGTCGCTTTACTTTATCTCAAGTCACTTTACATTACCCTATATTGCTTCAGATTATCTGGTCACATTATCTCTAGTCATTTCACTTCATATGATCTCATTTTGCTTAATATTATCTCATCACAACATTATTTCAAGTTGCTTCACATTACCTCATGTCACTTCACATTATCTAAATATCTCAAATCATTTCACATCATATTATCTCATTTTTCTTCACTTTGTCTCTAGTCTATCCAAATATAATATCTCAAGTCATTTCACTTCATATTATCACATTTTGCTTAATATTATCTCATCACAAAATTATTTCAAGTTGCTTCACATTACCTCATGTCACTTCATATTATCTAAATATATCTTAAGTCATTTCATGTCATATTATCTCATTTTTCTTCACTTTATCTCTAGTCGCTTCAATATATCTCAAATCGCTTCACATTATCTCATGTTGCTTCTCTTGATTTCAAGTCACTTCACATTATGTAATTATAACATTATCAAGTCATTTCACATCATATTATCTTGTTTTGCTTCACTTTATCTCTAGTCGCTTCACATTATTTCATATTGCTGTGTGTTATCTGATGTTGATTTATCTCATGTCACTTCACATTGAAGTAGTTGCTTCACATTATCTTACATTGCATCCTATTATTTCATGTTGCTTCACATTATCTAATCACAAGTTTGTCTCAAGTCATTTCACTTCATATGATCTCATTTTGCTTTACTTTATCTCTAGTCACTTCACATTATCTTTAATCACATTTCACATTTTTCACATGTGAGTATCTCATTATTTGATGTTGCTTCACACTATCTGAATATCTCATTATTTCAAGTCGCTTCACATTGTCTCAAGTTGCTGTTATCTAATGTTAATTTACATGATCTCAAGTTGCTTCACATTATCTCGTCACAGCATCATCTCAAGTCGATTCACATTATTTCAAACCGCTTATCTCAGTCACTTCACATTATCTAATCACAACATTATCTGAAATTGTTTCACATCATATTATCTCATTTTGCTTCATATTATCTCAAGTCGCTTCCCATTATCTCATGTTGCTGTGTGTTATTTAATGTTGATTTGTATTATCTGAAGTCACTTCACATTATCTCATCACATTATTCCAATTCACTTCACATTCAAATTGCTTCTCGTTATCTCAAGTTGCTTCACATATAATTCCATTATCTCAAGTTGTTTCACTCCATATTATCTCATTTCGCTTCATATTGTCTTATGTTGCTGTGTTATCTGATGTTGATTTACATTATCTCAAGTCGCTTCACATTACCTCGTCACATTATCTCTAGTCATTTTACTTCATATTATCTCACTTTTCTTTATATTATCTCAAGTCACGACACATTGTCTCAAGTCGTTTCATATCATTTCATATCACATTATCTCGTCGCCTTACACTACTTCACATTTCCTTGTCGCCTCACGATGAAGTTAAAAACACAAACTCACCTGTTAGTGAGCTTCCAGGTGTGTAAGGTGACATCACACAGGTGTCTGTAAACAAAGCCCACATATTACAGGAGCTGAATAAAACTAGTCACCTGGTCACAGGTGAGTCGTCTTGGTGTGTCGGGTCCAAACAATCTGCTTCAGGCTGAACTCGCGGTCAGAGCTACCAGTAATCCCTGTTCTCCTCACTGCTGCCACCAGAGGGCGACACCAGCTCATCCCTGTTCTATTTCAGATAGAGACTATGGCGTTCATTCTAGATTCACAGGGTGTTTTGTCATGTTTTACAGTCTTCTATTATGCAGGAAGTTTGAGGAGATTTTGTGCATATTTCTTGCACTGATCAATGAAAGCAGATCAGTAATAATCTACTGAACCTGACAGGTTGATCACAGCTGCAGTGAGGAGTTTTTACATTAACTGAGACTTTAAAGACAGTTTTCAGTGCAGGATCTGTCTAAAAATTAATTTTCCACCAGCTTTTTGGAAAATCTGAAAGGTAACAGTCTGCAAGAGTGCTCTTTAGAAAGTCTCACCTCAACCTCAGATGTCAAAAATGTTACACAGACGACCCTAAAGACAAAAATATCCTCACCAAAAAACTGCCATAAACCCTTTATATATTAATATATAATAAGTTCTATCTGGAATTTTGTTATTAGCACAGTCTGAAATGTATCGCTGATTAGCAGCAACTTTGTGTGATGCATTATTATGTGTTTTTATGTCAGATTTTTACAAAACACATTCAGAACCCGAAAGAAAAAAATGTCTTAGTCAAAAAGCTGTTATAAAAATATTATATATTAATATTATTTCCCACTTTTACTGAGTCATATTTTAAAATAACATCAGTCCCGATCATAGCTACTAAAACTTCATTAATTTTCAGGATTTTAAACCTTGAAATGCTAGACTGTTTACATAATACCACAGTTATTATTTTTTAAAAACACAAAAAATGTGTATATTTGCTATAGTAAATGGTAGGTGGATTTTTCTTTAGTATCACAACCTTTAATATGTTAATGATGAGCAACAACATGGAGTGTCAGATTATTCAAAACTCACGTGGACCTTGACGAAAAATTGTCATCAAATATTTTATATTAATGTTATTTTAACTATAGCTACCAAATACTTATTCATGTTGTGATGGCAGTGAGATCAAAAATAGCAGGTTTGACAGAGACAGTTTTGTCTTTAAGTTCTTTTGGGAAACTTTATTGATTTTTAAAGGGTTAAAATGTCAAAATTCCCACAAAAAACACATTCCTTTACCAAAAGTGATGTCACATGCATTAACACAGCCAAGCTTATCAAAACATTTGAACATGAAAACGACACAAAATTGGTCACATGAGGGTTAGAAGACTTTAGTCCTGCTGCTGCCACCTCCCCCCGTCCTTTAAAATCCTGCTCCAGCTACCTGGTCGGACTCACCTGCAGCTGCTCCTCTGCATCCCGTCGTCACACCTGAGCTCCTGCAGGCTTGTTGCTCCCGACGCCGATCCTCTCCGCTCACGTGTCGTTTCATGACGTGTCGGGATTTTTATCTTTGTGTTTTTCGTTTGCAGCCGGAGACAGGAACAGCGTCGGCAGCACCGGCAGCGTCGGCAGCACTCGGAGCGCCGGCAGCGGCCAGAGCACCGAGAGCAACCACGCCGCCAACGGACTCCATCACAACACCGGTCACCATGACAACAAGGTAGGGTCAGTCCAGGCTAGAACAGAATCAAATTAATCTGCTTAAGACACTTAATACACTTTACACTTTACACACTTAACCCTCGTGTCGTCCTGCGGGTCAAAATTGACCCGTTTTAAAGTTTGAAAATGTGGAAAAAAATATATATTTTCACAGTGAAACTTCTGATGTCCACATTTTCAACATTTCTGGGAAATCTTTGAACATTTTTTGATGTAAAAAAAGAAATGTTAAAAATGTTTCTCAGGAACATTCACAAAAAAATCAACCAAAATCCAGCGAAATTTGATACATTGCCAAAAAAGAAATATCTGTCATGATTATCTCAACCTAATAAAAAGAACACAATCAAAACTATTCTCGAATAAATTCATTTTATTATTGTTTAGCTAATTAGAAGGTGGTTGTTATTAAATTGGGACAGTTATTTAGTTGACATTTTAGAGGTATCCAGTCATTTTTTATTAAGTGATTGTTTTCATTATAATTATGGAATTTGTAAAGATGCGATCATAATGAACATAAAAACATTAGTTTTTTTGAAAATTTTTTTTGGCCTTTTTTAAGCTTAGTGAGAGAGAGACAGGAAACGGGACAAGAGTTGGGGGAAGACATGCAGCAAAGGGCCGCGAGCGGGAATCGAACCCGGACCATTGCGTCGGGGACCAGCCCCTGTACATGGGTCGCACGCTTAACGCGTTGAGTTATATGGGTGCCCTAGTTTTTTGACTTTTAATAAAAATATATGCAAGATATATCCCATGGACTTCAAAAGTCCCTCAATTGTATATTGGCCCAGCTAATTCATGCAGCGTTTTGCTCAAATAACACATAAAATGGCTGAAATTTCCCCTTATTTTCTGAAATTTTCAACTTTAAAGTTATACTTTTCCTTAATGTTATCTTCTACATGTCTAAGTGGCTTCTATTTTAAATACCTTAAATGATGCTGTATGGCTTCTTTCTTCTTCTGCTCCTCAGTTAAAACCTGTGAACTCACTGTTTTTGTTTCGTGTGCAGGCGGCGCCCCCTGCTGTCGATGCAGGACACTCAGCGGACCTCAACAAACAGCCCGATCATCCTGCAGGTGCGTTCAGGATCCTTCAGATCGTATCAGTAAACACTGTGTGAAATGAGGGAAAACCAGAGTGTATGTGGAAACTTTCAGACAGTAATACAGTCCTGTGTTTACTCCACTGTTGGTCGTAGAGTTTGGATACACACAGAAAAACGTGTCTCATGTTAGATATTTTATACAATATAGGACTTCAATCATCTCCAACTGTGTCTCAGCTATATTTCCGATCACACGTCTTAAAATCGGATATTTGAGGGAAATATTTCTTACTTTGGAGTGTTTTTTACTCTCAGGTGGGACTCCACGGAGGCCGACGGTGACGGTTCAGAGGCCTGCAGAGCAAAGCTTCTCCCAGCAGTTTGTTCGTCCTCAGCAGCTGCTGGAGGGGAAGGTAAAGCCAACCCGGTGTTCTTGTTTTGCATCTCAGTAATTTACATTCACACACTGAGTTGGGAAGAAGATGTAAATGTAAAACTACTAGTGTCTACTTCCTTGTCAGAAAAAAACGGCTCATTCAACAACTTCCTACATCCACAACTGTTTTTAGGTACTGGCCCTGATAGAAACTACCTCAATTCTTTACAAATCCTTCGATATTTCACTCATCCCTTTATTTATGTGTGACAACAGCTCAGCTCAGATATTCTCAGACAACTCCATAAGCAAAGCATGTTTGTCCCAGGGCTGCGGTCAACCTGAAGAAAATCTTTCTTTAAATCCAATCTAGAAACTTAGATTTGTCTTAAAATATGCTCAGATCTTTATCAGTTTGAACTCTTAACACTAAAATCATTGAATTGTTCGATTGAGTCAGTGAAAGTAGTCTGAAGGTGGAGATTTTGACCTTCAAAAAAAAACAAGCTCCCAGAAGACCTAACGTCAAGAAGTGTTGATTTGCATAAAAATGCAACGAGTCTCCAAGAGCTTAGAATTGAAACAAACTGTCTGTAAATGAAGTTAGTATTCAACCAAGAAGAGTCTTGGTGGACGGTAATCAAACTGACCCTTTAATCAATCCATTGGTTGTGACTCCACCTCTGGTCTGTCCAGCTTAAATGAATTCCAAATCAACAAAAACAGCTCACATTAGCAGCAAATTAAATCACTGTAACCAGGTTATTTTCTACTTTAATCAGGTTGTGTTCCATATTTATTTCTAGAGAATTTAAGTCTTTTTTTTGTGAATTAGGACAAATGCATTCTGAAACATTTAGGCATCCAAATCTCCTTTCATCACAGTTTTCAATCAGTAAAGACTCCAAATAATTGAACTGATAACAGCTACAACAATTGGAAACTCAGCCCAAATCCAGATAAGTTTTTAACTAGTCAGAGAGGAATCACACCATAAAAACATACAACAAGTAGGAAAGGAAAACAACCTGAAAAGACGCAGCTGAAATCAGTAATAAATTTGTGGTACTTGTGTGTTTTAGGATGCAGAAGCCATCTATCAGTGGCTCAGCGAGTTCCAGTTGGAGCAGTACATCGGGAACTTCCTGAATGCCGGATATGATGTACCGACCATCAGCAGAATGACTCCTGAGGTGAACAAACAGTCATCACACACTGGTGGTGTATTAACATACAGGAGTACTGGAATTGAATTCAGTCACACTGACTGAAAGACATTTGCCATCAGCATATGATGCTCAAAATTTTGACCTGATCAAAAGCCAGTCTGTACCTTGAAATAACATGTTACCTAATTTGGATTTCATAATGAATTTGGGTCCAGTGGAGTTGTCTTATCCTGCAGTTCATGCGCTCCCTGACTCTCTGGTGTCTTATTGTGTGCTCAGGATCTGACTGCTATTGGTGTGACCAAACCAGGACACCGCAAGAAGATCTCTATTGAGATCAACAACCTGAACATCCCTGAGTGGCTGCCAGAGTACATCCCAGTAAGACTCACAGCTGTTTATGCATCTGCTGCTGCATGAATGATGAGCATACTGACTTCCATCTGAACTGATTCATGTCCTTGTCCCTTAGTCTGATCTCGGCGAGTGGCTCAGTGCCATCGGACTCCCACAGTACCACAAGAAACTCGCAGAGAACGGCTACGACTCCATCAGCATCGTCAAAGACCTCACATGGGAGGATCTGCAGGAGATTGGCATCACCAAGCTGGGTAAGGACATGTGAGAACTTGATATTTCTTTACCATTTTCTGAACAACTCTTATGTTGTTTGGTCTGATGGTTGAATTTTCCCTCCAGGCCACCAGAAAAAGCTGATGTTGGCGGTGAAGAAGCTGTGTGACATCCAGAGGGCTATCCTTCAGGCTGAATCAGGTCAGGGCACGCTACGACGCAAAGGCCCCGGAGCCCTCCACCTGGTCGCCATTGAGCCACCTGACTCTGGTGGTGAATGTTCTTCACCTCACACGCCAAAGATGCTGACTTTCCAGGACAGCGAACTGAGCGCCGAGCTGCAGACGGCCATGTCGAGCCACTACAGCGGCTGCGAGGAAGGTCTGGCCATCAAGAATGCAGTGGGGATGTCTCAGAGCCAGGAGAGCATCGACACTCGATCCAGAGGCTCCGGTCGCTCCCAGGACCCTCCTACAGCCTCCATTAACCCCCACAGCTGGTCCCAGGAGAGCCTGGAAGGCAGTCCTGCTAAAGAGAGGAACCTTCCTGAGGGCTGGGACCAGAGACCCCTGCATCAGCAGCCACTGCCCAAACAGGTGCCTCTTGGTACGGCCACCGTGTTCAAATATCCAGCCATCCCAGCCAAGCCCAAGCTGTCTGGATCTCGTGGCAACTCCCCTCATGGTTCCCCAGCTCTGAAGGGTTTCAGCTACCTGCATTCTCACTGTGGCTCCACAGACCTCCGCTCATCTCACAGGTCAGAGAACCACACCATGACCTTGACACCACCCAAGAAACGCACACAGAACATGACTCGCTATGCTCTGTCAGACGGAGAGCCTGAGGAGGATGACGAGGAGCTTGCAGTTCCTCCTGGAAACGTGCCGTCCTATGCCACTTTGACCCGCAAGCCTGGCCGCAGCCAGCTGGCTCGATTGCAGTCCAGCCCAGAGAAGAACGGCAACGTGGGACGCAGTCAGTCGTTTGCAGTGCGCGCCCGGAAAAAAGGTCCCCCACCTCCTCCTCCAAAGAGACTGAGCTCAGTAAGCAGCACCACCAGTGGCGAGCTGAGCGACAGTAGCACCACATCGTCCTCTGGCGGCGTGGTAACTGACAGTCCTGGGAGTGTGAGGAGCATCGCAGCTTCTCTGGAAAGTGGCACTGAGGGGAACAACTCCCCAGGACATAAACCAGACCTCGTCCAGCAGGAACCTCATTCCTTCAGCTCTGCAGAGCCCAGAGAGGCGGTAGGGGCTGAGGAGGAGGGTGCAGAGCGAGTGTGTTCCCACCCAGACATGCAGCAGCACCGAGTTGGACCGAGGGGTGAAGTCCGACTCGGAGGAAGAAGATTCTAAAGGTCGTGGACTGGAAGGCTCCTCGTCCCCTCAGAACAGCTCCAGTGAGTGCATCCCCTTTGCCGAGGAAGGCAACCTGACCATCAAACAGAGGCCCAAGGCTCCGGGTCCGCCCAGGGCTGAGGCCGTGCTGGAGCCTCCCGACAAACAAGAAGACAAGAACCTGGATGTACCAGAGTTTAACCTGAAGGAGTCGGACACGGTGAAGCGACGACACAAACCCAAAGACAAAGAGCAGGGTGAGGGCTCCCCCTGCAGAGAGGGCACCGGGTCTGGGTCTGGCCGCAGCAGGCCTCCATCCCAGAGCCAGGAGGAGGTCAGTTTGAGGATCAGTGAGGCCAGTCTGGAGAGGCCATCCAGTCCAGCTACAGGGTCACCCATCAAACCTCCACTTTCCCCCAAACCTGCTGTTGCCCCGAAACCTGTCCGCCACAGTCTGCTGGCTGCACAGAGTAAGATACTCGCATCTTACAATTATACCGTAAATACTGTATGTCACTGTAAAATAGAAAAAACTGTAAATTTGCCTTTTTTGGTGACTACGGACTGATTGCTTTTGACCGGACTCTTGACTTGGAAGGAGGTTATTTGTTGCTTTTGTCTTGGGAAACGTTGCCTTGACTTGGACATGACTGTGACATGGTCTTGAAAAAATTGTTCTTCTTGGTTTTGAATTTCAACTTTTATAGGGAGTTTCTGACCCAGAGTAGGAACTTTAACTGTTGTTTCTGACTTGGGACTTGTTTATCTACATTTGGACCCAGTCTGCTGTTGATTCGTTGCTCATGAATCTGTACTTGTTGCGTATGACTAGGGACTTGCTTGTCCTGGCTTAGGCCTTACTGGTCTTGGTTTAGGACTTGCTGGTCTTGGTTTAGGACTTGGCTGTTTTGGTTTGGAACTCTCTAGTCTTGAATTGGGCTTTTGCTTGTCTTTGGGATTTGCCAGTCTTGGTTTTAGGACTTGCTGGTCTAGGATTCGGACTGATCATCTTAACTTACTACTTGCTGGTCTTGCTTTGGGACTTTACAGTCTTGGTTTGGGACATAAGAAGACCTACTTGACTTGGGTAGGGGGTTTCTTATCTTGGATGGGACTTGCTTGTCTTGGTTTGGGACTTGGTGATCCTGGTTTGGAACTTGGCAGTCTTAGTTTAGAATGTCCTGTTTTTAATTTAGGATGTAGTTGTTTTTTGGATGTTGCTGGACTTGATTTAAGACTTGACCCTGGCTGACATTTACATATTGTCTATATTCTCCTTCTGTAGGACCCTCATCTCCTACTGTGACCATCAGTGTGGTTCAAAGCGTGGCCTTCGCCTCTCCGTCCTCACCCGCCCACAGACCCCCAGCTTCAGCTTCGGCCCCTCAGAGCCCCTCTCTGGCAGCGGCGAGACCTCAGGTGTGCGTCGTGGGTCTGGGTCATCTGCATGAGGAGTCGGAGGTGGTCCAGCAGAGACTGGATCAGACCAGCACATCCCTGGCTGCAGCTCTGATGGCCGTCGAAAGCAAACTGAGCCTGGATGACAGCTCTGAAGGGTGAGACCAAAATGATCAAAATGTCCATGAGATGGGAACCCCAGTAGCTCAACAAGTTGTGTGGGCGACCGATAAACAGGGGCTATAGTCCTCAACGCAGCGGTCATGAGTTTGAATTTGAATACAGTTCGTTCCCCTATTCTTCTCCCCACTTTCCTGTCTCTTTCTCACTGCTGTCCTATCAATAAAGCTGAAAAAAGCCCCAAAAAATATCTTAAAAATAATATATATATATCCATAAGCTATCAGTCAATCAGTCAATTGCATCCGACGGAATCGGTGACATGAATAAAATTCTTCATCCAGCTCATTTTGTCCAACATTGCAGTCAAAAGTTCTTTGCCTTCCAGACCAGTGTCTTCTTCTAGCACCTTCCTTAATGTTGTGCTCGGTCTGCCAACCCTTCTGACAGCATCAGGGTTCCATAACAGTCCTCAACCAGCTGCTTCGTTGTGTCTCACCACATGTCCATCCAGGGCTAGTCTACGATGACTAGTGATGGTTGACAAGCGTGCATGTGGACCATGTAGCGACTTGTTGGTGAGGTGCGATTTCCAGGAGATGTTTTGTACCATCCGTAGCATTCTGGTATAAATCCCATCAATTCTTTTTGAGAGACTTCGATAGTGACCAGGAGTCAGATCCATAGAGTAAGACGGATTCCACTGATGCCTAGAATACTCTCATTTTGGTTGTTTTAATAGGAGATACCCATACTTTTGACAGAGAGTTTAATGCTCCCCAAGCTTTACCAGTTTTTTTGTTTCTATATCATGTGCTATGTTGGTGTGGCCTCCAAGATAAAGGAAATCGTCAACTTTTTCGATTTCTACCCCATCTAATGCATGCAGTGTCTCTTCAGATGTTGGGTTAAGGTGCATGAACTTCGTCTGTCCAGTATTCAGGAAGAGTCCAATCAGTCTTGTTTCTCGCTCTACCTGATGCAGAAGGTCTTGTGCTTCACTGAGAGTGTTTTCCAGGAGGGTGATGTCATCTGCGAATGCAAATTCTGAGAGGAATTCAAGATATCAACCATATCTCAAATTTGAGTTTGTGTTTGTATTCATGACCCCTAGGGTGGGTTACAGATGACCCCAGCCCAGGGTTTGCGGGGGCCATTCCAAGGTCTATGTTTGGACCTTAAATAGGATCGAGTGCGACATATCAATGGGAGGACTGGTGTGAAAAACTAGGTCTTCCTGTCCATTATTCCTGCTGGCTAGTGTACCCAGAGGATACATCCTGATTGTGCAGCACCACCTCCAGGCCAAAATCTCCTCTTGGATTTGCATTCTGTTCATATTTTCGAATTGTGTGTAATTTATGTTTCTTGTGTCTCATCGTTTAGCAGCGTGAGCACAGTAAAGTCTGCAGGGACCATCCTGGATGACATCGGCAACATGTTCGACGACCTCGCCGACCAGCTGGACGCGATGTTGGACTGAAGACATCCCATGAGATAAACATTATCCACCTTCAACCTCAGGAATGGAAAGAAAAAAAGGGGATTAATGGAGGGTTTTCCCCATCAGTGTTTCAACCTGCACAGTCGGAGGAGCTGCAGTCAAACACTCGCCTGAACACCAGCACTTAATGTCCAGCGTGCTTCCTCAATGCAAACCAGGTCCTTCGCTCACATTTCTAACTGGCAGCTGAATCTGGTTTCCAAGTCGATGCAGCGCAAAATTTTAGCTGTCGAACACGAACCAAACAAGGACACAAATGTTGGAGCGGTCCACTGTGAAGAGAAACTCCTGAGCAGATTATCATATTACTGTCAAACACTAATATTGTAACATGAAGTTTTATGTTTTTATATTATAATATATATTTAGAGCCGAAGTCCTGCTGCCACCTACAGTCCAGCTTCTGTTCCAGCGGCCTCAAAACAATCTCAACAATCTCACAGAGGGTTTTTTTTCTATCTTAGTGAGGAAGTCAAGTGTTCCTGATAAATGAGGATCTACTACAGAGCTCAATCCTAGTTGGTGTCACTTGTTGTGACCTCAGTTAAAGAAGATGTTGATTTTAGGATGAAAGTTGCAGCTTCTGGTTGTCGACATCTTTTAAAATTAGAATCAGGACCTTCTGGACCAAGAGATCAGGGTTGTCTGCGTTCACACTCTGAAAACTTGCCACACTACCTCGTACCAAAATGCCGACTGGTCCACACACAAGCTCGTGTTAGCTCCTTTAGCTACATTGTGCTAGCATGGCAGGCCTGTTGAAACACTACCAGCAGCTTCCTGTGAGTTTCAGGCCTTTTATGAGCCTTTACGTTTTATTAAGGGAGCAATAATTTTTAAACTGAGCAGCAGTACTGTTATTAGACGACCTGGATTTAGTGTTGAGAAAGATGAGTTACTCAGTAGTTTTGGAAAGAAGTTGACAATTTTTAAAACTGGTTCCAGCTAAGTGTTTTTATAAAGCACCTGAACAGTTGGATAGTCACCCCTAGAGCTGGTGGGGAACAAAAACAGAGCTAAAAGAGAGTGAAGATTGGTTGCTGTCAGTGTCATATTTACTACTTCAGCTTGTTCTTGCTGCCCTCAAGAGGCCAAAAACGCATCAATTTGTGCATTTTTAAGCAATAACTTGTCATCCACAGCTCTCTGGAACTTTTCTAGCCTCTTTTAACTCCTAGTTTTGTTTTAAAGAACAATTCCTTTCTGGTTCAGTGTTTCCAGGTAAGAGCCAGATGTTTCCCCAGGAGCAGGTGGAGACCAAAAACAGAGCAAAAAGAGAGTAAAGATCAGATAAAGATTCATAAACAATATCGTCAGTGTTGTGTTCTCTACTTTGACTTGTTTCTGCTGCTCTCAGGTGGTCAAAATATTTAATTTTATGCATTTTTGACGAAACTTTTGGTTAAAGGTGTCAGAATACCTTTTAATTATCACTTTTTACTGTTTTCTTGTTGCTGGAACAAAATCTGGACGACTTAATTTCCTCTTTGGCTCATTATTCTCGGCATCTGACCATTTCAAATTTTACCTTTGTAATATTTAAAGAAATCTATTTTATACCGAGCGATTTCAACCACGTGTAGGTTTCTGTTTGTGTTGTCGAGGACTGACCTTTTCTACTCATATGTGTTTATGAAGCTACAACAAAACCTGTAAAATTTCTACAAAAGGGAAGAGAAGCATGTTCAGCATGACGCTTACATACATATTATTTTTTGATATTCATTTTAGTCAAATTAGTATTTAAATTAGCGTTATCTAAATATGTATATTGTACACTAGAGGTATATACAGGAGCACATACTCAACCAAAGGCCTGTACAGATTCTCCTCAGATATTTTCAGATGTTTCCTTTAAAACGTGTTTCTTGTTGACGTTCATGAGATGATGTTTGTGTTCAGCCTGCAGCGTGTGGATGAATCTCTGTATTTAGCATGATAAAGCTCCTCCTGAACATGTTTGTGATAAAGACTGGTAACCCTGCAGTGTCTGTGTCAGTGAGGTTTCTGATTTTCACAATGTGTTTGTGGTTGAAAGGACTCTGTTTGTCACCAAATCAAGCAGAGTTATAACGTTAAACACAGACAAAAATGGTTTAATATACTGTAAGAAGAACATTTACTGAGCTGCTGGATTAAAAATAAAGTTAAAACACAGAAAAATGGGATGAACATGTGTGTTGTCCAGCAGAGGGCGCCATGACTGAGGTCATATCTGGGAATTGCAGTAAAGTCACAGCATGGAACAAACCTTAGAGGAAATAGCTATGATTATTATTATATATTACATAGTAATAATAATAATACACTTTTATTTACATATTTAAGTGTTGTAAGTGTAAACAGTGAAGTTTATTTTACCTATTTTGTTAAATTACACATCTAGTTTTTAAAAAAGGTATAACTAACATGCTACCAGTTAAAAAAAAGGAACAAACTGTAAGTAATGTCCACATCAAGAATCAGTATTTTTAAAAACTGAAGTAATTTGTTCTTGTTCTGTGTTACTGTTCAATTTGACCACACTCAGATATATGCTGTTAGTTGAAAATACACATCAACACCAATCAGCCACATTATGACCACTGACAGTGAAGTGAATAATATCGATCATCTTATCAAAATGCAACGTTCTGTTGGGAAACCTTGAGTCCTGACATTCAAGTGGATGTTTGACATGTACCACCCAATGAAACATTGCAGGTCAAGAAACCACCCCAACCCCCATGACAACAGCAGTCCTTGGTGTCAGTTGCTACCCTCAACAGAACAATGAATCCCAACACACCACAAAAACAGCTCAGGTGTGGCCCGGGGAACATGACAGAGCTAAGGTATTCACCCATGAGATATATATATATATATATATATATATATATGTGTGTGTGTGTGTGTGTGTACACTGCCAGTCAAAAGTTTAGACACACCTTCTCATTTAATGTTTTTTCTGTATTTCCATGACTACTTACATTGTAGATTCTCACTGAATGCATCAAAACAATGAATGAACACATATGGAATTATGTAGTAAACTACAAAGTGCGAAATGAGTCAAAACGTGTTTTATATTTTAGTCTTCAAAATAGCCACCCTTTGATTACTGCTTTGGACACTCTTGGTATTCTCTGGATGAGCTTCATGAGGTAGTCACCTGAAATGGTTTTCCAACAGTCTTGAAGGAGTTCCAGAGATGCTGAGCACTTGTTGGTCCTTTTGCCTTCACTCTGTGGTCCATCTCATCCCAGACCATCTGGATTGGGTTTAGGTCAGGTGACTGTGGAGTTCAGGTCATCTGACACAGCACTCCATCACTCTCCTTCTTGGTCAGATAGTCCTTCCACAGCCTGGAGGTGTGTTTGGGGTCATTGTCCTGTTGAAAAATAAATGATGGTCCAACTAAATGCAAACTGGATGGGATGGCATGTTGCTGCAGGATGCTGTGGTAGCCATGCTGGTTCAGTGTGCCTTCAATTTGGAATAAATCCCCAACTGTCACCAGCAAAGTACTCCAACACCATCACACCTCCTCCTCCATGCTTCACAGTGGGAACCATGCATGTAGAGACCATCTGCTCACCTTTTCTGGAACCAAAGATCTCAAATCTGGACTCATCAGACCAAAGCACAGATTTCCACTGGTCTAATGTCCATTCCTGGTGTTTCTTGGCTCAAACTAATCTCTTCTGCTTGTTGCTTTTCCTTACTAGTGGTTTCTTAGCAGCTGTTTGACCATAAAGGCCTGATTGGTTCAGTCTCCTCTGAACAGTTGATGTAGAGATGTGTCTGCTACTAGAACTCCGTGTGGCATTTATCTGGGCTCTAATCTGAGGTGCTGTTAACTTGTGATTTCTGAGGCATAATAGAGTTATTTCACAATTGTTTGTTTACTACATAATTTCATACGTGTTCATTCATAGATTTGATGCCTTCAGTGAGAATCTACAGTGTAGAAAGTAGTAAAAATAAAGAGCAACCATTGAATGAGAAGGCGTGTCCAAACCTTTCACTGGTAGTGTATATATATATAACTATATATGTATATATTTGCCACCTGGTCAGGTGACCACTGTGACGCAGCACCACTGCAGCAGTAACACTCGGTAAACCACGTGATCGGTGCTTGTTCCGGGATCAGACGGTTCCTCCCCCTCACTTACCGTTCAGCTCTGCTCTTTGTCACGGTTTGTATAAAGTCCCAGCGGCTTTCTCCGGAGCGGACACCGAGCTGTTGCTGCCCGTCGAGCCGCACTGGGACCAGGTAAGATCCGCAGCTGCAGCCCGCTGCGGCCTCAGCAGAACTCCGCTCGTAAATCTGCCAATTTAAGACTTATGCATAAATCAGGAATAAAATCTGCTCCATAGAAAATTAGTGAAGATGATTTCTGAACAAACACAATATGAATTTTAATTCGGCTCACATTTGATTCACTTTTATGAGTTTTTACTTGACCAAATGTCAACTTTAATAAAAGTTTGGTGTGTGTTTTTTGCTGTCTGCTGATGTCCTCATCTGAACCCAGAAATAATTGAATCAGTCTCCAGCTGCTGTCTGCAGTCACCAGCACTGACAGGGCTTTAAAACGAACAGTTTCTGAGGGGAATCTGGTGTGGAGCTGGTCCTCCTACTGGTTCCAGTCTTCCTACTGGTTTTGTTTATTCTGCTGTTTAGTTTCTGGTCCTGAGCTCTGGGGTTTTCCTCCAGAACAGCTCATCATGGAACAGGGAGGAGCCTCCTCAGATTCCTGCTGCATGAATCAGCAACATTTTCTGTCCGTGAAGGAGAAGTTTGACCAGTTTTCCTCCTCAGATAATTTACTGTGTGACTCTGATCAATGATCTTCTTGTTCATCCGTCAATCAGGTGATAAACCGATCATGTTGTTGACTTTGGACTCTGCAGGTAGAGACACACCTGACTCTACTTCCTGTTTGGAACATGAACTCACAGCAGAGTAAAAGCAGTTTTTCCTGCAGAGTCTTTTTTAAAGATCAGACGAAATGTTTTTATTCCTGAAAATATCTGATTTAGTTTCAGTTCACTGATCTGTCAATAAAATGTTGCTTTGTTTAGTCGTGTTATGTCTCTTTGTGGTGTTTTTTTGCATCTGTTTGGTCACATTTTGTGTATTTCTGGTCATGTTTGGTCTCTTTTTTGCATCTTTGGGGCTTTTTTTGTTTCTGTGGTTGTTGTTTGGATCTTTGTTGTCATACTTTGTACTTCATTTTTTCTGTTTTGCTACCTAATGGTTGTGTTATGCATTTTTAAGGCGGTTGTTTGTGTCTTTGATCATTTTTTGCATCTCTGTGGTTGTTTTTAAACTCCTTATCATTGTATTTTGTCTCTTTGTAACTGTTTTTTGTGTATTTGTTGTCGCTTACTTGCATCTATGGTTGTTCTTTGGGTCTTGTCCTTTTTTGTCTTTATGCGTTTTTTTTACAAAGTGTAGTGTTTTGTGTCTTTGTGGTTGTTATTTGTCTTTTTTGTGGTTGTGTTTTGTTTCATTGTTGATATTTCGTCTCTTTGTGGTGTTTTTTTTGCATCTGTTATGTTACATTTTGTGTATTTCTGGTCATGTTTGGTCTCTTTTTTTTGCATCTTTGCAGTTGTTTTTGTGTCTGTGTGGTTGTTTGTTTGGATCATTGTTGTCGTTTTTGATCCTTTTTTTTGCATCTTCGTGGTCAGATTTTTTCTGTTTTGTTTCCTAATGGTTGTGTTTTCCTTTTTTTAGGCGGTTGTTTGTGACTTTAATCATTTTTTTGCATCTTTGTGGTTGTTTTTAATCTCCTTATTGTTGTATTTTGTCTCTTTGTAACCGTTTTTTGTGCGTTTGTTATCGCTGACTTGTATCTATGGTTGTTTTTTGGGTCTTTGTGGTCCTATTTTGTCTTTGTGGGCTTTCTTAGTGTAGTGTTTTGTGTCTTTGTGGTTGTTCTTTGTTGTTGTTTGGATTTTTACCATCATTCATTGTGATTTTGATCATTTTTTGGGTGGTTATTGTTGCATTTAGTCTGTTTGTTCTAATTTTTTTATATATTGTCATTTTGGTCACTTACTTACCTTTTTTTGGGTCCTGGTTGTCTTTTCTTGTCTTTAAATGGTCTTTTTTTAAGCATCTTTGATTTTGTGATTATATTTTGTCTATTTTGTGGTCATTTTTGCTTCCTAATGGATGTGTATTGCAGCTCTCTGGTTGTTTTGTTTGTGTTTTCTTGTAGTTTATGTGGTTATTTTTGCATCTTTGTTTGTATTTTAGCCTTTTTATGGTTGTTTTTATCTCTGTGGTTGTTTTATTCATCTTTGTTGTTGTATTTTGTGTCTGTGGTGGTTGTTTGGATCTTTGTTGTTGTACTTTGTACTTAATCTTTTCGGTGTTGTTACCTAATGGTTGTGTTTTGCATTTTTTGGGCAGCTGCTGATGTCTTTGATCATTTTTTGCATCTTTTTAGTTGTCTTCTTATCATTGTATTTTTGTCTCTTTGCAACCGTTTTTTGTGTATTTGTCGCTTACTGGCATCTATGGTTGTTTTTTGCATCTTTGTTGTTCTGTTTTGTCTTTATGCGGTCTTTTTTACAAAGTGCAGTGTTTGTATTCACTGGGATTTTGATCGTTTTTCAGCATCTTGGTTTTTTGCATCATTATTGTGGTATTTAGTCTCTTTGTTATAGTTTTTTTTTGTATATTTGTGGTCATTTTTGGGTCGCTTACTGTGGTTGCTTTTGTGTCCTGGTTGTCTTATTTTGCCTCTAAGTGGACATTGTTTGTAGCATCCTTGGTCTTCTGATTATATTTTGTCTTTTTGTGCTCGTTTTTGGTTCCCAGTGGATGTGTATTGCATTTTATGTGGTTATTTTTGCGTCTTTGTTTGTATTTTATTCTTTTTATGGTTGTTTTTATCGCTGCGGTTGTTTTATTCAACTTTGTGGTTGTCTTTTTTGAATCTTTGTTGCTGCATTTTGTGGGGGGTTTTGTGTGTTTGTAGGTTTTTTTCATCTTTGTGTATTTGTTGTAGGTTCTCTGGATTGATTCCTGCTGATCTGCGACTGACAGTTTCTCTGCAGGATTTCACTGTGATCATGTCTAAGAAGGGAGGAAACCGAGGCCCGGAGATGGAGATGGTGGACGGGTCCATCATCCGGATCCCACCTCACCACTACATCCACGTTCTGGACCAGAACACCAACATCGCCCGAGTGGAGATCGGACCGCTGACCTACATCCGGCAGGACAACGAGAGGTCAGAACCGGGTCTTACAGCAGCTTTTACTGAGTCGGGCTCAGAATATAAACCCAGGTTTCACTTTTATTTCCCAGAGTGCTCTTCTCGCCGGTGCGAATGATCATGGTGCCGCCTCGTCACTACTGTGTAATCGCCAACCCGGTTGCCCGTGACGACAACGGCCAGGTCCTCTTCGACCAATCGGGGCAGGCGAAGCTCCGCCATGCCGACCTGGAGATCCGGCTGACCCAGGACCCGTTTCCCCTCTACCCCGGAGAGGAGATCCAGCAGGTCTGGAGTCAAACTTTGTTGATCATCTAACAGCCTCTTTGACTTCGTCTCTTTGTAGCTGAGTTGTGTTTTCTCTCTTTGTGGTTGAATTTTGTTTGTGGTTAAATCGAAGAATGAACTTAACGTCAGAGAAATGTTTGAGTGCTGTGGTTGTTTTTTGTGTATTTGTGGTCATAGTTTGTTTCTTAGGGTTGAGATTTGCTTGCTTATGTTTTTGGGGTTTTTTTGTGTTTTTTGACAGTATTTTGTGTCTTTGTGATCACTTTTGTCTCTTTTGTGGTTGTGTTGCATCTTTGTGTTTTGTTTTTGAGTCTTTGTGGTTATTTTTTGTCTTTTTTGTGGTTATATTGCGACTGTGTTTTGTTTTTGTGTCTTTTTGGTTGTATTTTGTCTCACTCATCATTTTTTGTCTTTTTTTGGTTGCG
The DNA here is from genome assembly GCF_022539595.1 of Amphiprion ocellaris. Taxonomy (NCBI): domain Eukaryota; kingdom Metazoa; phylum Chordata; class Actinopteri; family Pomacentridae; genus Amphiprion; species Amphiprion ocellaris. The sequence goes on along the minus strand of NC_072784.1, from coordinate 10,219,740 downwards.
TTGTGTCTTTGTGTTTTGTTTTTGTGTCTTTGTGGTTTCGTATTGTGTCTTTGTGGTCATTTGTTGTCTTTTTTGTGGTAGTATTGCGTCCTTGTGCTTTGTTTTTGTGTCTTTGTGGTCATTTTTGTGTCTTTTTTGTTGTTGTATTGGATCTCTGTGTTTTGTTTTTCTGTCTTTGGGATTGTATTTTGTTTCATTGTTTATATTTTGTCTCTTTGTGGTCAAATGTTGTCTTTTTTTGGTTGTATTTTGTCTTTTTTTGGTTGTGTTTTGTCTCTTTGTGTTTTATTTACCCAAAAGGCTGAAGTTGTTTCATGTTAGAGAAGTCTTCAGTGTGTTGTCGGTCAGATTTGTGACGCTCGGTGTTTTGTCTCAGGACGTAACGGCGCTGCAGATCGTCTATCCGGACACGGCGCTGCGTCTTCAGGCTCTGCTGGACTTTGAGGAGGACGGCGGACAGAAGAGGGTGGCTGGAGATGAGTGGCTGTTTGAGGGTCCAGGTAGGTTTACATTTACAAATTACTAAATTATTAAAATCACTACAGAAAAATGTTAGTTTGGCACATGGTCCGATAACACTGTCAGTAGAGTGTAGTTAAGTTTTAAACATGACCAGTAGAATAAATAATTGATTATCATGGATACTAAAGGGATCAGGTTCAATGCAAACATTCTGATTAATCATTTTTATCATTAATAATTTAATTGATTAAAAATATATTAACTGATAAAGAAAAAGAAGAAGGTCATGCGTGTCAGTAAATGCGTTATTGTTGTAGTCATAATAATGATACTTATGTAGGGCTTTTCACAGTTGTAGATTAGCTCCAGTACCTGGCTGTTACAGACATGCAGATGGCATGAATTTGCCTTTAGATTTCTTTGATTTTACTTGATACTAGTTCAAAACTACAAAATATCACATTTACAATGAAGTCAGACCAAGAAAAGGTGTAAAATCTTACATTTGAGAGCCTTGAACTATTAAATGTTGATGCCATTGATTAACTGTTAATCATTTAAATGCTGTTGATAATTAAATCCGTTAAAAATATATTAACCGATGAGGCAGAAAAAAGAAGATGATCATGCATGGTGAAAAACTATCAGCTGTAGTACCTGGTTGTTCCTCCAGGGAGCTTCTTACTGTTTAATACTGTAGAGACCAGAGGAGACGTCACTCATGTTGGGAAGCAGAGAGCATTGTGGGAGTTTATCTAGCAACGGGCACCATGACAAAGACTTCTGTGGTAGTTAATGACATCCAACTGACTCAGATTGTTTTTAAAACACTTGATCAGAAAGTTGATCCAAACATGGTCCTGAATTTGAGTTTGTTCCTGATAAATGAGCTTAAATCTGCTGCATCCCCTTCAGGTTTTTCCAGCAGTTTAGTTTCTGCTCTAAATAAAAACAGAGACTGTACTTGTTTGCATCTTGGAGGCTTCATGACGTTGTTTGTCTTCTTTCATGACTTTAGTTTGGGTCAGTATATAATTGAGGAACTTTTGAAGTCCATGGGATATATCTTGCATACATTTTTATTAAAAGTCAAAAAAAATAATGTTTTTATGTTCATTATGATCATGTCTTTACAAATTCCATAATTATTTATTATGAAAACAGTCACCTATTAGTTAAAAATGACTGGATATCACTAAAATGTCAACTAAACAACAGTCTGAATTCAATAACAACCACCTTCTAATTAGCTAAACAATAATAAAATGAGCTCATTCAAAAATAGTTTTGATTGTGTTCTTATTATTAACTTGAGATAATCACGACAGATATTTCTTTTTTGGCAATATATCAAAGTTTATATGGAAAATAACTAGTTGTATTTGTGTCCCAGAAATCACTTTCAACTAAGTTCCCCATTACAAAAATACCTCTCCAGGGAGTGTGTTAATTCCAGATCACATGACCTGCTCCACATGATGTCATTTCCTCCTGAAGAAAAGACTGGCCAGACTCCAAGGCTTTCTGAGTTATTTAATATAAAGTAGTGTGTGAGTCAAGTGTGGATTTATCACGTCAACAGGTTTACCACAATATCTTTATTTTATAAAGAATATTTAGAAGAATCCTTCTGTAAAAATGCCATGTGGTGTTTGGTTATAGGTGGCCATGTTGATTTTAGACCTGAAAACAGCAAAAATGTCAACTATGATACAAAAAGTCCCACATTTATATATTGACCCGCTCACATTTTGTGGCTTTTTCATATTTGTGACTTTCAGCCGTGTTGTTTCAGGGACCTACATCCCCCGTAAGGAGGTGGTGGTTCTGGAGACCATCAAGGCCACGGTGATCCGGGAGAACCAGGCCATCCGACTGAGAGCTCGCAAGGAGGGTCAAGACCGAGGAGGAGTCCGCCGGGTGACGGGTAACACCTGAACACACCACAGAAACACATAAATAAATATATTCAGAATAGTTTAGAACCTCTCCAGACTTGTTCTCTCTACTCTAAAGATGTTTCACCATGCTGAATGTATCTCCAACAACTTGCTGCTCTGTTCACTGTTTCTGAGCCATGCTGCATTTATTTCATTTCATTATATTTACCTCTCAGTCGCACTTGTTGTCTTGTTGTTTTGTGTTTCACTTTTACTGTCATTTCCTCTTGTTTATGGCCATTGTGTGTGTGTTTTTTTTAATCATGTTTTTGTCATTTTTGTGTTGTACCTATGTTGTTTTAGGTCTGTTTTTAGCTGTTTAATGACTTATTTGTACTGTTCTGTGTCTTACTTGGGTAATTTTTTGTTGTTTTATGTCTCATTTTTGTTGGTTTGTGTCTCATTTTGTATCTCGTTTGTCATTTTATGTCTCATTTTTGGGGTTTTGTTGGTTATTCTTTGTCTTGTTTGTGTAATTTTATGTCTAGTTTCTGTCATTTTTTTGTCTCTTTTGTGTACTTTTGTGTCTTGTTTTTGTCATTTTTGTTGTTTTGTGTCTCATTTTGTTCATTGAATGCTTCGTCGTGACAGTTTTGTGTCTCTTTGTGGTCATTTTGTCTCCACATACTGTAGATATTTTTTCTATCTCCATGTTTCCTCTCCTCTGTTCACTGTTTCTGAGCTGTGCTTATATCGGTCCACTAGGTAGATTTTAACCCTTTGATGCGCAACATGGATCAATAGTGACCCAATTCCAATGGAAAGTGTGTATCTCCTGACCCACACTGTGCATCAAAGGGTAAATCTCGTTCAAGCAAACATTTTATTTTTGGCCAATTTTTAAGTGTCACGTACAGAAAAGTGATTCTGTGTCGATTTTAAGCTGAGATTTGGTGGTTTTCCAACAGAATCACAGATGAGTAGTTGGTTAAAGTTGAGTGTTTTTTGCCACATTTTGTGTTCAAGCAGTTAATGAAAAAATCTGCATCACGTGTTGCGTTTGATGGCAACCAGGAATTTTGTGATTCCAATTTAAAATGAATGACAGCACTACAAGAAATGGATTTTTTTAAACTCTATATCACAACTTCTGCATTTTGTGTCGTTCCTCTAATAGCAGCATAAGTCTTTTCCTGACATTAGAGGTTAGATGTGGCTGAACCTGCTGCCCTGTGTGTCCAGGTGAGGAGTGGCTGGTCAGTAAGGTGGGAGCTTACCTGCCAGGCGCCCATGAGGAGGTCATCGACATCGTCAACGCCTTCATCCTGACCGACAAGGTGACTCACAACTTCCTGTTTTCAGAGATTGTAAAGTTAAATCTGACGCTGTGTTTTATCATCTCACTTTTTAGGTTTTCTTTTAATTTCAACATCTCGAGGTCAGTTTTCTTCTTTCAACGCCACAGCAGCAACTAACTCTTGTTTTCATTGTTGATTATTTTCTGGATTAATTAATTAGCTTCCTCAAATGTCTTGTTTTGTCCAAAGATCTTCAGTTTGTTGTCAGAGAGGAGGAAAGAAACCAGAAAATATTCACATTGAAGAAGCTTTAAAACTGCAAGATAGTTGACCACTGTTGATGGTTGATGCTTCAGCTGAAAAAACACTTGGAGACATTAATAATTTGTTAATCTGAATGAAACTGAGTTAACAAACATCATAAATTGTGCATCTGCATGAAAATATGACAAAGTAATACCTATCTTTTAGGGGAGAAAATAAAAATCTGATTCAATTTAACATTTAACCGCATAAATTCAAGGTGAAAACAGTTTTTATGTCCACGAGACACTCGGCTGTAATAAACTCAGACATTTTTATTTATTGCAGAACAACAGCAGCTCTATAACAGTCACATTTTACATATTTGTTGGTTTTAAGCTGCTATATTCATTTTAGGGTTTAGTTTTGGTTCCTGAGTGGCAGCAGCAGACATATTTGTAGTTTATTTACCTTCACTTCCTGTTTCCTCAGAAAGCGCTGCACGTTCGCGCCCTGCGGCCCTTCAAGGACGCCGGCGGACGTGACCGGCGTACGGGGGAGGAGTGGCTGGTCACCATGGCCGACCGCGAGGCGCACATCCCGTCGGTGGCCGAGGAGGTGGTCGGGGTGGTGGACGTGACCACGCTGAGCAGCCGGCAGTACTGCGTCATCCTGGACCCGGTCGGACCCAACGGGAAGCCTCAGCTGGGCCAGAAGAGGGTGGTGAAGGTGAGACCGTCAAACCTGCTGGATCATTTAAAAATGGAAAAACTCGTCACTCATCAGAACCAATCCATCAGCCACATTATAGACAGAAAAAACACACGAGGGTCATTCAATTGAGCTTGTTGGTGGAAAGTTTGCTTTTACAAAACTTAAATTGTGGTTGTGTGCAGATTGTTCAACAAAGAGTTTTCTGATCACTGCAGCACTTCAAGCCGACGGCATCACCTCAATGTAAAACATGTTGCTGTTAGCACCAGAGCTAACGTTAGCTACGACTGTCCTGCTAATGGTGTAGCCATAGTAGAACACTTTAGAAGACATTCAAAGTGCTTGAATTTACAACAAGTCTTAAAATGTTGAATATAATCACTAGAATCAAAAAAAAATTAATATGTAATAAATATACGCAAAAATCAAATACCGGCTGAAGTAAATGACTACAGACCTATTGCCCTCACCTCACACATCATGAAAAATCTGGAGCGGCTGATTCTACGCCTACTGAGGCTTGAAGTCAAAGACAAACTCAATTCCCTGCAGTTTGCATACAAAGAACACATTGGATGATGATTCCATCCTCTTCATGCTTCACTGTGTCCTGTCTCATCTGGAGGAACCTGGAGTTTATGTGAGAATCATGTTCTCTGATTTTTCAAATGCATCCAACTCCATCCAGCCCACCATACTCAAAGACAAGCTCACAGAGATGGGAGTGGATCCTTCCTGTGTTTCTTGGATCATAGGTTACCTGACAGGAAGGCCACAGTTTGTCAGGCTGAGGAACTGTGTTTCTGGGACATTAATGAGCAGTACTGGGGCTCCACAAGGAACAGTCCTGGCTCCATTCCTGTTCACACTGTATACATCAGACTTCAAATACAGCACTGAGCCCTGTCACATCCAGAAATACTCTGATGACACTGCTATCGTGGTATGTATCAGAAATGGACATGAAGCTGAATACAGGGATCTGATAAATGCCTTCAGTGACTGGAGTCACAAAAACTGCCGGCTACTCAACGCCTCAAAGACAAAGGAAATGATCACAGATTTCCACAGATCCAAACCCCCTTTTCAGCCAGTGAACACTTGTGGACATGGAGGTGGTGACATCATATAAATATTTAGGTGTCCACCATGATAATAAGTTAGACTGGTCTAAAAACATAGACTTCATCTACAAAAAGGGTCAGAGCCGACTTTTTTGCCTCAAAAGACTTCAATCATTAGACATCTGCAGTAAGATGCTGCAGATGTTTTATCAGTCTGTGGTAGCAAGTGTTCTGTTTTATGCTGCAGTCTGCTGGGGAGGCAGTATGAAAAACAAGGATGCAAGGCGTTTGAACAAACTGATTAAAAATGCTGGTTCTGTGGTTGGAATCAGATTGAACTCATTAGAGGATGAGGAGGAGAGACAGGCACTTAGAAAGATGGAGGCCATTCTGAAAAACATGGATCATCCACTTCATATCTGCCTCAGTGAACAACAAAACATCGGTGGACGGCTCTTATCTCTGCACTGCAGGACAGAAAGATTCAGGAAATCTTTCCTGCCATCAGCAATCAGACTATTTAATTCTAAAGTAAACACATGAGACCAAACAATTGAATTTCCCTTCGGGGATTAATAAAGGTGTTGTATTGTATTGTATTGTATTGTATTGTATTGTATTGTATTGTATTGTATTGTATTGTATTGTATTGTATTGTATTGTATTGTATTGTATAATTGCACGTAGAGTTTGCAGTAACCTGTGAATGTAGTAGACAGATGAAAAATGCAGATAAATATAAATGAAAGAAACATTTTTGTTGTTTATTTTCAAGCATCTGTTTATTCATCAATTCAGTCGTCAACCCAAATTCATTTAAGTGGAAAAACTTTACTTATTGTGTCAAGTATTACAATTTGACAAAAATGTGACTAATGGTGATTAATTACAAAGCCTACAATAAATTTGATTTTTCTTTATCTTGTCCCACCACTAATTTGATTACATTAATATTAGGTTGAGATTCACAATAAATATTTTAACCGCTACTGTTTAAAGAGAACACTGCTGTTAAAAAGCACTTTATTTGTTTAAAGTGTTTGCAAACCAAATGTGATTGCATTTTTGTTCATGTAGCAGTACTTTTTAAATAAAAATGTGCAATACACTACTTCTAAATTCCCGCAACTAATTTTTAATCAACTCCTTTAGCTTTATTAGCATCACGGGGCTCAGAACTAACATTAACTTTCACTTCTGAACAAATTATAAATTAATATTGTTTAGATCAATAATGATGTCAAAAATAAAACCAACATTCAGATTTGACTGAATGGCGCATAAATATAATGGGTTTCTGACTGTTTATAGATAAAATGAAGCCAAACCAAGTTTACAGCAGAGTTTGAGAGTGAGATTGTGTTTTGTTGCTTTTAATAATAGTTCCAATAAAACTTGTCTTTTCTGCTCAGACAGCTACTTTTTTCTTTAAAGTCTTGGTCCTTTGTGAGCTAACTTCTTCTTCTTCTTCCCTCCGTCAGGGCGAGCGCTCATTTTTCCTGCAGCCTGGCGAGCGTCTTGAACACGGCATCCAGGACGTCTACGTTCTGTCGGAGGAGGAGGGTTTGGTGCTGCGAGCCGTCGAGGCGTTCAATGACACCCAGGAGGTGAGAATCTCCACACAAACCTCCACATTTACTCTTCATTGTTCCTGGAGGGTAAATAGTTGAAAACGGCACGAATGTCTCATAAACCTGCAGCACCGAATGTCAGCAGTGACCTTAGATTAAAAGACATGTTGACCTAAAAAATCACAGAAATGACAGAAGGTTTTTTTTTTTGTTTTTTTTTTTTACACAGAGTTTTATTGGTTTTTGCATTTTAGCAAAACAAAAGAACATGAAATTGTACAACATGCCATTGTATCCCATTGCACATTTAAAAGACGAAAAATAAATAAAATTTAATTTGACTTGATTTAAAAAATACATAGAATAATGAATAAAATAAAAAAGAAAACAAACTAAAAACAAACATTAAGAGTCCATTATTTAAATAAATTTGCAGAAATTACATAATTTATTAGAGAAACTGTAAAAACAGAAAAAAATCTCCAGATTTTCAGCTTTCTGGACATCCTTGAAAATCTCATGAGTGACCTACAGTTCCTTCGGGAATAATAATTAAATGCAGCTTTAAATTCATGAGCTATTTCAGGAAAGTCACTTTAGTTGCATAAATAAATGCAGCATGGCTCAGAAACAGTGAACAGAGCAGCAAGTTACTGAAGATACATTCAGCATGGAGAAACATCTTTCTAAAAGTCAGAAGAGGAAACATGGAGATACAAAAACATCTGTAGTATGTGGAGTCAAAATGACCACAAAGAGAGACAGAACTGTCACAAAGATGCATTAAATGAACAAAACCAGACACAAATGAGACACAAAATTACAAAAACATGAAAAACTGAAAAAAACAAGACATAAAATTAAAACACAAGACAACAAGAGGGACTGAGAGGTAAATATAACAAAATGAAATAAATGCAGCATGGCTCAGAAACAGTGAACAGAGCAGCAGGTTGTTGAAGATACATTAAGCATGGGGAAACATCTTTAGATAGATAGTTCAATATGTACACATTAGATGAACACAATGAGACATAAACTGTCCAAAACAGGACACAGATGGAGAAAAACAAGACACAAAATGACCACAAAAATGGACAAAATCGTCTCAAAAACGACCAAGACCAAATAAACTGATCAAAACGGGACATTGAAAGACAATAATGAGCCACAGCAACACTGGAGAGGAGAGAACCTGAATTACAGTTTATAGTGGCTGTAAAACTAGTTAAATATTTACAGAATATGGAGACGATAGTTACAGGGTTGGTAACAACTGTTGGTTCCTGGTTTTTAATCTTTGTAACATGAATAACGGAAGAAGTCATGATGGTTCTGTTTCCATAGAGGTTCAGGACTTTATGTTGCTGAGAAAAAACGAGACAGAAACTGCTCAGAGGTTGGTTCAAGTTCGATTTGCTGCTCGTGGTTTCAGATTTGTGCATTTATGTGGTTTATGTCTGCAGCATGTGATTTCCTGAAGAAGCCACACTTTGTTGACTGACCTGATTTTTTTTGTTATCTTCCTTCATGCCCTTTGTTCTGCTGCACCTAAAACCAACACCCACACAGCTTCCATTTAGATTAAACCAGAAACCTGCTGCAGCTTCCTAACAGTTTGTCAGTTCTACTCTTAGTTGTTTTCGGTACAATAACAGTGAACACAGCAGCAAGTTGTTGAAGATACATTCAGCATAGAGAAACATCTGTAGAGTAGCGAGAAAAGGTCTGGAGAGAAAACATGGAGATAGAAAAGTGTCACAAAACTGTCACGAAGAAGCATTAAATGAACAAAATGAGACACAAAACAACAAAAATGACTAAAACAACTCACAAAATTACCCAAACAAGATAAAGAATGACAAAAAAGCAACAAATGAAACACGAAGCAACAAAAATGAGACACCGAATAACAAAGGAGATACAAAATGACACAAAATGGACTTAGAACAAGGAAAATGACTCTAATAAGACACAAAAAATACAAATGAGCCATTAAACAGCTAAAAACAGACCTAAAGCAATATAGTATGTGAAGACGAAATGACCACAAAGAGACACAAAACTGTCACAGATGCATTAAATTAACAAAATGAGACACAGAATGACAAAAATGACTAAAATGAGACACAAAATTACCCAAACAAGATGAAAATGACTAAAACAAGACACAAAAGTACACAAATGAGACAAAGAATGACAAAAAAGCAACAAATGAGACACAAACCAACAAAAAAATGAGACCTAAAACAACAAAAAAATTTCTCCAATAGGACACAAAAAAATACAAATGGCTAAAAAAGACCTAAAACAACCCAAATAAAACAAAAAATGACAATAACAAGACAAAAAAAAACACACACATGGCAAAAAACAAGAGAAAATGACAGTAACACTGAAACACAAAAGGACTAGACTGAGAGTTGAATATAACAAAATTAAATAAATGGAGCATGGCTCAAAAACAGTGAACAGAGCAGCAAGTCAAAAATGACTAAAATGAGACACAAAATTACACAAATGAGACAAAAAATGACCAAAAAAAACCAACAAATGAGACACAAAGCCACAAAAACGAGGCACAAAATGACACAAACGCGATACAAAAAAACAACTAAAATGAGACATAAAACAACAAAAAATTACTATAATAAGATACAAAAAATACAAGCGGCTAAAAACAGACCTAAAACAACCCTAATATGACAAAAAATGACAAAAACAAGACAAAATGACAGTAAAAGTGAGACACAAAAGGACTAGATGAGACTGAGAGGTAAATGTAACGAAATGAAATAAATGCAGCATGGCTAAGACACAGTGAACAGAGCAGCAAGTTGTTGGAGATACATTCAGCATGGGGAAACATCTTTCTACGGCTGATGGGCGGAGTTGATTTTTTTTTTTTTTTTTGCGGCTCTGTAGAACAGTTTTTCAGGTTCTCTGAATGAAGCCACTGAACCAGTCAGGAATGAAGTCCAAGGAGGAGCTGCTGTTTGTGTAAAGATCGTCCTGTGCAACCGGTCCATCACAGAGGACAGATTAGAAAAGCAAACGCTGCCTTTTCATGGAGGCGTGTTGCGCTGAAAGACCACCAGCAGGTCAATAAAAGCTGGCATGAGGCTGCAGGTGTGTCTGGACGTTCAGGAGTAAAGGTGAAACCACACCTGCAGCTTATCAGGCTGGTTTGTAGCAGAAACACCTTGAAACAGCAGCACTGAGGTCACAGGTGTGTCCACAGGTGTGCAGAGGAATTAATTCATTTACAAATCAAGGGTCAAACATCATTAAGATCATTGCTTTCCACCCAGCAGCAGAAATAGAATTGGTTTCACCATCTTGTCCTCAGTGTTTGCAATGTCACGTTTAGCTGCAGTTTTAGAATTTAGCAGCTGGAATTAACATCACAGATTCATAAAACATCATTCTGACCAATCACAATGACAGCTCTGTTGTTCAGTTTTCAGAATAATAGCTGCAGACACCATTTATCAGACGCTTATAATGATAATAATAACAACTTTATTTATATAGCACCCTTAAGAACAACGTTCACAAAGTGCTTTGACAGTTAAAACATGCAAACAGACAATAGGAGACAGAGCAGTCAATTAAAATAAATAGTAAAAATGACAATGAATTAAATTAATAATTAGCTAGATTAGCACGCAAATCAAACAACACTAAGCAGTTTGAAAATTAAAGGACAAGATTGAGGGTTAAAATTAAAAGTCAAAAATTGAGAATTAAAACTTTAGAGAGACGACATCACACCAAAGAACCACGCAGCTAAAATTAAAATGAAACGAGGGAACACATGAAATCAACAGGACATTAGACAGAATAAAACACTAAAACTAATTAGAGCTAAAACTAAACTTCACATAAAAGCAAGTCTACAGTAGTGGGTTTTCAGATGTGATTTAAAAGAAGTTAAAGACTCTGAGTCTCACCACTTCAGGCAGGTTGTTCCAAAGTCGAAGTCCTGATGGAGAAAATTCAGTCATCCTTAGATTTAAGTCTTGGATTTGGAACAACCAGAAGGATCCACCTGAAGATCTAAGGCTCGTAAGGGGTCAACAGATTGCAAATGTAGCTTGAACCGAGACCCTGACAAGCTTTAAAAGTGATCAGTAAAATCCTAAAATCCATTGTAAAACGAACAGGGAGCCAGCAGAAGGAAGCCAGGATAGGTGGGATGTGATGTCGTCTAGCCTAGCTGCTGCGATTCGGACAAGTTCAGGTGACAGATGAGCTGTACAGGAAATGCCAGAAAGAAGGGAATTACAACGATCGAGACGTGAGAAGCTGAGTACAAGTTCTTCCAGGTCTGGGTGTGAGCGCATCGATTTTTATCTGGGAGATTGTTCTGATTCAGAGGAAGCAAAACTGGATAACTTTTTTAATGTGGGGAGCAAAATGGAGATCTGGGTCAAATAAAACGCCAAAGTTTCTGGCAACGAGCTTTACGTTGGTGGATAATGGACCGAGGTTATTGGCGGTGAGGGTTGAAAAGTAATACCTCAGACTTGTTTAGTTGAAGAAGGTTTTGAGCCATCCAACGGTTAATGTCATTGAGACATTAGCCTGGATCAGCAGGTCTCAGTGGAAGGTATATCTGTGTGTCATTTGCATAGAAATGAAAGGATATATTGTGGGCGTTGGATTAAAGATGAAGGGGGAGTAAATGCAGTCCTGACGTCCTTCCCCAGACAGCTTAACACAACAGAAACAAACATTTATTTAATGTGTCTAACATTTATTAGCTGAGTCTGACTACCCCTTGGTAACACCACTTATCAGATACTTACAATGCAGTCCTGACATCCTTCCCTAGACGCGTTAATACTGCTGCAGGCCAACATTTATTATGTATATTTAACATTTATTAGCTGAATTTGATTATCTAGAGTTGTTATGATGTGATTAAAGTAAACACCTGACACCGTTGTCAGGGGAAGTTGTCTACTATTGATCTGATAAATGCCTTTAAATGTACTTAGTTATTTTCCAGCACTGGTCTGAATGAAGTCTAGATAAAACTGGTTTGTGTCCTTCACTTCCCCATCTTCCCTCCTAACCTGGCTAAGCCATCTTACCCCCACTCTTCTTCTTCTTCTTTTTCTTCTTCTCTACCCGTCATCCTTCGTCCCCACATCGTCCACCCTTTCATTTCGTCACCACTGTATTTTCTGTTGATGGTTTTTATTTAACTCAGTGTCTCCCTCCATCCCCCTGTCCTCCTTCTCCTCCTCCTCCTTCTCCTCCTCTCCCTCCTCCACCACTCCGATGCATCACCACGTTAACCCTTCTCTCCGTCCTCCTCCTCTCTCTCCAACGCTCTCTCTGCCAGCAGGAGGAAGAGGAGGATGAGGAGGCCCAGCAGGAGGAGAGGGCCAAGCGCTCCCGGAGGAGCGGCGTCCTGCGTCGCCCCGGAGACCGCTGGATGCTGCGAGGACCCATCGAGTACGTTCCCCCGGCAGCGGTGGAGGTGGTGCTGAGGCGGCAGGCCATCCCGCTGGACGAGAACGAGGGCATCTACGTCCGGGACATCAAGACCGGAAAGGTACGAGTACAAGGCTCTTCTTAGAGGGACATACCGCTGGTTTGTTGTACTTTTAGCACCTTTTAGCACCTTCACTGCTATCTTACTGTTTAATACTGTAGCGATCAGGAAGTAGCGTTTGCATGTTGGCAAGCAGAGGGGGTTTTAGCTAGTAAAGGAAACCATGATGAATCCAGCAGTTTAACCTTGATGTGAGCTCATAGTAGAAAAAAAACAAATCATATTTACTGGACCTAACTCCACTTCTGTAGAGCGCCGGTAGAGAAACCGTTGCTATCACTTTCTGTGAGCACTGTGGGGGTTTAACTTGTAAAAGGGCACCATGACAAAGACTTCTGTGAGGCGTAATGAGCTCTGATACTGAATAAAGTTGAGATTATTTCCAATATGGCCTCTCAGCTGTAGTGGTGTATATGTAATAATAGTATTTAGCATTCATTAGCCGAGTGTGACCATTTAGAATTAACTGGGTGAGCTACAATGTTATAGTTGCTTCAAAAGTAAAAACGAAAGAACAAAAACTCAGTAGTTTGAACTAACGCTGTCCTACTGCCAGGTGCGAGCGGTGATCGGTCACACCTACATGCTGACTCAGGACGAGGAGTTGTGGCAGAAGGAGCTTCCTGCGAAGGTCGAGGCCTTGTTGACGTCTCGCATCGACCCTCTGGCCGACCGCTCGGACCGCAGGGTCCCGGTGGAGCCCGAACTGAGAGACAAGACCAAGGTGGTGTCCTACAGGGTTCCCCACAACGCCGCCGTCCAGGTGTACGACTACCGCGAGAAGAAAGCCAGGTGGGACTTCTGGCCATGGAGGTGTGGAGGGTGAGGGTTTAAACAAACCGGCTGACCCAGTGGTGGTGTCGTCCTGCAGGGTGGTGTTCGGACCAGAGATGGTGATGCTGGGGCCCGATGAGCAGTTCACCGTGCTGTCGCTGTCCGGAGACAAACCCAAGAGAGCCAACGTCATCAAGGCCGTCTGCCTCCTGCTGGGACCTGACTTCTTCACCGACATCATCACCATCGAGACGGCCGACCACGCCAGACTGAAGCTGCAGCTCTCGTACAACTGGTAACTCCCAGAGCTGACTTCATTTAACACTGAGGAACACAGCAGGAAAAAGGATTCAACTGAAGACGATCAATGCAATAAGTTCTTCTTCTTCTTCCATCTTCTCCTCCTTCTTCAGGCACTTTGAGGTGAAGTCTCGGGCCGATCCTGCCGATGCTGCAGCTCTGTTCTCGGTTCCAGACTTTGTGGGCGACGCCTGTAAAGCCATCGCTTCGAGGATCCGTGGAGCCGTCGCGTCCGTGCAGTTTGACGATTTCCACAAGGTTCGTGTCTCACACGCATCTGTAGACACTACGATTTACCGATATTCCTAAACACCTCACTTGCATCAGTAGAAGAATTTACCAAAGTTCTTGAAAGACTTTCTGCACATTGGTGTGTGCAACTATTTGCAGGTGTTTCCTAAACGCCTCACAGTCATCTTGACATCAGTTTATTGTGTTCATTTGGTTGTGAGAATCCAATATGATGATTAATATTCTGTTATTCCAGCAGCCGTATTTCTTGTACGTCTTTTTGTTCAAAACCCAGAACGATTTTCAATTTACTTAGAAAAAGAAACAGAACAAGCAGAAAATCTCACAATGGTTTGGTCAGTTGGATTTCTGTCTTGGGTTTCTTAAATGGATGAAAATGTGTGAGTTTGTTCTCTAAAAATGACAACTGGCACCAAATTAATCTGCAAAACTTTTGGGCTTATCAATGTTTCAATAATCTCAAGAGAAAAGTACTTAGTAGGTGCTGCTTCCAACTTGTTTAGTGTTGAGATTTTTACTCCACCAAGGAGGAGTTATGTGACAATCAGCATATGTTTCTGTCTTTCTCTTAGCAACGTTACTCAAAAACGGAATAACGGATTTGGATGAAATTCTCAGGGAAGGTCAAGAATGACCCAAGGACCAACTGATTAGATTTTGGCAGTGATGCGGCTTATAGTCTGGATCTACGGATTTGTTTAAGATTTCTGTATCATTGTGAGATAGCGGCACGGCATCACTGTAGCTATGACTTATCAGGACTTATCTTTCAGAAATCATATGACTGGGCAGCCTTGGGGGAATACTGCGCTCTATGAATGCATTTCTTGTTACCTTTTTGTCCGTCAGAAACTAAAAAGCTTTGCGTGTTGGATTTAAAGATGTTGACAAAAATAGTATTTTTGCAGGAACAGCGCACAATTCAAAGTACTTACAGTTAGCATGTAGCTAACTGTTGTCCTCGAGCAGGTAGATATAAAACAAATACAGAACTACAACAAAGCAACTACAAGTAGAATCTGTCCTTTAACAGAACAAATGTTTCAGCTGATGAAGAAAATAGCACACTTTTTGCTAAAGATACTTTCTAATGTCACTTCTCCATTCCATTTCCCACAGTTATCCACAATTCTTTGATCTTTTTTGTTACTGTGTGCCAGAACCCCCTCTTACCTTTTGTTGTCTGCCAGACCCCTTGATTCAACCACCTTTTGTTCTTTGTTGTATTACTCTCTGTTGCTGATTAGCAACCATACCCAAATTAACCACTATTCACCCTTGTATTTACATACGGCCCCTCCCTACCCTCTGACCATCACTATAAATTGTGTCTTCTGCAAATGTTCTAAGACAGATTACCTTCACAGACTCATGCTCTGTGTTGGTCAGCCCACCGTATGCCAGAATACCAATAAACACCCCACTACAGCAAACTTCAAAGGACTAAGTGAAACTTCTCCAACACAGCTTAAAAATCAACTTAAAGTGACAGAACCTCATCAGGAGTTTCTCGTCTCCAGAACTCGAACCGGATCATCTGCTCGGCGGTGTTCGGCTTTGATGAGAAGCTGGTGATGCGTCCGAGTCTTCGCTTCGGCCAAAACAACCTGGTGATCAGCAGCGTGGACATCCAGTCAGTGGAACCAGTCGACCAGAGGACTCGAGACGCTCTGCAGAAGAGCGTCCAGCTGGCCATCGAGATCACCACCAACTCCCAGGAGGCGGCCGCTCGGTACGACGCCGGCTTCAGATTACAAACATCTGGATGTCACTGCAGAAAAGTGCCTTTAAAATGCAAATGTTTATACCCGTCTTAGAGTCTGTTGACGTATAATTGCCAAAATGTTGACAAGTTTAACCAAATATCACCAAACGTAATGTTCCTCTGTGGAACAAGTAACTACAACTTTGGCATCAGAAGCTAGTTTTGCCTCTTTTAGCAGAAATCACTTTGACATTGATTTTCCTTCATCTCTGACGACAACTTGATCAAGTTTTTGACCTCACTTCCTGCAAAAATCCTTCAGTTGGAAGTGGAAAAAAATTAAATGAATTAAAATTGACGATATTCATCAGACCAACCATTGGATCAGTTCATTGCTAAAAATAATGCAGAACTAGCTGATTGACATTTAGCAACAAATTCAGATAAAATCATTAATCTGTTGGGTGTCATGGCTGATTATGAGAGTAAAACAGATTTGCAGTTAATTGTTGGCAAAATACCACCAGAAAACATACCTACACCTCGGACATCAGATACCGTTTAGTTTCTTTTTGCAAATTGCTTTTGACTTGCAAGAGATCTATTATGTTCATTTTGTCATCTTTTTATATTAGATTAGCGTTTCTTTTTAACCAACCAATTAGCTTGCTGACCATTTCTGCAGTCTTCCGTAGAAGCCTCGTCTGACGTGTTGATGATGTGTCTTTTTTCTTACTTGCAATTTTTTTACCTCACTTCCAACGATTAATCAATTAATCGATCGGTAGTTGACTACTCAATGAATCGGCAACTATTTTGACAATGGCTTTATCAGTTTACGTCACTTTTTAAATAAAAAAAAAAATCTAAATTCTGTGATTGCAGCTTTTTAACGGACATTTTTATGTATTTATTCAGTTAAAAACATCGCTCAGTTACTTCTTCCTTACTTTCAACACGTCCAGCTCAGTCGAGCCAAAACTCCAAACTCCACGCTCTGATTTTTAGACTTTAGTAAACAGAACAGAAATGTCAGTCTGTGTTACTGACTACGATGTTCAACAGGTTTCATTTGATTTCAGACACGAAGCTGAGCGTTTAGAGCAGGAGGCCCGGGGGAAACTGGAGAGGCAGAGGATCACCGACCAGGCCGAAGCCGAGAGAGCCAGGAAGGAGCTGCTGGAGCTGGAGGCCCTCAGGTGAAGGGGACTGGGAGGACTGGGAGGACTGGGAGGACTGGAAGGACTGGAAGGACTGTGGGACTCGGTGGACTGGAAAATTGCTGCAACGAATAAATTACTTTCATTATTTAATTTATCAAAAATATAAAAACCTGGAGTCAAAAACATGTTTTTTTCCTCCACATTCTGTAGATGTTCAACTGTTAACAATTTTAATTTGCTTCCATTCTCATCTCCTCTTCTCCTGAAAACTCTCAGAACATTTTGTCACCTGACTGTTGGTCACAGCTGAATCAGTCGTAACTTCACTGTTGCACTGAGCAACTCAGAATTTTTCATTTTTACTACTATTTTTATGTTTTTATTATGGTCAGAGCAAATGGTCTGTTTCTGGCAGATTTTAAAATGACATCGTTCAATGAAAAATTACAATTTTAAGCTTAGATTTGAGCTGAATTCTCCTGATGTTACTGCAAATGATGCATTCAAGGAGCAGCCGAAAGTTAAAAATCTAATGATTCTTTGTGTTTTCTCAGTTTCTGGCTGATAAAAGGTTTAATTTTCATGATTTTGGGGTTTGTAGGATCAAAAGTAATGTTTTTTTTTGTGACCAGAAACTGTTTGAATCACTCAGTTAAAACATTTCTTGATATTTCTTCTTTGAAAGACACTGAAGAACACAGAACATTTGAAAATGATGCTAAACTATAAGAAGAAGTTTATATTTTTGTAAAGGTATGTGAAGCTGCTGAAGATGTTTAAGTGCAGCTGTGTTCAACAGTCTGGATGCTTCATAAGGAGTTTAAAAAGCGTGAATAAGGGCTTTAAATGTGCGTTTAAAAGCATGTAGTCGCTCTTGATACGCAGCTTCTCAGCATGTTGACTGAGTTCTTTTGTTTTCTGTATAAATCTTCCATCTAACCGTCTGACCGCCTGTGTTTCAGTGCTGCCGTTGAAAGCACCGGAGCTGCGAAGGCCGAGGCTCAGTCTCGGGCCGAAGCGGCTCGAATTCAGGGGGAAGCTGCAGTTAATGAGGCCAAACTGAAGACAGAAGCTCAGAGGATCGAGGCGGTACGTTAAAGGCAGAGAAACTAGTTTACAGAGTTCAGGTGCACCAAAAAGACCTCAGCTGAACATTTTCAAATGGAGTTTGGTTTGATCGATCATGTAAATTTAATTATTTTCTGAATGTATCAATCAGCTGTTTGGTCTAAAATATCAGAAAATGGTGACAAATGTGGATCATAGTTTCCTGAAATGTCTTGTTTAGTCCAAAGATCTTCAGTTTTCTGTCACAGAATCGGAGACTTTTCTGCCGTTTGTAGTTTCCTACCTGCAGATTAAACCTGTGCGTCTTTAGGAGGCGGAGCTTCAGCGGCTGATGAAGGCTCGCGAGCAGGAGTTGAGCTACAAGAAGGAGATGGACCGGCTGGAGGTGGAGAAGCAGGAGAAGCTGGCTCAGATCGAGAGTCAGAAATTCAGTCAGCTGATGGAGAGTCTGGGCAGCGACACCCTGAAGGAGATCGCCAGAGCCGGACCAGAGCTGCAGGTACGACATCATCGCTGACGTCATCACGACATCACCGTTTAGAAAGGACTGTAGTTTTAAGATCAGATGAACTTTACTGATCCCTCACCGAGGAAATTTACAAGTAAAAAAAACAGCAAAAGGCTTTTAACTGATCTCACAGCTGAACATCCATAAGTGTACCTTTTCCTGAAAGGTAAGTGGAGAAAATAAGAACAAAAAAATAAAGAAATGCAGAAAGGAAGTAGCCGCCACTCAGCGTATTTGATGATTTTAGTACAAAGCTTACAGTTTGTTCTACTTTTCTGAAGATCTGAGATTAGAAAGTTAAAATACTTTTAATAATTAATACATTTTAAGTGTATATGCTGCACATGATTTAAAAACATGCTACATTACTGCTGTTATGTAGGATTATAGTTATTATTATTTACAAAAACAAACAGCAAAATGCTGTTTTAACAGAACATCATGTTAGTGGCACAATATTCACATTAACTATTTCTGTTAAAACAAGAGAAGTTACTGTTTTTATACAGAACATTTAAAGCAGCCATAGTTGACATAGAAGTGCTTTCTAGTAGATAAATAATATTAGAAATGGACCTATAAAATTTAACCCTTGTGTTGTCCTGTGGGTCAAATTGACCCGTTTTAAAGTCTGAAAATGTGGAAAAATAATATATTTTCACAGTGAAACTTCTGATGTCCACATTTTCAACATTTTTGGGAAATCTTTGAACACTTCTTAGTGGAAATAAAGAAATGTTAAAAATGTTTCTTAGGAACATTCACATAAAAATCAACCAAAATCCAGTGAAATTCGCTGGATTTTTTTGTGAATGTTCTTAAAGAAAATATTAGAAGTTTTACTAATATATATGGAATCACTTTAGATATTTTTAGAATTTTTTTTGGAAAATTTTTAATCATTTTTTGAAAAATATTTACCAGAATTTTCTTGCCAAATTTGGGGGATTTTTAATTTTTTTTAAATAAAACTTTTCAGGGAAACTTTTAAAGAATTATTGGAATTTTCTTCCTGAAGGTTTTTCGAATTTTCATAAATTTGGGGGATTTTTTTTGCTGAATTTTTGGATTTTTTTCAGACAAGGAAACAATATTTTTTGGTGCCTGTAAATGAGGACAACAGGAGGGTTAATATGAATGTTAAGACCTACAGGGTTATTTGTTTTGACTGTTTAATTGGAAATGTATGTAAACAGTCCAGAAGTTATTGTCAGAAAATCAATAAGAAACCTAATTGATCATCTTTAGTGTCCAAAACCCAAAGAGATTTTTGTTTTTAGAGTTTCTAATTGAATCTTTAGGAGTTTTGTCAAACTGTGAGCTAAAGTTTTAAATGTTTTCTGATCAAATAATTGAAACTATGGTCAACAGATTAAATGCTAATGAACATAAGCTAATATTTTAACATTTATAGACAAACAGGTTGTAGACAAACATTTTTAAGTAAACGTAATCATTTTTCTCTCCAATACAAAGTACAAAGAGCACCAGTTATGTAAAACAGTTCTCGACTTCGTGCAGAACTTTATTCTGATCTTGTTTCTTTTGTTCTGCAGCTGAAGATGCTTCAGGCTCTCGGTCTGAAGTCGACTCTCATCACTGACGGCTCGTCGCCCATCAACCTGTTCACCACCGCTAACGGCCTGCTGGGGGCGCTGCCGGCTCAGGGCCAGTGAGCAGCACTGAGGAGAAACATCCAGAAGTAAACCTCCACTCGTTTCTCTGACTTTAAAAGCATCGACGTTCATGCACAAACTCTGAATGTAGACCAAGTAAATGAAAGAATCCTGCATGAATCATCCCTTCATTCACTTATTTCAGTGTCGGAACTAAAAGCAGGTTTAGTTTTTTATAACTGTTAAAAAGGAAATGATGTTTTTACTGAACAGTTAAAGAGTCTGATCCTGTTTTATTTTCTTTGCAGGTCAATGAAAGGCAAAAATCCACAAGTAAAACCCCGTTTTCAGTCATTTTCATCTTTGATTTTGAGATTTTACTGTCATTTTTTCATTATTCGGATCATCTGAAATACCTGAATGAACACTAATATTTCTGAAGAAATGAGTTTCCGAGGTTTACTTTTGGATCTCTGAAGGATTCTTGTGCCTCTAACCGATAATGCTGTTTTCCTCCAAAGGTTTCTGTCTCTGCTTTGCACTAAAACGTGAAATAAAAAGGCGAAAGTCGTGTTTACATGTTAAACCTTTTCCTGTCTGTGGTAATGAAGTCTAAACGGGAGTCTGACTGTTCCTACATGAAGAACTGACGTCCTTTAAAGTGCTGCTGCTGCTCTTTTCACACTGACATCTCTTTGAAGCGCTATTAAAAATCTGACATAATTCTACGTCCCTGGAGTGTTTTTATTTATCTGGCAGCTTTACAAATTAAGATTTCTGCACAGATCACATACAAAGCTTCTAAAATGTGTTTTATTATAGGAAAAAAATTACAAAAACTTCATTATTTAAGTCACTTTCAAGCTCCTGAAATGTGACAATTTTCTGCTTTTCTTTTTTTTTTTTTTTAAATCTGATTGATTTTGAAATTCAGGAAATATGCTACTTGTTACAGTTTATTTATTTGTTGTTTCAGACCCGAAGCTAAGTTCTGTGAGATGTTTTGGTTGATTTTAGAGAATTTTATGTATTTTCAGAGCTTGAAGTTTTGCAGAATGTACACTAAGACATTTTAGTGGTTCAATATATAGAAGTAAAACTCATGAAATGTGCTGAAGACTCATACGGAATAGTTTATAGTGGGTCAGAATGATTGAATGGATCCACTTGAAGACTGGTTCTGGACCAGTTTGGACTATTTGTGCACTAGGTTTACGTATTAATCTAGGTTGGGCTGTTTAGAGCTGTTTTTGAATGAATTGTGGAGTGTTGACTACTTTTATATTCTTGTTTTCATATATCACAGTATTCAGCTGTGCAGAGCTACAGGCTGCTTCCATTTTGTCTAAATGTTAAATTAAACAACACATGATGCTGATTTTGTTCTCATAAAGTTTAATATTCCTGTCCTGTGATGTGATAAAAACTAAACCCAAACACCAAACTTTTGCTTTCAGATGTGTGAGGTTATCTGTTGGAAATCCCGGTGATCACCACGGTGCTTTCTGTAGTTTCTCTTTCACCAGCATTCAGCGATAAACAGGATAAAAACTGAACGCTGAGCTTCAGACTCTGTTTTCTCCTCAGACTCACCTGTGAACAGGTAAGATTCAATCACACTGTTCTAGTTTGTTTCACAGCTGCTTCAGGATATTTCAGTGAGATTCAAGTTTCATCCTTGACTCAGCATCAGTAACACAAACAAATCTTTAATATGAAGTGATAAATGTCTGCAGAGACTCTGTGAGGACATAAACAACAATATTCAGGCTGAATCAGAGATTTAATAAAATGTTTTCAGGTTGTTATCGAGGCTTCAGATGACAGAAAAACACCAAGGAGTTTGAAAGGTGTTCAAATTTTAAAAAATCTGACTGGGTTTCGACCTGTTTTTTTAGGCTTAGCTTTGGATTGGTTTGGGACTAGTTCTGACAAGGTTTAGACTGGGTTTAGTTTCAGTTGTGGGCTTAATCTGGATTGGGTTTGGACTGGGTTGAGATCTGGATTTGAATTTAATTTTGGATTGTTTTTAGACTGGATTTGGACATGGTTTTTAAATTCATTTTAGACTGAGTTTAGTCCTGTTTGTGGATTAAAACTTGACTGTGGGCTCAATTTCTTAGTTGTGACTTGGTTTTACACTGGTTCTGACAGGTTGTGAACTGGTAGACACTTGATTTTTGAATCAGTTTTGGATTGGACCAGGTTTGGACTTGTTCTTGGTCTGGGATTGGGTTGGGTTTGGAATGAATTCAGATTTGGTTTTAGACTTCACTTTGGAATGGTTTTGAACTGATTCTGACTAGTTCTGATTATGGGTTGGTTTTAGATTCTGTTTGGACTTAGTTTTAGACTGGGTTTAAACCTGTTGTTGAACTTTGTTTCTGCTGGGCCTGGAGTTAGTTTTGGATTAAGTTTTGACTAGTTTTGATTCTTGTTTTTAAATGTTACTTTTTAGTCAGTTATAGTTTTGTCATCAAAAACTATTTTTCATCTTAGTTTTCTTCTTCAGAAAATTCATCAGAATTGAGAAGATTTTTTTTTTTTTTTTTTTTTTTTTTATACAAAAGCATCTGTTCCTGAGTCATGGTGCTGAAAAAACAGAAAAATGTTTTACAAAATGTTACGATTCTGAGTTTTGATTTAACATTCAAATCTTTGTGCTCTTCATCTGCAGATTGTAAAAAGGAAGAATTAACTCTTGATTTCTGTTCCTGAGCTGATTATCTACTAAATATGTTCAGCATTCTGATGAAGAAACATCTGGAATTTCTGTAAGTCTCTGAAAATAAACAAAACTATGAAGAGATTCTTTGGACTTCTTAAACATCTAAAACATGCTGCTGAAATCCAGTAGTAATGAAGAAAGAAATGCAGTGTTAAATAATAGTACATTTAGTTTGTTTTTAGATTCCATGTCTAGTAGAGATTTTACTATCGAGTTTCTTTTACTAATTCAAGCCTCAGTCACAAAGAAAGAAGTTGACCTTTGATGTTTCAGATATAAAATGTCACATTTTATCTTCTTACAGAGCTCCACACTAACATTTTCACTATTATTCTTTGTCATGGTGCCCCATTGCTTATTTTCCTGTACTGATATTGTTTTAAGTCACAGACATGATACAGGTCACAGAGGCAGGTTTCACATAAGCAAGAGCGCTATTCTTGGTTTGATTTAGCACATTAGCACTAGCTGGAGGTCATGTAGCATTACAAAAGTCTTTATCATGGTCCCCATCGCTAGCTAAACCCCCACAATGCTCTCTGCTTGCCAACATGAACTGCAGTCTGAGTGATGCCTCCGCTGGTCTCTATGGTATTAAGCAATAAGTGGCTCCACCTGGTTGAAAAAACAGGTACTACAGCTCATCTACCATATATTTACTGACATTTAGAGATTGCAGGTTTTCTACATCTTTTGGAGGTTGTGGAGCTACCCAAGCCTTAAATAAAAACCAAGATGGCTCATAGGCGACACATGGATTTGTTGGGTTTTCATGCGTATTTTTGTAGGATCAAAAGTTTCACTCTGAATTATTGAGTTAAGCTCTATAATTAATATTCTTCTAGGACCTTAGCCTTAATTTTTATACTAGTTAGGTTAACTTCTGTAATTAACAATAACGTAAGGTCTAAGCTATATTTTTGCATTAGTGGACTTAATCTCTTACTCCTCCTAATGCAGGAAGTTGAAGAATGAAGGTTTATTTTAGTATGTACAGTGCATTTTAAATAGTTGACAGTGATGTTGACACACATTAATTATTAGATTTTAATCACATCTGCTTAGCCTCATTTTACTATTAAAATAAAAGTATATACAGTAAAAACAGTGAAAATCTGGCAGCAAATGTACCCGAAAATATATTTTAAAAACACTGTAGAATTTGTGAAAACAGCTCATTTAAATGCAGTTTAATTTTGTAGTCATACAAGAACAAATTACCGTTTGTAAAAATACAGATTTTGTTGTTTTGCTCTGATGTGAACATTATTTACATTTTAGGCCTGATTTGTTTTGTTTTTGCAATGAACATGTAAATTAAAACTTTTTTCCCGTGATTTTAATGCTGTAGTTATCATCTGTAATTGAACAAGAAAAAAAAATCTGTAAATAACAATTAAAAAATGGATAATATATACATTTTCTGTAAATTAATGACAAAATATCTGTAGCATCATGTTGTTTTTTATTGTTTTGCTCATTTAAATACAGTTAAATATATTTGCCAGGACATATCAGGGAATATCTGTGATATAATAGTAAATTGTTCAGAAACTTTGATTAAAAACTCTTGAGATAATTGGTATCTGAAATATATGTCAGATTCTGTGGTTTGTACTATAATCCTGTGATGCTGCATCAAATTAAAATGTGCCTTTATTTTCCAAAAAGACAATAAAATTTCTCTGACATGTCTTTGTAGTTTTTTTTTTTTTTTTTTTTTTTTAAATTAAACCAGCCTTTCAGTACTTTTTCACTCTTCTTTAGTGGACATTTCCAACTGATTCTAGATGAACTTGGGACATTTTGGACCAATTTTGAGTCATTTTTTGTAATTTGGCTGATCAGACAGAAGTCAGTTGCTGTGATGGGAGGATGGTGAAAGACGTTTTGGAGCAGCTGCATTCATCACCATCACACCACCACGTTTCACTGCTGGTATCATGTTCTTCTTGTGGAATGCACCAGTTTTGCTTCATTAGTTCTGTGCACTACTTGTATTAGTTTCTGTTACTTGTGGAAGCTGTTGCTACTGTATTTATGTTTGGCTATAGAGAATAGTTGTTTTGTTTGTGTTAGCTAGATTTAGATACTGTTAGCTTTCCTTTGGTTTTATTTTGTTCTTTAATTTGGCTACATCCACCAGTCTTGTGTTTCTATGTTTGACCACTTTTATGTTCAATTTGCCACTGAGCAATAAATTCCTTTGCCTGAACCAATAGCATTCTAGTTATTCATTACTTCCAGCTGACCTTTCTACACAGTAAGCTCAAATGTAACTGAAGAGTTGAGAGTTTCTTGTCATTGTCTTGATATTTTCATAAGATCTTCAGTGTTATTACCTGAAGACGGAAGTATGTTTGAAAACACAAAGTCAACTTCAAATAGTGCAGTAACTCTGAAAACTTAATGTCAAGTTCTGTTGCTTTGTTTAGTTTGTTTTGCTGATCCAGCAGCTGCTTAGTGGATCTTCATTCCTGATCAGTGCTGCTGGAATCATCTCATCACTGCTGTAAGTTTGATCTGTACGTTGATTCTAAATGCAAAATTGTTTAATTTATCACCATTTATTTTTAATGTATTTTTAATAGTATATGTTTGTATGTATGTATGTATATGTATATATATATGTGTGTGTGTACACACACACACACACATATATATATGTATATGTGTATATATATATGTGTGTTCAACTGGGATTGGGCTGGGTTTAAACTGGGTTTTTACCTGGTTGTGTAAATAGATTTGGACTGATTAAGACAAGATTTTAGACTGAGTTTAGATGTGTTTTTAGACTTTGTTTGGACTGGGTGTGGTACAACTTGGTTGTGGACCAAGTTTTGTATTGGTTTTGGCCTGGTTCTGACTGGTGTTGTATTGGGATTGAGTTGGGTTTGGACTGGGGTTGGGCTTGCTTGCAGACTTAGTTTGGGCTGGGTTTGAACCTGATTGTAGAATTGGTTTTGGATTGGTGAATACAAGGATTTAGACTGGGTTTAGACCTATTTTTGGACTTTGTTTGGACTTGGTTGTGGACCAAGTTTTGCTACAACTTGGTTTTGGCATTATTAGTTTGGGGTTGGTTTTAGACTGGACAAGACTCAGTTGTGAACTGATTCTGA
Organism: Amphiprion ocellaris; assembly: GCF_022539595.1. Taxonomy (NCBI): domain Eukaryota; kingdom Metazoa; phylum Chordata; class Actinopteri; family Pomacentridae; genus Amphiprion; species Amphiprion ocellaris. Next base: position 10,193,703 of record NC_072784.1, on the reverse strand, counting down.
CTGTTTTTTGGCTGGGATTGGGTTGGGCTTGGACTGGGTTTAGAGCTGTTTTTGAATGAGTTGTGGAGTGTTGACTACTTTTATATTCTTGTTTTCATATATCACTGTATTCAGCTGTGCAGAGCTACAGGCTGCTTCCATTTTGTCTAAATGTTAAATTCAACAACACATGAGGCTGATTTTGTTCTCATAAAGTTTAATATTCTTGAGCGGTGATGGTGATAAAAACTAAACCCAAACACCAAACTTTTGCTTTCAGATGTGTGAGGTAATCTGTTGGAAATCCCAGTGATCACCACGGTGCTTTCTGTAGTTTCTCTTTCACCAGCATTCAGTGATTTGTTCTGCAGAATGTCGCCCTTGACCCCTGTTTCTCCTAAACAGAGAATGACTCAGCCGTCTGAGTCTCCAGAGTGTCTCTGAGTTTGCCTCCTGATTCTTCTTTCGATATCACAGAATACCCTAACAGAGAAAACTGAACGCTGAGCTTCACACTGTTTTCTCCTCAGACTCATCTGTGACTCTGCAAACCCGGGAAGATTCAATCACACTGTTATAGTTTGTTTGTTTCACAGCTGCTTCAGGATATTTCAGTGTAATTCAAGTTTCATCATTGATTCTGAAAACATACAGTTATTTTCAGCATCAGTAACACAAACAAATCTTTAATATGAAGTGATAAATGTCTGCAGAGACTCTGTGAGGGCATAAATAACAATATTCAGGCTGAATTAGAGGTTTCATAAAATGTTTTCAGGTTGTTATTGAGGCTTCAGATGACAGAAAAACACACCAAGAAGTTTGAAAGGTGTTTACATTTTTAAAAACCTGATTGGGTTTAGACCTGATTTTTTAGGCTTAGCTTTGGATTGGTTTTGGACTAGTTCTGACAAGGTTTGGACTGGGTTTAGTTTCAGTTGTGGGCTTAATCTGGATTGGGCTTGAACTGGGTTTTGCCTTTATTTGCCTTTAGGCAATATTATTAGGAAGCACTGTATTAATTTCCATTGTTATGCTGACGACACTCAGTTGTATTTATCTATGAAGCCAGATGAAACTAATCAGCTAGCTAGACTGCAAGATTGTCTTAAGGACATAAAGACCTGGATGACCTATAATTTCTTACTACTAAATTCAGACAAGACTGAAGTCATTGTGTTTGGCCCCAAACATCTTAGAAAATTGCTTTCAAAGCATATAGTTACTCTGGATGGCATTACATTGGCCTCCAGTACTACTGTGAGGAACCTCGGTGTTATTTTTGACCAGGACATGTCCTTTAACTCACACATAAAACAAATCTGTAGGACTTCCTTTTTCTCCTGAAAAATATTGTGAAAATCAGGAACATCCTGCCTCAGAATGATGCAGAAAAACTAGTCCATGCATTTGTTACTTCTAGGCTTGACTACTGTAATTCCTTATTATCAGGTTGTCCCAATAGCTCTCTGAAACATCTACAGCTGATCCAAAATGCTGCAGCCAGAGTACTGACGGGAGTTAGCAAGAGAGATCATATTTCTCCTATATTGGATTCTCTTCATTGGCTTCCTGTTAAATCTAGAATAGAATTCAAAATCCTTCTTCTGACATATAAAGCTCTTAACAACCAATCTCCATCATATCTTAAAGACCTGATAGTACCATATTACCCTAGCAGAACTCTTCGCTCTCAGACTGCAGGCTTACTTGTTGTTCCTAGAATCTCTAAAAGTAGAATGGGAGGCAGAGCCTTCAGTTATCAGGCACCTCTCCTGTGGAACCAGCTCCCAGTTTGGGTTCGGGAGGCGGACACCCTCTCTATTTTTAAGACCAGGCTTAAAACCTTCCTTTTTGACAAAGCTTATAGTTAGGGCTGACTGGGGGACCATGATGGGGTGAGCTGGTGTTTTCATTTGCACAACTGACTTCTTCTTTCGACGTCCCCGTGATCACCACGGTGCTTTCTGTAGTTTCTCTTCCACCAGCATTCAATGATAAACAGGATACAGCGTCTGGATAAAAACTGACCGCTGAGCTTCAGACTCTGTTTTCTCCTCAGACTCATCTGTGACGCTGCAGAACAGGTAAGATTCAATCACACTGTTCTAGTTTGTTTGTTTCACAGCTGCTTCAGGATATTTCAGTGAATTTCAAGTTTGATCATTGATGCTGAAAATGTAAAGTTACTGTATTTTCAGCATCAGTAACACAAACAAATCTTTAATATAAAGTGATAAACATCTGCAGAGACTCTGTGAGGACATAAATAACAATATTCAGGCTGAATCAGAGGTTTCATAAAATGTTTTCAGGTTGTTATTGAGGCTTCAAGTGACAGAAAAACACACCAAGGAGTTTGAAAGGTGTTTAAACTTTGAAAATTTCACTGGATTTAGACCTGTTTTTTTAGGCTTAGCTTTGGATTGGTTTGGGACTAGTTCTGACAAGGTTTAGACTGGGTTTAGTTTCAGTTGGGCTTAATCTGGATTGGGCTTGGACTGGGTTGAGATCTGGATTTGAATTTAATTTTGGATTGTTTTTAGACTGGACTTGGACATGGTTTTGAAATTCATTTTAGACTGAATTTAGTCCTGTTTGTGGACTGTGTTTAGACTTGGTTTTGAATTTAGCTTTGGACTTGGTTAAAACTTGGCTGTGGACTTAATTTTTTTTTTATAGAGATGCACAAACATATTAACCCTTTGATGCGCAACATGAGTCAACAATGAGCCAAATCCAATGGAAAATAGGTATTTCCTGACCCATACTGCACATTAAAGGGTTAACAGAGGAGCTGATCAGGCGTCACACTGAGGTTTATTGTTGTGATGGGAGTTCTAGAGGGAGCAAATAAATGAACTTTGTTATAGACAATCTGTCAGAAGATCATTTTTCAGCAGCATAATCACAGATATGGATTATTTCTGTTGCTGTTTTTAAATAATGATCCTGATACTTGATGAGTTTAGAATTTACAGAAATAATCAGTTTTCTGTCTCTAAATGACCTCAGACCTATTTTCTCATTTCTTTCCTGCAGATTTAATAGATTAGCAAACATTTTTTAAACCCTGTTTCCAGTTGTCAGACATTGTGTGACTGATCTGTGTTCTGTTGTTTGCAGGCATCATGGGAAATACACACCGCCAGTGTGCAGTTCAAATTCACAATGACAGCAAAAACTACATACTTTGTAGCCCCATGTGAGTGTAAACCTGAGATCTGTTCATGTTCACAGTGAATATAATCTTTGTGTAATACAGAATCAAAGTAATTATTTTTTACTGTTTAAGTGGTTGGATGGCTTTTATTCTGAAGATTTAACAATCACACTTTTGATTATTTTATATATATAACAATATAAAGTGATATAGTACAGTGTAATAGAATGTACAGTTTACTTGATCCCATTTGATGCCTGCAGTTTCCCTCTGATTGCAGTCTGACATATCAAACCTACATTGTTCGTTTTCCTTGACAGAACTACCGTTACATCCAGTAATATTTAGTCTGATGATGTCTGAGTGGAAAAGGTTCCTAAAGTTCATCCATTATCTACAATAGATTTAAAAAGTCTGCACACCCCTGTTAAAATGCCAGGTTTTTGTCATGTCGATAAATGAGACCAAGATGAATCATTTCAGAGCCTTTTCCACCTTTAATGTCACCTATAACCTGTACAACTCAATTAGAAAACAAACTGAAAAAAGTAAAATAATATGTTTGCATATATATGTACACCCTTAAACTAATACTTTTCCCAAATTTGTTTTCTAATTGAGCTGTACAGGTTATCGGTCACATTAAAGGTGGAAAAAGTTCTGAAATTATTTATCTTGGTCTCATTTTTTTTTACATCACAAAAACCTGGCATTTTAACAAGGGTTTGTAGACTTTTTATATCCACTGTATACATGCTTTATCCTCTGTAGGGTATCAGGGGGCTGGAGTCTTAGGGTGAAGACAAGGGACATCCTGGACAGGTCATCAGTCCATCACAGGGCTACAAAGAGAGACAAACAATCACACTCACATTCATACCAGCGGACAATTTAGAATCACCAATTAACCTCAGCATGTTTTTGGACTATGGGAGGAAGCTAGAGAACCTGGAGGGAACCCAGCAGGGAGAACATACAAACCCCATGCAGAAAGATCCCAGAACCAGATTTAAACCAGGACCTTCTAGCTGTGAGGTGACGGTGGACCCACTGGGCCACGATGCTGCCTGGTTCCAAAAGTGAATCTGTTTATTCAGAGGTGTCTCATGTTTCTCTGACAGGGTGTTCCTTGACAGTGGACGCTGTCTAAATACTTTACCATCAACAATTGGACCATCTCTGCACGGCTCTGCTTTGTTCATAAAGACTCATGACACAGCCTGTGGATCTGTGGGTGTCTTCACCTACGACCTCTACAATGAATCTACAAAGAGACACGAAAAGAAGATGGCTGTCATGTTCTCCAATCCTTATGACTTCAACATCAACTCTAACCTTTACGCAGTGGGACTCTTTGACAAGAAACAACTCTGTGATCACAGTCTGTTTTCTAAAATGTATTACGACACAGGGACAGAGTTTGTAAGACGTGGTGCTGGTTATAGTCTGACTTACAAAAGAGATGGTCTGATCATCTCAGCCAACATGACTGACACTTACGAGCCTGATCTGGATGTTAGCATCAGCAGCATAGACGGCTAACGGAAGGAAACGTGCTTCATCTTTTCCTTTCTCAGAAGCTGCTGGTGATGATACAGGATGTTTTAGAGTTTTAAACATTTAACCAAAGTATGATTCACATCTTTCATTAAAGTGTGCAGTTTGCTGTGTTTTAATTAACAGACATTGACTTTATCCTGTCTTTTGTTCTGGGTTTGGTCTGAACCTCCCCAGAAAGATGTCTTTCTCTCCACTGCTACATGCTCCTGATAAACTTGTCTTCTAATAGAATATCAACCAGATCAATAATCAATGTTTGTAATAAATAATTAGTTAACACTAATGAATACTTAACTGAAAGTAATAAATATAATAGTGTTTTTTTTTTTTACCTGTTAAGAACTTTATAAAGTTGCTTTTAGAAAGTGCTGCACAAATACAGTTAATTATAAGGAACCAGTCGAAATGTTCTATTAATTCTGAGTAATTGTTCTGAATATGTGATATGTATTGGGAGTAATCCTGTTTCAAACTGACTTCTTAAAGAAAGTGTTTTCCTCAGTTAAAAGTGATCTCCTACTAATAGTTAACAGCTCACTGACATCAGGCACTTTTCCCGAGTCACTGAAGGTAGCTGCCATTAAGCCCCTCCTAAAAAGGAGGACTCTGGACGCCTCCGTGATGAACAACTACAGACCTGTCTCTATCAACCTATCTTTTATATCCAAGATTATTTAACAAGTTGTATTTAACCAGCTTAACAACTTTTATAGATTTCCGTCAGGCTTCAGACCACATCACAGCACTGAGACAGCACTGGTCAAATTGTTAAATGACATTAAGCTGAATACTGATTCTGGTTAAGTATCACTCCTGATTCTGCTGGATTTGAGTGCTGCCTTTGATACTGCAGATTGTCTGTTTTGTTTCACTGAGGTTTGAATACAGAACACAGACAGTAACCCAAGGACTTCAGACTTTAATCTCAGCTTCATACTTTCACTTTCTGTTGCTTTATTTAGTTTGTTGTGCAGATCCAGCAGCTGCTCATTGAGTCTATAAATACGAATTGCTCCATTTTAATTTCTCATCATTTATTTGTAATGTGTTTTTAATAGTATATATAAACACACACACACACGCACACACACAAACACACACACACACACATATACATACATATAAATATCTATCTATCTATCTATCTATCTATCTATCTATCTATACATATATATATATATATATATATAGACACAGACACGCACACACACACTACCATTCGAAAGTTTGGGGTCACTTTGAACTGGCCTCATCTTTGAAAGTAAAGCATTTCTTTTTTCGATGAGGATAACATTAAATTGATCAGAACCACACTCTAGACATTGTTAATGTGGTACATGACTATTCTAGCTGGAAACAGCTGATATTTAATGGAACTCATTCACTGGTTTTTATTTCATTATTTTATACATTGTAGATGAATACTGAAGACATCAAAACTATAAAAGAAAACATATGGAATTATGTTGTAAACAAAATGGTGTTAATCTTCAGTATTAATCTACAATGAAGAAAATAAAAAAAAATTGAATATGTATATATATATATATATATATATATATATATATATATATATATATATATATATATATATATATAAATAAACTGAACGTTGATAAAGACAATCATTCAGAAGATCGTTTTTCAGCAGCAGAATCACCGATATGGATCATTTCTGTAGCTGTTTTTTAATAACAATCCTTGATGAGTTTAGAATTTACAGTCAGACCTATTTTCTCATTTCTTTTCTACAGATTTAATAGATTAGCAAACATTTCTTAAACCATGTTTCCAGTTTGTCAGCAGACATTACTGCAGATAAACTGCAAATTCTCTTTTTATTTCACTGTTTGAATACAGAGCACAGATAGTAACCCGAAGACTTTAGACTTTAATCTCAGCTTCATACTTTCACTTTCTGTTGCTTTATTTAGTTTGTTGTGCAGATCCATCAGCTGCTCAGTGAGTCTATAAATACGAGCTGCTCTGGTCACTCAGTGGATTCTTCATCCTGATCAGTGCTGCTGCTGGATTCATCTCATCACTGCTGTAAGTTTGATCTGTTTCCCTGATTCTAACTGCAAAAAGTAATTTTAAAAAACATTGTGTTTTAATTTATCATCATTTATTTTTAATGTGTTTTTAATAATGTATATAAACACACACACACACACACACACACACACACACACACACACACACACACACACACACACACACACACACACACACACACACACACACACACACACACACACACACATATATATAGGGTAAGTTCTTTGAATTTGTTGTGTTTCCATGGATGACTTAATTTCAACACTTCTCTGCTTATGTTTCAACTTACAGAGTTTCAGACATCAGATCAGAGAAGCTGATTTCAGTTGTGTAACTGATCTGTGTTCTGTTGTTTGCAGGCATCATGGGAAATACACACCGCCAGTGTGCAGTTCAAATTCACAATAAAAGCAACAACTACGTACTTTGTAGCCCCATGTGAGTGCAAACCTGAGATCTGTTCATGTTCACAATGAATATAATCTTTGTGTAATACAAAATCAAAGTAATTAGTTTTGACTGTTTAAGTGGTTGGATGGCTTTTATTCTGAAGGTTTTATATTATATTATATTATATTATATTATATTATATTATATTATATTATATTATATTATATTATATTATATTATATTATATTATATTATATTATATTATATTATATTATATTATAGGGCTGCACAGTGGTGTAGTGGTTAGCACTTTCGCCTTGCAGCGAGAAGATCCCTGGTTCGCGTCCCGGCTTTCCCGCGATCTTTCTGCATGGAGTTTGCATGTTCTCCCTGTGCATGCGTGGGTTTTTTCCAGGTACTCCGGCTTCCTCCCACAGTCCAAAAATATGCTGAGGTTAATTGATTATTCTAAATTGCCCGTAGGTGTGAATGTGAGAGTGATTGTTTGTCTTTATATGTAGCCCTGTGACAGACTGGCGACCTGTCTAAGGTGTCCCCTGCCTTCACCTGAGTCAGCTGGGATAGACTCCAGCCCCCCCCCCCATGACCCTAGTGAGGATTAAGCGGTGTATAGATGATGGATGGATGGATGGATGGACATTATATTATATTATCCATCCATGGATGGGGGATGGGGGCTATCAAAGCTGCCTTAGGGTGAAGACAGGGGACACCCTGGACATGTTTCCAGTCAATCACAGGGCTACATATAGAGACAAACAATCACACTCACATTCACACCTATGGACAATTTGAAGTTACCAGTTAACCTCAGCATGTTTTTGGACTGTGGGAGGAAGCTAGAGAATCCAGAGGGAACCCAGCAGGGAGAACATGCAAATCCCACACAGAAAGATCCCAGAACCACATTTAAACCAGGACCTTCTAGCTGTGAGGTGACGGTGGACCCACTGGGCCACGATGCTGCCTGGTTCCAAACGTGAATCTGTATATTCAGAGGTGTCTCATGTTTCTCTGACAGAGTGTACGTTTACAGTGGACGCTGTCGAGATGCTTTACCATCAACAGTTGGACCATCGGAAAGCGGCTCTGCTTTGTTCATAAAGACTCATGACACAGCCTGTGGATCTGTGGGTGTCTTCACCTACGACCTCTACAATGAATCTACAAAGAGAGTCGACAAGAAGATGGCTGTCATGTTCTCCAATCCTTACAACTTCGACTTCTACTCTAACCTTTACGCAGTGGGACTCTTTGACAGGAAACAACTCTGTGATCACAGTCTGTATGAAAAAATGTATTACAACATAGGGACAGAGTTTGTCAGAGGTGGTGCTGGTTCTAATCTGATTCACGAGAGAGATGGTCTGACCATCTCAGCCAACATGACAGACACTTGTGAGCCCGAGCTTAATGTCAGCATCAGCAGCAGAAATGGGTATCATCAGACGCTGATGATACAGGATGTTTCAGAGTTTTAAACATTTAACCAAAGTATGAGTCACATCTTTCTGTCTAGAATCAGACATGTAGTCATTAAAGTGTGCAGTTTGTTGTGTTTTAATTAACAGACATTGACTTTATCCTATTTTTTGTCCTGGGTTTGGTCTGAACCTCCCCAGAAAGATGTCTTTCTCTCCACTGCTACATGCTCCTGATAAACTTGTCTTCTAATAGAATATCAACCAGATCAATAATCACTGAAAATGAAACATGAACTGATTGTTTGCTGGATAATAAATATATGTATGACTGGAACCCTGCTGCCTCCATGCTTCATTTACTGTAGTGTTGTGGTCAGAATGTATAAAACTGAGACGCAAGTCACAACCAAGACCAGAGTGTACCAAGACTAAGGCAAAACTAGGGCCAGAACATACTGAGACAAGACCAGGACCAGAGAGTAGCAAGACTAAGACAGGACCAGGACCAGAGAGTACTGAGACTGTGACAAGACCTGGACCAAAGTTTACTAAGGTAGGACCAAAATCAGAGTGTACCAAAACTGAGACAAGACCGGGACTCTGAGAGCTTGAGACTGAGTTCAGAACAAGACCTGAGAGTATCAAAGGTAAGGCAAGATCAAGACTTTGAGAGTAAAGACTGGTACACTCTACATACTCTCTTATGATCAGGGGAGCTTTTAGGAACTCTGGGGATTTTCAGAGAATCCTGCTCACTTGGGAGGTTCCTGGAGGAACCTTTAAAATCTAGATTCTGAGAGGAAGCTATCCTGGAGGAACCCTTATTGGCTCAAAGGGGTTCCTCCAGGACGTTGTGAGTTAAAAGTCAGCCTCACTGACTCTTTACACCTGAAATTTACAATGTTTGATTTACTTATTTTTAACCCTGTATTCTTTAGTTTATTGTAACTGTGTAACAACACTAGCAATGACAACAACAAAAATGATCATAAATTGTTAATTAAATATAGCAAATGGTTTAGTTGTTGTAATAAATAATTAGTTAACACTAAAGGATACTTAACTGAAAGTAATAAATAGTTCTTCATTTATTTTTTGCTAATCACTTAAGCAATTATTTTTAGCTATATATTACTTCTAGCTATTACAGTTCATTACATTACAATTCTAGTCCTTACATTTTTTACGTTGAACTACTAGTTAGTTGTCCTAATCATTTAATTGTTCACTTTTAGCTATATAATGTTTTTAGTTGACTATTTAATCAATTACCTTTACCCAACTACTGTTGATCAGTTCATCACTTTTTGCAAGGCTTTGTTTTGCTAGTGTTAAAATAACCGTTCACGCCATGTTTTTAAAGTTACAGGCTCTTATTTTTGGCACCATTTCCACGGCACAGGAAGTGTTTATCTAAGAAGCGGTTTCTTGACATGACGAAGAAGCAGCCGGAAAGTCCGAAAATTCACGTAAAGATGGAAGGAAAACTCAGAAACACCCTCACAATTTAATCAATTGTTTCTTGTATCATTTCCAACGGATAAATCAGTAGCAGGATCACAATCATGTGATCGTCAGCAGGCAACTGGCATAGCTTGTTGTCATGTTGACTTGTTGTCATGGTTACAGTGACACTGTGCTGCTATCTCGCTATGGGAAATCTTTAACAAATCCGTGGATCCAATCTTCAAGCCGCATCACTGCCAAAATGCGATGGTCCTTGTGCCTTGTGCCATCCAAATCCATTTGTCTGTTTTTGAGTAATGTTGCTAGCAGAAGGAAGGAAGGATCCACGTACGCCGATATCGTCACATAACTCCACCGCGTTCCTTGGCAGGATAGTGATAAGAATGATGATAAGGAAACATGACAATGATGAGCCCCAAATGGTTCTTGACACTCTTCTACCACTAAGAGGTCAGCAGCAGATCAAGCTAACGATGTCTGAATAGGTTTTCTGAGGATTTGATAGACTGTAATGTGATGTTAGATAAATCTTAAAAAAGGGCAGCAAGAATGCTACAAAAAATATATTTAAAAAAACACTTGTGGAATACTGTAACGTTCAAAAACTGTAAAAAAAAATACAAAGAACAACAACAACAACAAAGGTGTAGTTGCTTTTTTCCTTAGAGAAATGTTGCATCTGTTGATATTTTGTCCCCAAATAATTGATTATTAAAAGTTGATACCTAAAGAGTTGACGACTAATTCAATAATTGTGCAGCTCTAGTTAAAGGCAACACAATATTGGAAAACTTGAATAACAAGACAAACCAAAAGCTCTTAGATTCTTTTTAGTCTCACATCAAGAATATCAATAGATTTATTGATTTTATAGAAGTTTGTCACTAATTGTCAGCCGGCTAGTCAAATGTGTTCTGCATGATTTTTACAATGACCTGATCCAGTAGTCGTCACGTTATATGTATTTATTCTTTGAAAACCCAGATTTGTGGAGGTCTCAGTACCATCATAGGTTTTGGGATTTATTTTGTTCGATTCCTCTTTGTGTGTTTTTTTTCTTCTTTACCTTCTTTGTTTCTTTGCAGTGATCAAATGTGTGCGTTGCTGGTGAAACTGGACCCAACTGATAAAATAATTTGGTAGATTGATAGCTAAAGGGGTGATTACTTTTTCACATAGAGCAAAATGAACTGGATTATTATTGGAATATTTTTCCTTCAGTAAATAAAATCATGATTTGAAAACTGCATTTTGTGTTATCTTGGGTTAAAATTAGTTTGATGATCTGAAACATTTCAGTGTGACAAATATGCAGAAATAGAAGATATCAAATCAGATCAGGCTGTAATGCTGGGTTCAGTTAGCAACATCAAGTTACCACTAGCAGATTGTTAGCGTAAATTCAGTTCTCTTAATGTCATTTCATCCAAAGTTGTGGAATCAGAGAAACAATGCATTAAGATGTGTTTTTATTTTCATTGTTTGAGGGCGCAGGGAGTAAACAAAATTTGAAGTTAATGCTGGGGTGTTATTGTAGAGTGGGTTGGAGGTGGTGAAATCAGGATATTTTAGGTGCAAACTAGTAAACTGTAGTTACCATTACACAACCTTGCTACTGATGAGAGTCTGACTGAGACTTTTACACAGTAAGCTCAAATGCAACTGAAGAGTTACAAAAAATGTCTGGCACTGATCAAAACACAGAAATAAAATCTGCAGCACATGAGCCACAAAGTCTTCTGTGAATTTAGCGGAAAAGCCAAAAATTTGAAATAAAAATTAATAGTTTGTTCACAAATTGCAAAAACATTTTTACAGTGCTGTGAAAATGCATTTGTCTTTTTCTTTGCATATTTCTCAACACTATAAAGCTAATATTTATATTTATTTAATATTATACAGAAAAAACAAAATACAAAATGCAGTTTTTAAATTATGATTTAACAAAGATTTATTGAAAACCTCTATCACCCCTGTGAAAAAGTAATTCCCCCCTGAACCTTTGTTTGTTACAGCTTGTGATCCATCTTTTACATCACCATGGAGTAATATTGGTCCACTCTTCTCTGCAGAACAATTTTAATTCGACCACATTGCATGGTTTTAGAACATGAGCGGCCTTTTAAGGTGTCACAGGATCTCAATTGGATTGAAGTCCAGACTTTGACTTAGCCACTCCAAAATGTTCATTTAGTTCTTTTTGAGCCACTCAGAGGTGGACTTGCTTGTGTTCTTTGGTTCCATTAGTGTTGAGCTGTAGCTCATGAACTAATGGTGGATATTCTTCTGGAGGATTTTCTAATAGAGGGCAGAATTCATGTCTCCACCAGTTAAGATGAAGTCAGGTCAGGTCCAAATGGACCTGCTACTGGTAACCTGTAACCCAGTACTACCTGCCCCAGGGCTGGTTTGTCGGCGATGAAACCAGGTCCCCCACCAGTTCTTGCAGGAGAAGTGGTGAGGACGGTGGCTAGACACCATGGTGGAACTAAAAATAAGATCTACCAAAGGGTGGCGGCTCAGGAGAGCCAATGGTGGCCATCTAAAAATCTGGAGTCAGAGTCCCTAAGGGAAAATGTTCAGCTCAGAAAGTATTTTATTTATTGATGTGAAATTTGAAAGATGTCTCTACAAATGTCCATATAAAGAAATGAGTATTTCAGCTGAAGGGCAGAACTCCGACACAGAGAATTACAGTTTCTCTCAGTCGCTTTGGTACATTTCTCAGATCAGAATTGAAATTCTCAAAACTACTTGTTCAATCTTCACATCATTGTGTCACTTGTGCACATCTACAATCAATTTCTCATTTCTTTGAACAAGTTGCAAATGCTTTGGTACATCCATGCAAATGATTGTGTACAATTCTCTGCTGTTTCCTACATTATCAGCTGCTTATGTCATGTTGATCAAAATATATTGTAATGGGTCTCTGTTGAAGAGTCTCACCCTCCACAACATTTAGGCATTAGTTCATCGCATAAGTCTTTACATGCAAAATGGTTGAACAAGTTGTCATAATATGTCAAGGATATTTCTATGCATTGCCATTAGACTTTTTTCTAAATCTGCCCTGAATTGGTAAATTGCTCCCATGTGAATCTTGACTTGACTTTTTCTACGAAGGGAAATATGTGAAGGTTTAGAGTTTTCTGAAATCACTCAAAGACACAAGAGAAGATATTTGTGACATGGATGAGAATTTGTGGTCCAACAGACAGGAACGTCAGGAGGTGTAGGAAGACTGTACTGTAATTCCTACAGCACTGCATGTACAGTTTTCCTTAAGGAGACTGTCCTATGTTCACATTTCTACTTTTGTCTTTTCTTTGAGCTATGCAGAGCTGTTTTCCTTTCTGTATCGCAATAACATGGTCTGTCAACTGATTACAAGAGTAAAAGCATAAATGTGAATCTTGTCCAGTCTCTTGCAATCAATCTCCCACATTCACTAAGGTGTAATTTACAATTTACAATCATTGTCATCAAAACTTCAGCCATAGTTTACATCAGAACATCCCTCCAGAGAACATTTATAACGACAACATGACTAAACAATTTGACTCTTATCTACACACAATGACACAAGGACTTATTCTGATGCCACTGACATGTTCACTGACACAGATATTTACTTGATAAACTAAGTATTTTGAGCAAGAGACTGGCTTTTGCAGGTAATTCATGGTGTTTTGCTATTTGTACAAATTATTTTGAGAAATGCACTTACTGTTTTGCAAATGTCGAGGATGATTCGAGAAACGTACCAAAGCGACTGAGAAAAACTGTAATATGTGATTTAGCCAGGTAGATGTACACTGCAGGATCCTGATGAAGGATTGTTGCTGAGTGAGATGTCAGTCAGTAGGTGGCAGCAGATACTCTGTAGGTGACACCAGGTGAGCTGAGAGATTCCTTTATTTCTGTTTTACAGCAGCTTAAACATGCACAATAATCCTCAATACAAAAGTACAGCTTTATTCATAACAGACTTTCCACATGCAAATAAAAAACAGCTTGTTGGGTTTTGTTTAAACAACAGGAAATATTTCAGATAAATTTACTGTGAAACTTTGGTATTGATGCTGATGTCTCATCAAAATTTCGACAAAAAAATAACCACAAGAGACTCAAAACATTAACAAAGAGAACAGAATGGTGCAAGAAACAACCAGAGATACAAAACAACTAAAGTGCAACAAAAAACAACCACAAAAATGTTTAAAATAACCCAACAAAAGGCACAAAACAGCAAAGTTAAGATGCAAAATGGCCAAAATTTGATTTAAAAAAACAAAAGTCATCACAAAGGGACACAAAATGACAAAATCGTGTTTATAATTATGAAAATATTGTAAACTACTACCTTGTGTCAACTTGTCAACAACAGGTTCTGCAGTTTCTGTCACATTCTAACCCATTGTGGGCTCAATTTTCACTGGAATGAATATTTTTTTTGACTCACTTTGGACAATTTTTTATCCAGTCTGCGACACATTTAAGTCATTTTGGATGATTTAGAGTATTTTCAGATATGTTTTTGTTATTTTTGGGCAAGTTTTGGGTCATTTTGAACAAGTTTTATCTGCGTTCGTCAGACTGTCAACAGGAGTCTGAGAGACAACATTCAAACCACTTGAACTGTGGTGTGATGGCATGTTTGTGGCTCTAATGTGTTACAGCTTTGATTAAAGTGATGCTTGCACATTATTGCATCACTAATTATGATCCAATAATATAATGTGAATTATTCAGAAACTGGGCAGCACAGTGGATTTGTGGTTAGCACTGTCGCCTCACAACTAGAAGGTCCTCAGTTTGCATCCTGGCCTGGACCTGCAATCTTTCTGCAGTTCTCCCTGCTGTAGGTACACTAAGACTGTTTTTGATCCCTCACCAGGGAAATTTAAATGCTACAGTAGTCAAGCAAGGGAGCTTAAGTATCTCAGGATCTTGTTTCTGAGTGATGGGAAAATGGAGCGTGAGATGGACAGGAAACTTTGTGCAGCACCAGCAGTAATGTAGGGGTTTTACCAGACTGTTGTGAAGAGGAAGCTTAGCTGCAAGATGAAGCTCTGGATTTACCAGTCCATCTACATTCCAACCCTCATCTATGGTCACGAGCTCTGGGTAGTGTTATAAAAATGGACTGTATTCTTTTTATGATTTCATGTGCCATTCTTTTGTATTATTCCTCTCCTGTTATATTGACCTTGTGGAAAACTGCTGAGAACAACAGGCCCCGTAAACTGATATAGTTCACTGTCTGTTTATGTTACTGAAGCCAGATGGCAGGAACTCACACAAACTAAGTTCATGGCTACAATTGGCAGTTACTTGGATGGTGGAAGCATCAAAGAATGTCGTCTGTTTTTAAGGGTGGCAAAGGCGTCTATTACTCTATTGTGATTTAGGTGCTAAAGTGCCTCTTTTTCAAGTGACATGACAGCAAGACGAAGGAAGTCCAGAAGGAAGTCACCCCATAAAATTCAAAGACTGTCTGCATCACAAATGACTCTATCCTGTGACTCACCTTTCCAGTAGAGCTCTCTCCCCTCTCACTGGCCACGTTGACATGAAGTTTTTAATTTCGGAATTATTAATTCGGAATTAAAGTTTTGTGCTTCGCGTTTACATGGAAATATTAATTCCGAATTGAGGTTTACATGGACCGCACGTTTATTCCCTTCCTTAATTCCGCTTTAACGCTTGGGCGTTGGAAAGGATTCTGATTGGACAGGGAGTGGACGTGACGTATCCCTGTGGGGACTTTCTGCTGTTAGCTGGGGGGCTAGAGCTAACTTATTGTTACTATCAGCAGTGATAATACTTACTCTCCTGAAAAAATTTCGTAGATCCATTCTTATTCACGTTCTTCTCCTAATACTGCTCTAGTCGGTTGTGTGCTCCGCTCCCGGTAAACACACGCTGCAGGTACCGAGTGCAACCGAGGTTGCAGGGAAAGCGTGGACTGGAGTTTCCGTGATGTGGGCGTGCTCTATATGAACAAGTGGAATGGATTGGATCACGACGCACTGACTCGGACTCTCTACCTTCCACTATGAAGTGAAGGGAAACTAAGATTTATGATCATATTTAAATTAATAATGACTGGTTATGTGATTATTTATTTAAACTCATATTCTGGCCACATTATATTGAATTTGTCGGCACTTTTTTGTAAAAAAAAAAAAAAAAGATTCTTTTTTTTTTTTTTTTTTAAATAAATGAACATAAAACTATTTAGAGGGGCTTAAGAATATTTTAGGGGGGCTGACGCCACTGGCCAACACCCAGCGCAGGTATCCTCACCTGTCTAAATAAATACACCACTCCAACACACACACTGACATAAGGTTTGAATGAGGAACATCAAACGCCTGAAGGACAGAATGTATGATTTTAACATCCTGATGATGTCAGAACATTCCAGCTACAACAAACACACCTGCTGCCCCTTTTCACTGACCTCAGACTAACCAGCTGCACTGTGGTTTGTTAATCAGTGCTGCTAATTCCAAACTCTGTAAGAAGTTTACTGCATTTAAACAACTCCAGCACGTATAAATAACAGACGAAACTTAACATGCTTCTGGTTGATAATATGGTGTGGTTCATCAACATGCAGGTAAAAAATGTGATCTGCACCACGTTGGATGATCACAGGTTTCTGGTGGAACTTCAGAATGATTCTGAAATATTAACTATTTAAAATGTATTATACAATTCACTTATTCTCAGATGTTAGTTTCCTTTAAACAGGGTTGATCGCTTTTAAATGGCTTCCATCAGTGTGACTGCTGTGTTAGATTTACGATCACAAGAAATATTGTTGACTACACTCTGCCAAACCACCATGCGACTACTAGTATGTCGTATTTCTTGTTTTTCTTTTGGCATCCTTTAGCCTAACGTTTGCCCCACTATGTTCCAGGAAAACAACACCTGAACAAGGATTTATACAGCACCTTATCACACACAGTGACAATGCTTTTTTTGAATCAATTGAATTGAATCAAATTAATTCAGTTAAATAAATCAAAAACAGTAGAGACAGGTTGTATAAAGTGACAACAGTTATGGTAGAATAATAAAATCAATTAAAACAACAGGGAAAGGCTGAAGATGAGAAAAACAAAAGCATGCACTTTATAAACTGAAACTAATGAATTAACCATGTAGAAGAAATGTCTTTACATTAATGTGTCGAATGAGTCGAGCCTTTAATCAAAGTCAGTGCAGGATCTAAGAATCAGATTCAGCTGTTCTCTCTTCTTGCTTTTTGTCAGGTTTCCAGCAGCAGCATTTACAGTGAAATATCTGATGGTCTTACAGGAATTCACTCTACAGATGAAGGAGTTTTTCTACATTTTGTTTTATAGTTTGGCTGCATTTATGATGTCAGAATGGATCTAGTTACACCTTCAATGTAGCTGAAATGTAGATCCTCATCAGTAAATCCTACGCCGTCCTTCTTTTTTGCCACGTACAATTATTTCCGTCTTGCCTTTATACACGATTTTGTGGTGGTTTTCCTGTTGATTTTTGCATAAACTTTTAAAGATATTTTTTTCCTGTTTAATATTTCATGTCATATTTAAAGCTAACTAACAAATATAAGTGTATTTGCATGATGTGTTCATTGTCTACAATGCGCTGACCAAAACAAAAACAACATACTGCAGTTGTGTTTGGAGTTTCTGAATAACAGTAAATGGAATTTTCATCACCAACACAATACTTCTATGTTTTCAAAAAAAAAACAATTGAGCCTCAGAATGAGGATGTGCTTTGCTAATGAAATGAAAATATGTAGGCGTGTCAGACTGGGGGGGGGGGACTCCTTTGCCTAACAAAAACCTGAGAGACTCCAGGGGCATTTTGAGCAGCACAGCAGAGATTTGTGAGCAGTACCAGACAGCTTTAATTTTATTCAGAACAAGCTGACTTCTTAACCACAGCTTCTGTAAAAGGGGATCTTCATCAGCGCTTAAGGTAAGAAAGTCTTGCTTTATACGACAAAGCAAAGAGCCAACTTAGATCAACAGCCCAGTGGTTTGGGTACAAACCTGAGTTAACCCCGCGTTAATGTGGATTAATCACCACAATTAATCTGATTAAAATTTTTAACGCAATTAATGCATCTGCAGCGCAGAATGACTCAAAATCCCTGAAACGTCTCTGACAACGCATTTCGATATTTTAAATTTGATGAGTCGCTTCTATTTTACCAGCTTTCCCAGTGTTTACGGCATTAGTTTATCAGCTCAGGAAACACATAGACCAATTAGGTACGAGTTCAGTCATCCCATGTGACGCTACTCAGCCAATGAATTGATCTCTGCAGTCCAGCCGCTAAACATCACAGCTGAGTTCAGAAAACAGGTGAGGGACAGACGAGAGGAAGAAAGACAAAAAGATAAACAAGAAAAGCACTCAGAGAGTGCAGTGCTCCGCCAAGACCGTTCATTCCTCTTCGAATTTTAGTTGAATATCCCTGCGCTAAACAGCATGTTGGCCCTCTTTTTGAATACAAAAAACCCCCAAAGATGGAACAGTCCACCAAGTTGCAGTTATATGAACACTCTATAGGAAGGAGTTTTCTTTTCACCAAAGCACAGGTGTTTAATAAACATGTTAAGTGCTTATATGTTCCCTTCTTTCTTGAATCTGTTTCCTCATGCAAAATGAAACGCGATTTATATAAACTAAAGTTATTTTAATTTGTTGTGTTTCCATGTACGACTTAACTTCAGCACTTCTCTGCTTACTTTTCAACTTATAGAGTTTGAGACGTGTGACTGATCTGTGTTCTGTTGTTTGCAGGCATCATGGGAAACCGCCAGTGTGCAGTTGGAATTAACAATAATACCAACAACTACATGCTACGTAACCCCATGTAAGTGCACACCTGAGGTCTGTTATATATATATATATATATATATATATATATATATATATATATATATATATATATATATATATATATATATATATATATATATATATATATATATATATATATATATATATAACAGAAAAAAATATATATATAATGAATATTACTGTTTAAGTGGTTGGATGGCTTTTATTCTGAAGGTTTTATATTATATTATATTATATTATATTATATTATATTATATTATATTATATTATATTAGATTAGATTAGATTAGATTAGATTAGATTAGATTAGATTTATAACAATATGAAGTGATATAGTACAGTGTAACATAATGTACGGTTTACTAGATCCCAACTTATGCCTGCAGTTTCCCTCTGATTGCAGTCTGGCATATCAAAACTCCATTGTTCGTTTTCCTTCACAGAACTACAGTTACATCCAGTAATATTTAGTCTGATGATGTCTGAGTGGAAAAGGTTCCTAAAGTCCATCCATTATCTGCAGTAGATTTAAAAAGTCTACACAGCCCTGTTAAAATGCCAGGTTTTTGTCATGTCAATAAATGAGACCAAGATGAATCATTTCAAGTTTTTCCACCTTTAATGTGACCTATAACCTGTACAACTCAATTAGAAAACAAACTGACCTTCTAGCTGTGAGGTGACGGTGGACCCATTGGGCCACGATGCTGCCTGGTTCCAAAAGTGAATCTGTTTATTCAGAGGTGTCTCATGTTTCTCTGACAGAGTGTACGTTTACAGTGGACACTGCCAAGATGCTTTACCATCAACACTTGGACCATCTGAAAATGGTTCTGCTTTGTTCACAAAGACTCCTAACACAGCCTGTGGAGCTGTGGGTGTCTTCACCTACGACCTCTACAGCGAATCTACAAATAGAGACGAAAAGAAGATGGCTGTCATGTTCTCCAATCCTTACAACTTCAACTTCTACTCTAACCTTTATGCAGTGGGACTCTTTGACAAGAATGAACTTGTTGATTACAGTCTGTATGATAAAATGTATTACAAGACAGGGATAGAGTTTGTCAGAGATCATGCTGGTTCTGATCTGATTTACAAGGGAAATGGTTTGATCATCTCAGCTACCATGACTGACAGTTACCAGCCACAGCTGGATGTCAACATTATCAGCAGCATAAACGGCTAACGGAAGGAAATGTGCTTCATCTTTTCCTTTCTCAGAAGCTGATGATACAGGATGTTTTAGAGTTTTAAACATTTAACCAAAGTATGATTCACATCTTTCATTAAAGTGTGCAGTTTGTTGTGTTTTAATTAACAGACATTGACTTTATCCTGTCTTTTGTTCTGGGTTTGGTCTGAACCTCCGCAGAAAGATGTCTTTCTCTCCACTGCTACATGCTCCTGATAAACTTGTGTTCTAATAGAATATCAACCAGATCAATAATCACTGAAAATGAAACATGAACTGATTGTCTGCTGGATAATAAATATATGTATGACTGGAACCCTGCTGCCTCCGTGCTTCATTTACTGTAGTGTTGTGGTCAGAATGTATAAAACTGAGACGCAAGTCACAACCAAGACCAGAGTGTACCGAGACAAGACCAGGACCAGAGTGTACCAAGGCTAAGACAAAACTAGGGCCAGAGTGTACTGAGACTGTGACAAGACCTGGACCAAAGTTTACTAAGGTAAGACCAGAATCAGAGTGTAACAAGACTAAGAGAACACCAGGATCAGAATGTAGCAAGACTGAGACAAAACTAAGACCAGAACATACTGAGAGCAGACCAAGACCACAGTGTATAGAGACCGAGAACAGGACCAGGACCAGGACCTGGACCAGGACCAGGACCAGGACCAGGACTAAAGTTTACAAAGACAAGGCTGGGACCAGAGTTTACGGAGATTGAAACAAGACGAGAACCTGAGTATATTGAGACCAAGACAAGACCAGGACCTGAGTGTACCAAAATTGAGACAAGACCGGGACTCTGAGAGCTTGAGACTGAGTTCAGAACAAGACCTGAGAGTATCAAAGGTAAGGCAAGATCAAGACTTTGAGAGTAAAGACTGGTACACTCTACATACTCTCTTATGATCAGGGGAGCTTTTAGGAACTCTGGGGATTTTCAGAGAACCCTGCTCACTTGGGAGGTTCCTGGAGGAACCTTTAAAATCTAGATTCTGAGAGGAAGCTATCCTGGAGGAACGCTTATTGGCTCAAAGGGGTTTGTCCAGGACGTTGTAAGTTAAAAGTCAGCCTCACTGACTCTTTACGCCTGCATTTACAATGTTTGATTTACTTGTAACTGTGTAACAACACTAGCAATGACAACAACAAAAATGATCATAAATTGTTAATTAAATATAGCAAATGGTTTAGTTGTTGTAATAAATAATTAGTTAACACTAAAGGATACTTAACTGAAAGTAATAAATAGTTCTTCATTTATTTTTTGCTAATCACTTAAGCAATTATTTTTAGCTATATATTACTTCTAGCTATTACAGTTCATTACATTACAATTCTAGTCCTTACATTTTTTACGTTAAACTACTAGTTAGTTGTCCTAATCATTTAATTGTTCACTTTTAGCTATGTAATGTTTTTAGTTGACTATTTAATTGATTGCTTTTACCCAACTACAATATTTTCCACTTTAAAGCTAACTTTTCATTACTTTTTGCTAACTATTCATATTAATAACAATGACAAGAATAACAAGAAAAGTGTTTAGAGAGTATTCCTCCAAGGCTGCTCATTCCCCCATATGGCATTGTCAGAAATGCAGCATTTTTTTTGTAGAAATGCAGCATTTTATTATTATAATTATTGATAATAAATCATGGCACTATAGAATGTGGCCATTTAATATAGATGTACCTGCAAACAAAATGACCATGCGCTGAGCACAAGCATGTGTTATGCATGTGGACATTATGTACGAATACTGAATCACGTGACCTACATGTGTGTAAATTACTCTTATAAAGGTCTGTTGATCAGTTCATCACTTTTTGCAAGGCTTTGTTTTGCTAGTGTTAAAATAACCGTTCCCTCCATGTTTTTAAAGTTACAGGCTTTTATTTTTGGCACCATTTCCATGGCACAGGAAGTGTTTATCTAAGAAGCGGTTTCTTGACATGACGAAGAAGCAGCCGGAAAGTCCGAAAATTCACGTAAAGATGGAAGGAAAACTCAGAAACACCCTCACAATTTAATCAATTGTTTCTTGTATCATTTCCAACGGATAAATCAGTAGCAGGATCACAATCATGTGATCGTCAGCAGGCAACTGGCATAGCTTGTTGTCATGTTGACTTGTTGTCGTGGTTACAGTGACACTGTGCTGCTATCTCGCTATGGGAAATCTTTAACAAATCCGTGGATCCAATCTTCAAGCCGCATCACTGCCAAAATGTAATCGCTTGGTCCTTGTGTCATTTCTGACCTTCCCTGAAAATTTCATCCAAATCCGTTTGTCTGTTTTTGAGTAATGTTGCTAGCAGAAGGAAGGAAGGATCCACGTACGCCGATATCATCACATAACTCCACCGCGTTCGTTGGCAGAATAATGATAAGAATGATGATAAAGGAACATGACAATGATGAGCCCCAAATGGTTCTTGACACTCTTCTACCACTAAGAGGTTAGCAGCAGATCAAGCTAACGATGTCTGAATAGGTTTTCTGAGGATTTGATAGACTGTAATGTGATGTTAGATAAATCTGTTTAAAAAATGGCAGCAAGAATGCTACAAAAAATATATTTAAAAAACAGCTGTGGAATACTGTAATGTTCAAAAACTGTAAACAACAAAACAAAACAAAAAAAACAAATATCTGTCAAATATTAGCTTCTGTTACCAAAGGTGTAGTTGCTTTTTTCCTTAGAGAAATGTTGCATCTGTTGATATTTTGCCCCCAAATAATTGATTAATAAAAGTTGATACCTAAAGAGTTGACGACTAATTCAATGACTGTGCAGCTCTAGTTAAAGGCAACACAATATTGGAAAACTTGAATTACAAGCCAAACCAAAAGCTCTTAGATTCTTTTTAGTCTCACATCAAGAATATCAATAGATTCATTGATTTTATAGAAGTTTGTCACTAATTGTCAGCCGGCTAGTCGAATGTGTTCTGCATGATTTTTGCAATGAACTGATCCAGTAGTCATCACCTTTAATGTATTTGTTCTTTGAAAACCCAGATTTGTGGAGGTCTCAGTACCATCATAGGTTTTGGGTTTTATTTTGTTCGATTCCTCTTTGTGTGTTTTTTCTTCTTTTTTTTTACCCTCTTTGTTTGTGTCTTCAGCTGTTTGTTTACCTTCCATGTCCCTTTTCTGTTTCCTGTTTTATTATGAAATGGCCTCCTTTTGTATGTTGCTTGTGTTTTTACTTCCTCCCTTTGTGCATTTTCTCTCATTTTTTGATTGGCCTCCTTACTTCCACCTGATCAGTTGTCAGTATTTGGTGGTTTTGCCTGGTTTTCACCTGTTTCTCACCTGATCTGCACCGTCTGCTCTCCAGGTTTGTGGTTTTATTCCTTTAATTTGATTTTGTTCTGTATATATAACTTTTAGTTTGCATTTCTCTGGATCTTCAGCTGCTATTTTGTTTGTTTCTGATTTTATGACACCTGTGAAGGAAGTATTTTTGTGAAAAAAATTCATTCCATTCCATTCTGGACCATTTTTGAGACATTGTGGACAAAATTTAAATGATTTTGGACAAATTTAGAGCAACTGTGGACAAGGCTAGAGTCATATTTGACAAATCCATGTCATTCTGGACTAGTTGAAAGTCAATCGGGAGAAATTTTGAGTAATTTATGACAAATTTAGAGTCAGTTTGGACAAATGTCTGTGTTATATTGACCATTTATGAATCATGGTGAACACATTTTGAGAAATGTTTGGATCATTTTGAGTAATTTTATACAGATTTCAACCAATTCTGGACAACATTTGAGTGATTTTGGACAAATTTAGAGCAATCATGGAAAAGTTCAGAGCAATTTTGGACAAGCTTGAAGTTCTATTTGACAAGTTTTTAAAATTTTGGACAGGTTGAAAGTGTATTTGGTGAAGTTTAGTGTAATTTTGGACAAATATCTGTCATTTTGACCATTTATGAGTCATGGGGGACAAACCTTGAGTAATGTTTTGATCATTTTGAGTAATTTTGGACATGGATTTATTTTGGACAGATTTTAACCAACTCTAGACAACATGTGAGACATTATGGACAAAGTTTGAGTGATTTAGGACAAATTTAGAGTCAATCTGGACAAATTTCTGTTTCATTTTGACCGTTTATGAATCATGGTGGAACAATCTTGAGGAATGTTTTGACCATTTTAAGTAATTTTAGACAGAATTCAACCAATTCTGGACAACATTTGAGTGATTGTGGACAAATTAAGAGCAATTTTAGGCAAGCTGGAGTTCTAGTTGAAAGTCAGCTTGGTGAATTTTAGAGTAATTTCAGACAAATTTCTATCATTTTCACCATTTATGAGTCATGGCGGACAACCCTTGAGTAATGTTTTGACCATTCTGAGTAATTTTGGACATGTTTGGATTCATTTTGGAAGGATTTCAACCAACTCTAGACAACGTGTGAGACATTGGACAAAGTATGCGTGATTTTGGACAAATTCAGAGTCAAATTTCTATTTCATTTTGACCATTTATGAATTATGGTGGACAAATCCTGAGAAATGATTTAACCATTGTAAGTAATTTTAGACATATTTCAACTAATTCTGGACAACATTTGATTGATTTTAGACTAAATTAGAGCTATCGTGGACAAGGTTAGAGCGATATTTGACAAATTCTTGTCATTCTGGACTAATTGAAAGTCAATCAGGAGAAATTTTGAGTAATTTATGACAAATTTAGTGCCAATTTGAACAAATTTCTGTTTCATTTTAACGATTTATGACTCATGGTGGACATATCTTGAGTGACGTTTTGACCATTTTGAGTAATTTTAGACAGATTTCAACCAATTCTGGACAATATTTGAGTGATTTTGGACAGATTTAGAGCAAATTTGGACAAGCTTTAAGTTCTATTTGACTTTTTTTTTTCATTAAAGACAGGTTGAAAGTAAATCTCGGTGAACTTTAGGGTAATTTTGGACAAATATCTGTCATTTTGACCATTTTTGAGACAAAGTAGACAAACCATGAGTAATGTTTTGACCATTTTGAGTAATTTTGGACATATGTGGATTCATTTTGGACAAATTTTAACCAACTCTAGACAACGTGTGAGACATTGGACAATGTTTGAGTGATTTTGGGCCAATTCAGAGTCAATTTGGACAAAATTCTGTTTCATTTTGACCATTTATTACCATGGTGGTCAAATCTTGAGAAATGTTTGAACCATTATGAGTAATTTTAGACCTATTTCAACCAATTCTGGACAATGCCTGAGTGATTTTGGACAAATTTAGAGCAAGTGTGGACAAAGTTTGAGTCATATTTGACAAATTCTTGTAATTTTGGACTAGCTGAAAGTCAATTTGGTGACATTTTGAGTAGGTAAGACAAGGTTCAGACCAGGTTTTTTCAATTTGGGCACATTTTAAGTCTGCTATGAGAACATTGCAGTGACAAATTAGAAAAAAAAAGTCAAGAAACTGATTTAAAGTCAAGCAGATAAGATGTATTTTAAATATGAAACTGCTTTTCAAAAATCAAATCAACTGTAGCCCAGAATCAGACTCAAGATGCTCAGGGAAGAAGAGATTTTTCATTTAAAGCTGTTTTTCTGTCTCTGATGGTTCGTCCAGATTAAACATTAAAATTATGACCTGGATGAAGCAAGTAAAATTAAGAGAGAGGTATTTATATTCAAATTATGTCTTTAGTTACTATTTCTTTTAAGAAGAACTTTCTGGGAACTGAAAGAAAACTTCCTGCTGAAAACATTAGTTGAGGTTTGAAGAATTTTCTCAGTTGTGGAATATAAGATTCTCGATAGAGATTTGGGAATTTTTCTTTTCCTCAAACATCAGGGAGAATTTGAGCTCGATTTTTGATTTTTGCCTGTGGACAGAGTCAATAATCCAATCAGTATCCCAATAATTAATCAGGTGAAGGAGGTGAACTGCTGCTGCCTTCAGCCCACCAGATGGCGCCAACAGACCTACAAACCAGCTGCTTCCTGTGTGGATGTTACCGTCTAAAAAGCTCCACACCAGCATTCATTCGTCTTTCAGCCAATTCAGCTGCTGTTGATGAAACCTTTCTGTTCTGAGACTGTTTGATCTGTAGAATGGTTAAAATGTTTCCTCAAATGTCTTGTTTAGTCCAAACATCTTCAATTTACTGTCACAGAGGAAAGAAACCAGAAAATATTAACACAGAAGAAGATGAAATCAAAGAGTTTAGACAGTTTTTGTTGAAAAAACAACATTCAAATTGATTTATCAATGATCAAAATAATTGGAGATTAACATTTCAATCTACAGCTCAGGAGATTTAAAAATGAAACTATAAAAAGTGTAATTTGTGTGAAAGGAAACCAACAGCAGCCACCAAAGAGCGTCTAAAATATAATTATAGGACTCAAGATGTAAACTATGAAGTCTGACAACATTAAAGACATTTTTTAAAGCTGATATGATGCAAAAATGTAAAATATTAAATATAAAGACACGCAGTTTAAAAGAACTCATCCATCTCAGATTTTCTTCAAACCTGTTTTATCACAAATTCTTTACATTTAAAATAGTATTTGGGACAATTTAAGTATAATATATCAAATACCTCCAGAAAGTTTATTTATTTATTAAAAATTTGCCTTCAGCATGTTCTTTCTCACACTGAAGTTTGAGGCTATTTGAATTTACATATTAGTCTGAAGCATGGTGGTGGCGGCATCATGGTGTGGGGATACTTCTTGGTAACATTCCTAATTATTTCAGGAACTATTAAAGATAAAAACCTGAAATTTTCAGTTATTTCTCATCATGTCATTGATTCAGAATCTGTAATACTGGACAAGTAGATCAAATAATCACTGATTACAGGCAAGTTAAAGTATGAAAAACAACTAAAGCTGTCATGAAAAGTTCCATCTTTGAGCTCATTAACAAACAAACTGATAACTCAGAGTCAACTAGTGATATTTTCTGAACCACATGTAGCTGCAGGTTACAATACTACAAAACTAAACATGTAGAATACTTTATTATGAAATAGTTGGTCACAAAAATGAGAAAAATGGAACTGATGGAAAGTTTGACGAACTCAAAGATGGAACTTTTGTTTTTTCAACTCGCCCATAATCAGAAATTTGATCTACTTGTCCAATATTGCAGATTCTGGATCAATGACATGATGAGAAATAACAGAGAAAATTTCAGGTTCTTATCTTTAATTTCTGAGATTATTAGGAATTTTACCACATCATGATGCTGCCACCACTGTGCTTCAGGTTAATATGTATTCATTTAAACAGAAAGTTGCTGGACAGGTGATTTTTAAAGTAATTTATCTCAGATTTTATTTGACATATGAAGCTAAAATCACACAAATATCTTCATAAACATCCATATTTTATGCTATAAAGTGATTGTTTTAAAAATGTCATGAGGCCCTTTAATACTTCTGTGAATATTTCTATGTCTAATTCTGTATATTTTTAAGTGGAGCAGCTGGTAT
The DNA here is from genome assembly GCF_022539595.1 of Amphiprion ocellaris. Lineage (NCBI taxonomy): Eukaryota > Metazoa > Chordata > Actinopteri > Pomacentridae > Amphiprion > Amphiprion ocellaris. The sequence goes on along the minus strand of NC_072784.1, from coordinate 10,166,058 downwards.
CTGAGGACATCGGGGCGTCCGACTACAGCAGCCGAGGATCCTGTTTAACTCAATCAATCGATCCGATAATTGAATGAAATCCGACTAATGAAATCTTTCAAGGTCAACTGTAATTCTGCGTCTCCTGTGATCTGAGCTTCTCTTTATCTTCTAATCCGTCCGTCAGAGTTTATTAGGAATTTACGGAAAAGAAAAACGACGAGTTCCAACAGGCTTCACTTCAAACTCATATCGACCCACAAACAAGACGAGAAAAGAAGCTGATTTAACAGTTATCCAGCTTTAAAGCCAAGATGTTGAGTAATTTCATCCTCCTCTCAGTTAAATATCTTTTTTTAACATATTTTGCAAATCTAATTCAAAATCTAATCTACAGTTATCAGTCAACTAAAGTTTTTATGTAGTGATTTTAATTGACATTTAACTATTGAAGTTGAATTTTTTTTAAAGCAAAAATGAGACAAAACACAAAACTGTCCTGAAAACAAATAAAACAACATAAACGAGACAAAAAATAATAGAACAGAGACAAAAAAATAACTAAAGAAAATACACAGAATACGAAAAAAGTGAGTTGTCATGTTTCATTTCTGTTTAAAATGAAACATTACATGCAAAAAATGTTTTGACTGAAGTCATTGTATTTGGCCCCAAACATCTTAGAAAATTGCTTTCAAAGCATATAGCTACTCTGGATGGCATTACATTGGCCTCCAGTACTACTGTGAGGAACCTCGGCGTTATCATCGACCAGGACATGTCCTTTAACTTGCACATAAAACAAATCTGTAGGACTTCCTTTTTCCACCTGAGAAATATTGTGAAAATCAGGAACATCCTGTCTCAGAGTGATGCAGAAAAACTAGTCCATGCATTTGTTACTTCTAGGCTTGACTACTGTAATTCCTTATTATCAGGTTGTCCCAATAGCTCTCTGAAATATCTACAGCTGATCCAAAATGCTGCAGCCAGAGTACTGACGGGAGTTAGCAAGAGAGATCATATTTCTCCTATATTGGATTCTCTTCATTGGCTCCCTGTTAAATCTAGAATAGAATTCAAAATCCTTCTTCTGACATATAAAGCTCTTAACAACCAATCTCCATCATATCTTAAAGATCTGATAGTACCATATTATCCTAGCAGAACTCTTCGCTCTCAGACTGCAGGCTTACTTGTTGTTCCTAGAATCTCTAAAAGTAGAATGGGAGGCAGAGCCTTCAGTTATCAGGTGCCTCTCCTGTGGAACCAGCTCCCAGTTTGGGTTCGGGAGGCGGACACCCTCTCTATTTTTAAGACCAGGCTTAAAACCTTCCTTTTCGACAAAGCTTATAGTTAGGGCTGACTGGGGGACCCTGACGGGGTATGCTGGTGTTTTCATTTGCACAACTGACTTCCCCTCTTGACGTCCCTTTAGTTTGCCCCTAGTTATGCTGCTATAGGCCTAGACTGCTGGGGAACCTCTCTGGATGCACTGAGCCTTTCTCTAGCTACCTTTATATTTAATATATATACTGTTATTGCATTACACTTGCTTCAGATGTGTGGTTGTTCTCCTACCAACTGGCCTAATCTCCATCTGTGGGATGCTGCTGCTGACCTTCCTCCAGCCCACTGCTTCCAGCTGCTCATTTCCAACAATCTACTCTGCATTGCCCTCACTATACTTGATATGCTCATCTACATATTTTTGAATTTACCACCAGCTATATATGTAGTATATTTCATGTCAGAGCCATACACCATAGCAGTAAACTATAATTAGTTTCCATGTCAGTTGTACTTTGCATGTATCATCTGTCTTATCATGCATGTATCAAATTGTGTGTTTTATGTTCCCATCCCTCTATCTCTACCTTTCTACCTCTTCTGTCCCTCTCAACCCACCAGCCAGCAGGCAGATGGGTCTCCCCACATTAGAGCCAGGTTCTGCTCAAGGTTCTGCTCGAGGTTTGTTAAAAGGGTGTTTTCCTTGCCACTGTCGCCTTAGGGCTGCTCTGGGAGTTCAGGCTTATGGGTTCTGTAAAGCATCTCGAGACAATTTGACTGTAATTGGCGCTATATAAATAAAAATGAATTGAATTGTTGTTTTTTAAAGCAAACTTTTGCCTCTTAAGATCCAGAAACGTGTTTAGAAATCAGACTTTTGTTCTTTAGTTCCACACATCAATCGTCAGGAAATCCAGATGTGAACTTTCCCTACAGCCCAGATGTGACCAAGATGGATCCGGTCAGCAGACAGAACCACCACAGTTGGATCAAACTGGCTGCAGAATCGCGCAGCGGCTGCTCAGAAACGTATTTTCCCAGAGCAGGAATCCACAGCGAGCAGTTTAAAGGCAGCTTCACTTCCTGCAGGTCCATCACGCTCCAGATGTTGTAGGCTCCACACTGGTCCTCCTCTTCTTCTGTGGTGGTGGAATCCGTCAGGTTGGCGTCTCCCTTGAACCAGTGAACCGAACCGCTGGGATAAACGCCGCTGAAGGAGCACTGGGCGTGGGACCGATTCACCGAGGAGGCCGGGCGACCAGAACACTCTGTCAGGATCAGAAAAGACCGAATTTATTCATCCTGCAGGAAGTTCAGATGATCAGATAATCCTCAGAACACAAAAGGACCCTTTGTAAATACAGGTTTGTTTAAGGGTTATTTTCCTGTATTTTGCAGATCTAGTCTCCTTTCTGTATATTTTTTTATTTCCAGTAAATGTCTGTTTTCCAGGTGTAACTAGTTGAACTCACCTGTCACAGTCACGCTGGTGGTTCTAGACATCGCCTCCATGTTGCTGCGCATTTTGCAGCTGTAGTTTCCGGCATCGATGGGCCAGATGTTGGACAGAGTCAGCGTCAGTCGGTGAGTCCTTTCCGACTTTCTGCTTTCACAGCCGGACTTTGGTTCTTCGTATCTACAGTTTTTATTTGCAGCCACCCAGGACAGATGTTTTATTTCCAGCTGACTCAATGATTCGACATCGCAGTTCAGAGTCACGTTTCCTCCACAGCTCGTCGTCTGGGGCGGCGTCACCAGCACCTGCACATCTGGAGGAACTGTCAGAGACAGAAAAACAGCTTTAAATGAAAAATCTCTTCTTCACTAGTCCCGCTTATGTCACATTTTACTTCAATAATCAGCATCTTCAGTCTGATTCTCGACTGCAGTTGATTTGGATTTTCTAAAAGCAGTCTTATCATTTAAAATACATATTAGCTGCTCGAATATAGAGCAGTTTCTGAACTTTTTTTTCCACCTCATTTTCACTGCAATGTTCTCATAGGCGACTTAAAATGTGTCCAAACTGCAAAAACCTGGTCTGAACTTTGTCTAACTTACTCAAAATGTCACCAAATTGACTTTCAACTAGTCCAAAATGACAAGAATTTGTCATTTATGACATAAACCTCGTCCACAATTGCTCTAAATTTGTCCAAAATCACTCAGATGTTGTCCAGAATTGGTTGAAATTGGTCTAAAATCAATCATAATGGTTAAAACATCACTCAAGATTCACCCACCTTGATTCATAAATGGACAAACTGACAGAACTGAGACTCACCTGCATAAATAAAGCAGAAAAGATTGATCCAGGTGAAAATGTGTAGATTTTTCACAGCTGAGCAGGAACTCATCGCTGAAACCGACTTTTATCTCCTAAAGAAGCTGAAATCCAAACTAACAGCGCTATTGTGTTTTACTGAACTCCCAGCTTCAGTCTGATTCTTCTGAAGCTGCAGCGATCTGGTCTATGCTGCTTTCAGGTTCAGACTCGTCCTGGAATGAAAGATTGTCTAAGCAGGAACAAAACTTCATTTCTCCACCTCAGGGCTTTGACTTTAAACTCACTGTTCAACTTTTACTTTCCTGGTAGTGAATCACTTTATTATGTTGCTGTTATCTTCAACCCTAAAATTATTTCTATTTTACCATCACATTGTCTTATGTTTGATGCAAATTAGATATAATGAATGCTTCATTGGAAACTGAACCAGTTTTGTCCCTTTTTTGTTAAATAATATAAAGAACAGAGAAAATAAACAGTAAGTTAAAATCTTCTAGCTTTGAAACAGTGAGTCGAACTTTAAGCCTTTTATTATCAAAATGTAAACTTACTTATTATCATTTTGGACTTGTGTTTTTTAAATAGTGTCAAGTTGTCTTGTTGAGTTTCTACACAGTTGTGAACAAAAGTAAATATACACTGTATTATGGCAGTATTTCTGATGACTTCTATTACTTTGAGTTTTCTAAACAATCATGTATTTTCAGGAATTTATTAAAGGTCTTCCAGAAAAATGACAAAAACTGCTGAATCATAAAAGTACAAACAGCAGTACTAATGTTTGGTTACATTTGTCCATTTTCTCCTCAGTTCAATTCTTCTGGTTTCCATCCACGAGCTTCTGGTTTATCTGTGACTCCTCTGGACAGAAATGGTTCAGTTCCACTAAATCTGTTCTTTCTGACTCAGACTTGTTTCTTCAGGTTCTTGATGGGTTTAAATCAGGACTTTGGGGAGACTAGTCTAGAACCTTCATTCTAGCCTGATTGAATCATTTCTTCACCGCGTCTGATGTGTGTTTGGGCTCATTGTCTTGTTGAAACATCCAACTGTGTCCAACATCAACCTTCTGCTGATGGTTTCAGGTTTTCCTCTAGAATATGGAGGTAATCCTCCTTCTTCATTGTTCCATTTGTTTTGTGTAAAGCTTCAGTTCCACAGAGCATGATACTGACACCTCCATGCTTGATGGTAGGTTTGTTGTTCTTGGGGTTAAAGGCCTCACCTTCTCTCCTCCAAACATATTTCTGCTCAGTTTTTGTTCCATATGATCACAGAACTTTCCTCCAGAAGGCCTTTTCTTTGTCTACATGATCAGCAGCAAACTTGAGTGGAGCTTTAAGGTTCTGATTCTAGAGGAAGAACTTCCTTCTTCATGGAGCCTCTCAGCTCATGTTGATGTAAAACACTGTAGTAATTGAACATTTTGTTTGTGTAGGTTTCTTTTGCCTCAATGATAGCTGTAGCCACAGGTTTAAGTTTTCAGGTTTTTACTTTTGTTCTCATGATATCCGTTATCTGTGGCACCGACGTTCACTTGATGGCTGATTTGATTTTGGTGATCGGAGGCCACTGTGAAATCAATAAACCCACTTCTGACCACAAGTCAAGAATTCAAGCTGAAACTCGTCTCCTCAGGTGGATGAAGACTTGAGGAGAGGACTTGAGAAACAAGAGCAGGAACATGTTTTAAACCCAGAGACGCATAAATATTTCAAATGTTCTGTGTTGTTTCCGTCCGGATCTGACTGTCTTTGCTGCAGCCCCATACTGATGCACAGAGTTAGTTCAGGAATAAACCGTTAGTTTTTATTCTTCAGAAATAGTTATTTCAGAGTTTCGGGGCTGGTTCAGGATGAATAATTCATATTTGTCAAAGAGCAACAGACGAAATTACCTTAATATTTAATTCTATGTTCAGTTTTTGCTCAGAGACATCATTGGTTCCATGAAGAGGAGGTTGAGGATCACAACACTACAAATGGTGGTTGTGAAATGTTTTCTAGAAATCAAATAGCATTTCAAAACAATTTGAAACTACATTCTGTTGTAGCTAAACTTACAAAAATAATTAAATTGTGGTTAAATTTAACTTTCTCCATGGAGAGTTAACGGTCATCAGTCTGTTGTTTTGGGGTTCTACTGCTAAAAAGTTTGAGAACATCAATACTAGGTTTTATTCTTAAAGTGCCTCTAAATTGTAATTAACCGACCAAGAAGTTTTCCCATTTTATTGTTTTTCATTGTTAAATCACGGTCAATTTAATAGACAAGATTTTACAAAAAAGAAAGACTTTCATGTCAAAGTGAAAACAGATTTCTGCAACGCAATGTGAATTACTGAAAAATATAAATTGTAAAATAAGTGATTGCCAAACACACTGATTACTCCCTCTGAATGAGTTACAAGACAAAGACTCGACTTTTTGTCCATCAGACATTGGACATCATCGCAAACACATCATCCCCAGTGTGAAGCATGGTGGCGGTAGTATCATGGTGTGAAGCATGGTAGCGGCAGCATCATGATTTGAAACATGGTGGTGGCAGCATCATGGTGTGTAGCATGGTAGTGGCAACATCATGGTGTGAAGCATGGTGGTGGCAGCATCATGATGTGTAGCATGGTAGTGGCAACATCATGGTGTGAAGCATGGTGGTGGCAGCATCATGGTGTGAAGCATGGTGGTGGCAGCATCATGGTGTGAAACATGGTGGTGGCAGCATCATGGTGTGAAACATGGTGGCGGCAGCATCATGACGTGAAACATGGTGGTGGCAGCATCATGGTGTGAAACATGGTGGTGGCAGCATCATGACGTGAAGCATGGTGGTGGCAGCATCATGATGTGAAACATGGTGGCAGCAGCATCATGGTGTGAAACATGGTGGTGGCAGCATCATGACGTGAAGCATGGTGGTGGCAGCATCATGATGTAAAGCATGGTGGTGGCAGCATCATGATGTGAAACATGGTGGCGGCAGCATCATGACGTGAAGCATGGTGGTGGCAGCATCATGATGTGAAGCATGGTGGCGGCAGCATCATGATGTGAAACATGGTGGTGGCAGCATCATGATGTGAAACATGGTGGCAGCAGCATCATGGTGTGAAACATGGTGGTGGCAGCATCATGACGTGAAGCATAGTGGTGGCAGCATCATGATGTAAAGCATGGTGGCGGCAGCATCATGACGTGAAGCATGGTGGTGGCAGCATCATGATGTAAAGCATGGTGGCGGCAGCATCATGGTGTGTAGCATGGTAGTGGCAACATCATGGTGTGAAGCATGGTGGTGGCAGCATCATGGTGTGAAACATGGTGGCAGCAGCATCATGACGTGAAGCATGGTGGTGGCAGCATCATGATGTGAAACATGGTGGTGGCAGTATCATGGTGTGGAGCATTATGTCAGTTATTTTACCTATTATGTTTATAATTACTTGGCATTACTGTCGGAATCTGTTTTCAGTTTGACATTTGCAAAACAAACAAGAAACAATTGAAACTGACCATAAATAATGTTGACGCCGTATAAGGAGAACTGTCCACGGTGCTGAATACTTTACTTCGAATGTTCTGAACGTGTCCTTGAATTGGAAATGCTCCTCTCTGATCACCCAGCTAAAGTTAGATTCTCTCTGAGGTTTGAATTACTTCACTCCCAGGCTTATGAAACTTTTTATTTCAGTCTGACTCATGAAGAAGACGCCTTAAAGGAGCGACTTACCTCATGGGAAAACTGGGTGTCTCCCAGCAGCTTTTATAAAGAAGCTTCATCTGTTTGGAAATCGACTACTAATAAAACCTTGAGCTGTTTTTGTGCAGCTGGTTTCTGCTGAGATGTCACAACTTGATCTGAAAGAACAGTGTGGGCGTTAATTATCTTCAGAACAGACAGCTGCTCTGTTTGCTGTGTTCTGTCACTGCTTGTCCATTTTTATCTGTAAATTATTTAACATTCTGTCTGTTTCTCTGACAGTTTGTACAAAGAGCTTCTCTGAGGGAAAAGCTGGAAATGAAGCAGAAAGTCCAGAGACACCAGACATCTGCAGCTGGACGAGGATGGAAAGATGCATCGTCTGCTTTACTTACTGCTAGTAAGAAACCATCTCTTTAGAACTATAAAGTAGCAATATCAACAAATATGAAATAGCAGTTTTTTTTAAATCACATGAATGTACAATATCTAGCTGTATTAATATAACACTTTGAAATAAATATTCAAAATGACAAGAAGACATTGAAATTATGACATGGAATATAGAAATGTAGGACAAAAATGCAAAGTTGTGAGCTAGAAAGTTAAAATTGTGACATTGCAAATAATAAAAAAAATAATTTCAACATAAAAAGTAAAAATTCTTTCATAAAAATTAGAGTAGGAGATTCAAAATTGTGAATTAAGTTAAAGATAAAGACATAAATGTTTGAAAGAAAGACAAATATTTAAACTATGACCTCAAAAGTTAGTTATTAAATAAAATACTATATTGTGCAATAGAAATGTAGAGTTAAGTTATTTTATGTCAAAATCGTAGGAATATGTGACAAATTTTTTAAAAAGAAAGCCAGAGTTCTTATACCCCAGTGGTATAATCATTAGTCCTTTGAATAACACAGATTTTTAAAGATTGTTTTGTTGGTAACACTGCTGAATATTAATTTAGAAAATCCTTCAAAATTAGCATCCAGAGCATCCTGGCACAAATTATACAGTCACTCAGACTTCAGGTAGTTCATGTTGGCAATCAGAGAGCATTGTGGGGGTTTAGCTACCAACGGGCATCATGACAAAGACTTCTGGGATACTTAATGACCTCCGACCAGCACGAATGTGTTTACAACAAACTGGGATCAGCTTGACAGAATCCATATATTCCAGTGGAATAATCACAGGTGCACTTAATAAAGCAGATTGTTTTTTATTTTTATTGCTAACACTGATGGATAGGAAATCTCTTCTAAATTAGCATTCCTAGCACCCTGCCACAAATCGTGCCTTGCCTTTATCAACCCAGACGCGGCAAGCATAAAACAAGCTTTAGGTCTAAGGCAGGGGGCGCCTTGTACAGGTGACCAGTCTATCACAGGGCTACACATAGAAACAAACAATCACACTCACACCTATGGATAATTTAGAGTTACCAATTTACCTTAGCATATTTTTGGACAGTGGGAGGAAGCCGGAGAACCAGGAGACAACCCACACATGAACAGGGAGAACATGCAAACTCAATGCAGAAAGATCCCAGGCCCTGGCCAGGACGCGATCCGCGGATCTTCTAGCTACAGGGCGACAGTGCTAACCACCAAGCCACTGTGCAGCCCTGTGTCCACTGTATAAAACAGTCTTTTTTTATAAACATGTTTTTGATGGAAACACTGGTGATTGTTGATTAACCCTCCTGTTGTCCTCATTTACAGGCGCCAAAAAATATTGTTTCCTTGTCTGAAAAAAATCCAAAAATTCTGCAAAAAATTCCCTGAATTTCTGAAATTTTGCAAAACCTTCAGGAAGAAAATTACAATAATTGCTTAAAAGTTTCCCTTAAAAGTTGGATTTAAAAAAAAATCCCCCAAATTTGGCAAGAATATTCTTGTAAATATTTTTAAAAAATGAGTAAAAATCTTCCAAAAAAATCCTAAAAATATCTAAAGTGATTACATATATATCAGTAAAACTTCTAATATTTGCTTTAAGTGAAATTCGCTGGATTTCGGTTGATTTTTTTGTGAATGTTCTTCAGAAACATTTTTAACATTTCTTTTTTCCACCAAAAAATGTTCAAAGATTTCCCAAAAATGTTGAAAATGTGGACATCAGAAGTTTCACTGTGAAATTTTTTCCCCCCCACATTTTCAAACTTTAAACCGGATCAATTTTGATCCGCAGGACGACACAAGGGTTACGAAAGCTTTTCTAAATTATAATTCCTCCCGTACAGCCACAAACGTTGCTCTCCCTTTATCAGTGCAGCAGTAAACAAAGCATCAGGATCAGGTTTGAAGCCCATCGGTTAAAAAAAAGCCTCCAGATCTCCGAGATCACATCAGGACGTCTCTTCTTCTAACTGAGAGTTAATTTCCTGGAAATGAAAGAGCTCCTGGGCCGTTTCCAGCCACGTAGCTTCTCTCTCTTCTTATTGTCTTCATCTCCTCCCCCTCCTCCTCCTCCTCTTCCCCCTCCTCCCCCCTTCAGCTGCATTATGACACTCCGCCTCCCCCTTTGTACTCTGATTACTTTTCCACCTTTTCCTTCCTGAGACGCCTCCGTCCGTCTCCGTCCAGCCTCCACTCTTCACTCCCGCACACATTTCACACTTTTTCATTTTGCTTTTTTGTAGTCGCAGCATCCTTCATCTTCCTCCTCCTCATCCTCCTCATCTTCGTCTCCTGTAGCCTCGGCGGCAGTCTCTTAATAATTTATTAGAATCTAAAATTCAAATGAAGCTCAGCTCGCAGAGAGAGAGAGAGATCTTTCATTAACATTCTCTCTCTCTCTCTCCCTCCCCCTCTGTGCCAGCATCGCACTCCCTTGCCGACGGTTGTCACGGCAACCGTCTCCCTCGCCCTAGAAACAGGTTGCTACGGATGAACGCCTCCTCCTTCCTGTCTCTGAACATCTTCTTGTCATATCAAAGTGAAAATTAAAAGTGGGAAATGTTTAGGAAAGTTTTAAAATAAATTCTGAAATGGCTACGAACACTTTTTCCAGATCTAAGTTTCATTGTTGAGGTGCTCATGAAACAAATGGACTCATGAATTTTATCCTGTTGATTCCTAGTTTACATAAAATACACTGTTACTGATAGAAATGAGCATTTTAACTGCACATTATTTTCACGTTATAGTGTTAAAACTATACTTATTGTCTGCAAACAAATTATTTTCTACACTTCTTTGTTCAAATTTACTGTGAATAGCATATTTTTAAATGCTGAAAATTCTTAATCAGTTTGATAAAATTGTGTTAAGAGAAGCAGGTGGAGGTTTTATTCCACATTATGTATGTTTCAAATGATGCAAAAAAAAAACAACTAAATCACCATTTGTAAATACAGTAAAATGGTCTCATTTGTGATCAAATGTTATAAAACTATTTTTTTACAAATTTTTTTAGATATTATATTTTTATAATTTCCATGTAAATTATTTTTTTCCTGTGATTTTACAAGTTATTGTCTAATTTAACAAAAGTGAGAAAAACTGTAAAATAACAGTAAAGAACCAGCTTTAAAAAAAACTTTTTAAAAAGTGTATTAGCCAATAAAAAACTGTATATTGTCATCTGATCATCTTTAATTTTTATGGAAGCCCATTTCTGCCAGTAAAATAAGAATCTGACATTTTTTTAAAGATCAACAATGTAAGATTATAAATTAAGATAAAAAGTCTACATTATGACCAAAAAGTCAAAAGTTTGACTTAATAGTTAAACATTATGAGATGAATATGAAATTATGACAATATTATTAAATCAGCTATGTTTGATTATACAAAAACTGACTTGATTGACTGAAGAATAAGTTAAAATTCGATAAAATTAAGTTTATTGTTGTAAGATATTCACGGTAAATTGAAATGGTTTCTTAAAATTTAAAAAGATGTGATGAAAAATCAAAATGTGGACTTACTAAGTCAAAACTATGAGATAAAAATACAAAATTTAGACCTTTTATAAGATCATTTTTGCTCAATAACTGATGAAAAAAATGTGAGTTTTGCATTTTTAAAAAAAGCTATGTGTCTAAAATACAGGTTAACGTGGAATTCATACACATATTTTTCTGAAACGACAGTAAAATAGCTTCTTATAAAGACTGTCTTCTTATTCTGGATCCAAAACTACAAATTCCCAGGAATGAGTTAAAATAAAATGTTTTTAGAAGCTTCTAAAGAGATCTCCAGAATAATTAGTCATTAAACCAAGCTGTGATGAGTCATATTTTCAGTAATCCTTCAGCAAGAATCAGAATCAGACTCGGATAAACTCGTATTTAACGGATTTATTCCCTTCAAACATGATCAAATACTCAACATCAGTAGTCAAGATAAACGGTGTCTTTGATAAATGTATTGTGAACACCCATAGTCATTCAGCAGTCACTTTAAGGCATGCACAGGCACAAAGTGTCAGGAGACGGCGATCGATACCAAGAGAGGACTTAATGAAGTCGGTCGACATGCTAACAAACATCCTCCACAACTCGCTGTTTTAGAAAAGCAGGCAGGAAGCAGGTTATACTGAGCGTTACAAACAGGAAGTTACCATGAAAATACAAAAAGATCCAGAGAATGAGATTAGAAATATAAAAATACAAAGATCAGGTGTCCAAAGAGCTTTTACAAAAGAAACAGAAATGAGAAAGAAGAGCAGAAAAAACGACAACTGAAGGTGTTGAAGTGAATGAATGAAATGCAGCAGCTTTACAGCCTGTACAGGAAATGGGCTGGAAATGAGACGTCCTGTGGAAGGTTTTAGTGTTTTTCAATGAAAACTATTTAGTCTCCTTCAATTATCTCTAATATTGTTTTCACAGACCACAAAATAACACATTTTACACACAGCAATTATTAACTTCGGCTCTTGAATTCATTGAGCAAAGTTTGAATGAACAGAATAGCATCAAACATTTAACCTATTTAAAGTCTGTCAAAGAATCTTGGTTTTAAATTTAAAGTTTATCATTTAGATTTGAGGATTCTATAAAGTTTTTTGGAATTTATCTGCTGAACACATGTTGGACTCCATGTGTTTTTTTTTTTTGAGGCTTTGTGATATTTAAATGCTATAGACTATGGCTAAACTTTAATTTTACATGTGTTAATTCTTTACTGTCTAAGCTAACATGCTAGTTTACCCTGTATTTTTTCTGCTATCTCTTGCAACAGTGGTGGAATTCCTGTCTAGCTAACAGTTGGCCTCTACTTTCAGTCTATTTTGTGCTAAGCAAAGCTAAAGCTATTTTTCATGTAAAGTGTCACCAACTACAGATGGTTTAAAAATGACAATGACATTTAAATGCTAAACTCACAATTTGCTTTCTAGCTGGCTGAATAGCTAGCTGTCTCCTTGTTTGAGTCTTTTTGCTAAGCTAGGCTAAACACATCCTGGGCTTTGTTCAGAATTTTTCTAAATATCAATTTTTTAAACTTTCGTTTAAATCATCTGCAGCATTTTGCGTAGTTGAGAAGTAGTTTTTGATTCAAACAAAGCTAATTTAACCTCTTATTTTTCTTACCTCTTACAGCAAAAGTGGACTTCTAGCTAGCTAGCAAACAGTTACCCAACTTTGGCTGTTGTGCTAAGCTAGGCTGAACACATCTAACTTCTTTCTGTAATTTATTTTTTCAATTGTCTTCAGATTAAAATATATATTGTTCAAATTTATCTACATAACTTTAGATTATACAAAGTATTTTTGTATATTTGAATACAAAACTAACACTAACATATTATCTTTTGTAACCTCTTGTTGGGAAATGGATTTGTGGCTAGCCAGGTAGCTAGCTGACAGTTACATTCTACTTCCACTCTTGGTGCTAAGATAGGCTAAACAAATCCTGAACTTCTTTCTATAGTCTGGGCTTTACAAAAAAAATCTACCTAAAACAAATTCAAACATATAAATTATTCAAATATATCTTAAGAATAAGGCAGAGTTGAGAAGTATATTTTGGTATTTTTGAATGCTAAGCTAACATTAATTTACGATTGTTATTTTTATCTCTTGCAGCAAAGGTGTATTTCCAGCTTGCCAGGTAGCTAGCTAACAGCTACATCCTACTTCCAGTCTTTGTACTAAGCTAGGCTAAACTTATCCTGAACTTATTCCTGTTGTCAGCTTTTCAAAAGTGTGTAAACTGTTCAAATTAATCTTTTGTGTATTTTAAAATTCAGAGTGCCTGAAAATGACTCATTGATGTGTAAATGCTAAGCTAACACACTAATTTAAGATGTAACTTCTTGCTATCTCTTGGAAAAACCATTGATTTCTTGCTAGCTAGGTAGTCAGCTAAGGATTATTTCCTACTTCCAGCTGAAGCTAAGCTTCTTTTTGTAGTTTGGATTTAAAAAAGCAAACAAATTTCATTTCACTCCGTGTAAATTCTTCACATCAAGCTAACATCTCAGTGAAGCTAGCTAATACATTTTTCAAAATCTGGTCACAGCATCTCATTTAGCCCTGATTTTTCCATCTGTGGTGCATAATCAAACATAATTCCTCAACTGGGCTGGTTTAAGGAATTTTTTTTTTTTTTTTTTTTTTTTAGCACAGCACATTTTGCTAGTTTTTGTCACTTTGTGTTAGCATTAGCTCTTAAAACCCCCCACTGGAAAACAAGGCACTGTCTGTTCACTGTGGACTTTAAAATACCGCTAAATGTTTTTTAAAAAGCTGGTTGACTGCTTAAATATTGTAAACTTTCAATCTTAATCTCTCATAAATGCGAATTACAAAATTCAGGACGTCTCATTTCTCACCGTAAGACAGCTCGTTATTGGCAGTTTTCTGTTGAGATATTTACTTTCGAGGTTTTTCTATTTACACAACTTGTGCCAGTTGAATTACAGATGAGTGAACGTGTAGATTTGTGTGTTGACAATCAAAAACCCTGCATGTTGATATCATAATTATAACGTTTGTAGTGAAAAACAGAACAACAACAGAAGCACGAGAGATTTAACAGTCAGTTCAAATCATCAGACCATGTCATAAAAACACTGTAGGCAACTCTGAGAGGTAGCACAAGCAAAGTCCATACACAACCGTGTACAAGTCCACGACCGCGGCAAAAATCTGAAAAGCTAGCATTCATACTGACATCGAGCCGGAACTTTTTTCTTTCTGTTTTTTTTTTTTTTTTTGCATAAAGTGATTAGTAAACAGGCATGCTACATACAGTACAGGAGGGTGGTGAACAGACGGAGGTGGACTTTATGCTGCGTTCATGTCAAATCGAAGTTATTGGAATTGCGATTTGCAAGCATCATTCACGTCAGCACGGCTGGAAAAAGGTCCTATATATCAAACTTTGTGCTAATTAGCATGGAGGTGTCTGAAAACAAAGATGGCTGACTTGCCTCACTGAAATTAATTTAATGGACAAGGTGTTTGGATGACATGAATGCCAACATTTGTCCCACATGACACGAACGCAGCATCACAAGATTCCTCCCCTCCTCCCCCACCTGTGAGTCTGACCTCACCTAACCTCACCTGAGCTCACCTCTACACTCTGATTGGTCCAAAATGCTTCAAAAGTACGACTCAAACTCATAAAGCATTCATGTGCTGTCAGAATGATCAAAATTTTTTCCAGATGGGTAAAAACTTCAATTGGGGACTATTTGTACGTTCGCAAAAATTTTCCGATTTGCTGACATAATTTACAAGTAAAAGTTTAGTTGGCCGTAAAAAAAAAAACAAACAAACAAAAAAACGTAAGATTTAAGCCTCACATTCGTGTTATATTTAACGGTGTTTTAACGCCCCAGTATTAACAATAATTGTGTTAATAAAGCATATATGAATTTGTAAATAATCACCATCTTCCTATAATTTGTATTTTCAGTGTAATTAATTTGCCAAAAAAGAGACAAAGTTTAATATGAATTATGAGTGATTATGTTATTGTGATGACGCTAACTGCATTTCATAATTTTTTCTAGCATGTCCTTGTGAGTTTTTTTATGTCGTTACCAGCTTCATACTTGACAAAATATGGGGGACAAAAGTAATTGTTTTCCTGCTTTTGATTACTGATGCAAACCATGATATTCAAAAATGTTAATTTGATGTAATGTTAATTATTTGCATAGGAGAATGGAGTAAATAATCCAGCGCCAGTAATGTAGAGATGAGTTACAGATTCTCTTCGTCTCCCTGCACTTATATTTAAATGTAAATTGCCTGCAAAAAACACACAGTGAACAAAGTTAAAGATGAATTTGACTAGCAGCATTATATTTTGTTTAAATTAATTTCTTATAGACATTATGAAATCTTTTGGCTGCAGTAATCAGCCCGAATTACGTATCAATTTTTATGTCTAACATTGAATTTTCAGGTTGGTATTAGCTTGTAACCGCTCTTTTTGTTTTCCCGCCAATTTTGGAACCAACTACTGATGTGTTGTTTAATTGCTCTAAGGAAAAAATCTATCCCATCTTCTTTTCCATGTCATTCCCATATTCTGACTTGAAGCACATGAAAGCACTGAAGTTAGACGTCCAAACTTGAAAAACATGACCATCCAAGGATGCACTATTTACCCGCTAAAAACACCAACAGTGCATTTTTGGCGGGAAGTTGACTGCAGGTCTTCATAACGAAGAGAAGAAGGGGATATCTTTACTTTCTCATACTATTTATTTACAAAGTGCTACTCAGTTAGCTGTCCTGCTAAATGAGGCTACAGTCTTTTGTAAAAGCATTCTGTAATAAATACTGTAAACATGCATGGGTTATAGGAGACGAAGGGCTGATTTAAGTTCCAGAACAACAGCTTACTTCCTCAAAGTTCCCCCTGAAACCATCTGTCCACAAAGTGTCCATTAGCGCTCAACACAAATGGGCCAAAGAGGAAGCTGTGATAAGTTTTCTGTGTAAAAAAAAATCAAGTTAATCAGCCAGTAAACTCTGAATGAGAAAGAATTAAACTAAATGCAGAATCAGTCAAAGTCAGTACTTTTTCTGGCACTCAAACAAGAGAGAAATACAATCAAAACAGAAAATCTGTGGCTCTGTTTGCTGTAAATTAGCTTTCATTGGATAAAAACGTTTACCTTAGTGCTTAGGGCTTTGATAAGTATTAAGATGCTGAAGTCGTGTCCCAACAAAGCACTAATTTTAACCCAGTTTGACATGTAGCGGGTTCGTGTAGGATGCATGCCAGAACTAAGTAAAAATTAAACACAATGTAATGCTCACAGGGCTCCAATATATAAGGAAAAAAATCCCTCATTGTGGTAGTCTGTAGTTTAATGATGTAATGATGATTTAATGATCAAGATCATACTAGCTAGCTAGCTGAGCTAACATCTGTTGTAGAGTCCAGACAATGCAGCTGGTTTTACCCACAGTTGCTATAGACATGATAAAAATGTACCATTTGTAGCTGATTGGAATATCCGAAATAAAATATTCTGAGTGATGTGGGAACATTTGTGGCATTAACATAGCTTGCTATTCACTCTTATAGCGAAACTGGCAAATATTTCCAATTAACTGCTACTGACACTTAAAAAAAATGGTTTTCAGGACACCTTATTTCTACACATCTGCAGCAGGTTGGCATCTTCAGCACACTACTTATCAAATTAACCAAAAATAAAGTATTAAAATGTCAGCTCCACACATTAAACTTGACAGAACATTGAAGCTTTTGATGATGATGATTGTACATCTTCACTTATTTGCAGATAGCACTACACAAAGAATGATGTCTAGATCTGGTGGATTGAAATCCAGTTAGAACATTGAAATATTTGGAACTCATTTTTGTTTTCTGAAGTTCTGTCAACATTAGTTTTTCAAAGATCAATCTATTGACAAGTGCTATTTTATGTTTGTCTACCAAAGCTCCCAACACAGAAAAATGGTTTTCAAGATGCCCTTTATGGGCACCACTGTCAAAAAAATGTAGAAGGTCACGCATGTGCAAGAGATAGGACCCTTGTAGCACTTGGACTGCACACAATAAAATAGACAATACATAAAACCCGTAAAGAACCCTGCCTTCAACCTCCGATGACAAACTTTACATCAGATCATTCTGCAGTATGGAATGCTCTGAGTGCAATCTTTGATGAAACCTAAATTTGTGAGCTTGTAGGTTGTTGTAGACTACTCAGACCCCTCATGTTCTTGTGGATAACATGAGTGGAAATCTACCCACCTATAAAATATTGAATGTTTGCTTAAGATCTCGTTTGGTTGAAGAATAGTGTGATTTTCTTTTACACGACCTACAAAAACAGCTTTGTGTGGCAGCTAGTGTCTAATACAGTGCAGTTATTGTGTCGTGTGCAGTTGGGACAACTTCAGCCTTGTATGAATATTGATACTGGACCAGAAACTGGTTTAGGACTAGAGGAGGGTGGTCATTTCGGGAGTTATTGGACAACCCAAACGCTGACCACAATAAAAGTCTCTGTGCTTTATGATAAGAGGCCATTAGCTTCCTGTGGAGGAACAGGAGGTTTAAATTAAAAGGCTGCAGAGGGAATAATTGATCCATCTTACATGAGACCATGAACACTCAGAGTGGAGAAGTGCGGTGAAACCTAAACCACCCAAATGAATAGAAAGCCAAGAGATCACTGAGAATAAAGTGAAAATGCCAGTCAGTCAGTGTCCATTAGATGGAAACACTGCGGTCAGAGAAGATCAAATACAGCTGAATCTGTGGTGAGTTCACTGTCTGTAATAACTGCAGGACAGTCTGTGGTAAATTCACTGTAACAACAGTAGAAAAGTAGAGGTTAGTGGTGTGTTTACTGTCTGTAATAACAGTAGGAAAGAAGAGTGTCTGTGGTATGTTTACTGTCTGCAAATACAGCAGGAAAGAGGAGTGTCTGTGATTGATTTTGTAGACACAGGTTATGAATAGTTAGTGTAGCAGATGCTGGAGCTGATTTCATGCTTCGTTTCTTGACAAAGACCAACAAAATAAACGGTGAATGCGACGGTGAAGGTGTCAGTACAAAGGTGTGACTTCATGGCGCTTCCATCTTTGTTTGTCCTCCTTCCTTTGCAATAAAAACAATTCTTCAGTTCGCATTAAACTGTCAGCAGCAGCATCTCACAGTTTCAGTTCAGCTGAGACCAAGTTTCTACTTTTTTTTGGCATCAAAACATAAAAACCACGTCCTCCCAGTTCGCTCCTGTGGCTCGGAGGCTGCTTTAGAGATCAGAGTAATTCCATTTCCATAGAGACAGATGCTTATTTCCATGACAACACTTGTTCACTGCTGGGAGAAAGCAGTCCGAGGAGAAGATAAGCTGCTACCACAGAATGAGATGGTTCCTTCTCTCCTGCCCCAGAATGAGGCGTCAGTGTCGGGTTGGTTGGTCGGAGGTAGAGCGTCAGGCAGACCATGCTCGTCGTGCAGCAAGAAACAACAGCAAAGAACAGATTTTTAGTAGTTTTCATCCGGTGCAGGCGCTTGAGAACGATAGTGCTTTGAGAACGGTGTGGTGTCGGTGGGATGTTGTTGTGAAGTTCGTACCAGTGATTTGAATCAAGATTTTAAAATCACTGGAGAGAGATAAAGACAGTAGTTTTACATTTAACATCACCAAAATAACCCAAAAAAAAAAACAAATACAAGTCTTAAGCACGTTGAAGTCAGGTGTTACTTACATCCCCAGTTGAGGGCGATAGCGGCAGCGATGATGGCGATTCCTCCTAAAATGGAGACGACGGACAGTACCATCGCATTGCGGCCCAAACGGCGAGCTCCATCTATGTTGCCTTGCTGCAGGCTGTTTCGGGACTGAACAGAAGCAAAATATGATTAAATCAGGATCCACAGTAAGACTTAGTCAATGAAACCACACTTTGTTGTCTGGAAAAAAATAGTTTCAAAACACTGGCATACTGGACAAAATACAAAACTGTACATTCCTAAATAAAGTACTTCAAGAAATTGTAGCACATTTATCAATATCTTTTTATATTAAAGATTATGTCATAGTTAAAAATATAAATATTGCAGTATCAGCAACCTGCTAATATGCTAGCCAGGCAGGAAGATGCTCTCCAGGCTTAGCCGCCTTGTTAGCTTGATTGCTAACTGTTTTTTCTTGCATCGACTCAACAGCTTTCACTTTTTTGGTTAGGGTGGTTCACTATTAAAATGTGAGAATTTCAGTTCCAAACTTAAATTCGTTAATTTTGCTTTGCCACACATTTCCAATTTGGTTCAGTCTTGGTGTTTCTGAATAAATTTAGCAGCTAAATGAGCCAAGTAGGAGGTGGTGGAGACCAAAATCAAAGTAAAATGAAAGAAAATATCAGATTTTTCATCAGTTTGTAAACAATGCTTCAATGGGATGCTTGCCGCTTTTGCTAGCATGTTAGCCAGCTCCTTCATAAACTCAAACTAACAGCTAACTTGAAGCTTTAACAGTCGTACCATCACGGAGAAGGTGAGCGCTACGATGTTGATGGGCCACAATGGACAGAAGCAGGACAGGATGGCGAGGATCAGGTAGTCCCTGGGCTTGGATCCGTCCACAGCGGCCTCTGTGATGGCGCTGGGCTGGCGGGTGAGCGACGGCCTCGGGGAGCCCGCCGCCACCGAGCCGGACCGGCTGCCCAAGCGATGCCGGCCGTTAGCGTGGCCGCCTGGCTTAGCGTGCAGCGTGGGCGACACAGAGGACGCTGTGGGGGACAAATCGGCTATCGCCGGGACGACGCCGTTACCTGGACGATGAGAAAAACACCAACAGTGTAAACGAATACACAACTTCCTCCTGTTTCAGTGACATTTGCTAAAAACTAGCGAGCTGCTTATAAATGATTTGTGTCTTCAGCAGGATTTCAGACGTAGCTTAGAGATAAAATGGCTGGTTCTGGTATTTTGCACAGGAGTCATTCATAAAGGAAACTAGAAAATAAGAATAAGTCTTATTCTCAAAATACTGTTTAAATATGTGATTGGGTACAACAAGCTACTGTATATTTTGAGATATTTCTGCAAACAAAAACAGTTTAAGATTCAGTATGATACACCACCCTCCTTGTCAGGTTTGACACGAAGGAGCAACGAGTCTTAAGTTGTGTGCTTAAGAAGTGTGATCTGGATATTGATGTCCAATCCATGAATCCTTCAATTTACACTTGGGGTTGAAAGTGTTATTTGAGCAAGTCCTAAATAGAAAACTAATTTTAGCCACTTACGTCTGCTGTATAAATCTGTTCATCACTATAAAACTAACGTAAACGTAGCTCGACTAGTACATTGACAGTTTGCTGTCTCAGGTTGTGACTGAAGAATGGATAAAGGGACTCAACCAACTACTGTAGATAATACAGTATAGTTAGGTGACATTGAGAATCTACTAAAGAAGTGATTCTACTTGGAGCATTCGGACTGTTTGTGTTGTATTTACTGGTCTCCATGGCGTCACTGATCACTGTCAGGTGGTCCATCTCTGCTTGTTTGCTCTCCGGAGCGTCCGTTGCCGTGGGTGGGGTTTGTTGCTCGGCGCTGGTCGGTTGTGATGTCACAGCTGAGGCAGCAGCTTCTCCATCCGGCTGCATGCTGATTGGCTGATCTGGCTGCTGGGGCTCCTCCATGCTGCTGGGCTGCTGGGCGCTGGGACTGGTGGCCATCGGTCGGTGCAGACGAAGTGACGAAGCTGAAGGCAAGACTCGCTCTGAAAGGGATTAAAGAGATGGAAGCAGTCAGGATCCTGTCTTAAAACTTGCTGAGGGATAGTTTGGATTAGCAACTGACTGATTGTTGGACCTCCTCTGCTTCTTTCAGTAGCTACAGCAATAGACATATACAGGCCGAGATGTGTGGCTAAAGCTTTACAAAAGACTACAGGTAGTTCTGACTTGGTAAGCAGAGAGAATTGTGGGGGTTTAGCTAGCAACGGGCCCCATGACAAAGACTTCTGTGGCAGTTAAAGGTTTCCAGTCACATGTTGCTTATTCATAACAAACTAAAGTTTACTGTGACAGCATTCCTATAATTGAATAGATGATAATAATAACCCACTGTTTGCAAGCGGCGCGTAATTCAGCTGCATTTTGAAGCATTTCTTGTGGTGAGGATCAAACAATGCAGTGTTTTTAAACTTGAGCTAATGCAGAAATAAATGTCAACATGATGAATCCTGATAACCAAATTAGTAAAGGTATGTGTCCTCTAGATCCTGTAATTTCCCGCATCTCATTCATTGTCTATGTGAAATGTACCGCGTTGCATACTGGTCCAGTTGTGGCTTGTTTCGAGCTGCGATTCAGTGCATCTCCCCGGAGCAGGCCACAGCTCATTTGCATAAAGTAGACTTCTACTTTATGCAAATTCGATGCGGACTGCGGAGGTCCGGTGCATCACGAAACTTTTGGAATCCTCTGCATCTACATTTATACGTTATTTTGGTATTTAGAGCTGCGTCTAATGATTATTGGCATTGCTGATTAATCGGTCAGTTATTTTCTGTTTGCTGTTTGCTCTCTAAAGTCAGAAAATGGTGAAAAATGTGGATCAGAGTTCCCTCAAACCTTGTTTTGGCCAAAGATGTTCAACTTACTGTCGTAGTGAAGGGAAGAAACCAGAAAATATTCAGACTGAAAGAGCTGCAATCACAGATTTTGGACTGTTTTTATTTGAAAAAATTACTCAAACTAATCAATCAATTACTGAAATAGTTTGAGATTAATTTGTAGTCGAAAACTAGTGGATTAGTAGTTGCAGTTTGAATGTCTTTATGTACTTCAGCTTCATTTTGTAGTTGTTTTGCATCACTTGTTTTTCTTTAGAGTCGTATTATTTCTTACTTTTATCCCTTACTGTTCATTTTGCATCTTAGTCTATGTTTTTTTTTAACTTTTGTTTTGCATCTTTGCAGTCAAATCATGAGTTGTGTCTTCTTATGGTTTTAAAAACATTTTCCTTCAAAAAAATGAACCAGACAAAAAAAAAATTATAGAAATAATTGGTGATTAATTTAATAGTTGACAACTATTGTAGTTATTTCTGCTAAAAAAAAAAAAAAAAAAAAAGCAAAACTAGCTTCTGATGCCAAAGGTGTAGTTACTTTTTAAAGTTAAAATTTGGGAATTTTACTTCTTTTTCTTTAAAAAAATACGCAAACATAATAGTTATCCAACAAATGTAAACAGTTGACAACAAATCGATTAATTGTCGCACCTTTATTGGTATTTCTATTATCATGGACAGTTTTAGTTTTCAGGTGACTTGAAACGTGATCAAAAGCTAAATGTAGTTAATGCCAGCTAACCAGAACAGCTATTTATTGGTTAGTTCATTAATTATAGTCAATTAAACATCGGATAAATTGACTAAATATTTCTCAAACATGACTCAAAATTTGTCTAAATTATTTGATACCTACTGAAATGACTCAAAACCTGTCCAGAATTCATTAAAAATTTGTTGAAAATGACCAAAACTTTTTCAAAAATTATAGAATTGGTCTAAAATGACTTGAAATGTGCCTAAAATTACTGAAATCTGTCCAAATTGATTTGAAAGCTTAATTAATACTACTCAACATCAGTTCAAAATTGCTTAAAACCTGCCCAAAATTAGTCCAAAAATAACTTTGAACTTGTCTAAATGGCCTAAAAGACTTGTTAAATACATCTTTTAATTTAATTATTAGTGACAAATTGCAGAATAATTGATAGAAATGATTCTGCCTATTGTTTGTTTACTGGTGTATTAAACAAAAGCAAATCTCAGATCTCAACAGCTTTTAAGCTACAACTCTGTGATCTGAGACGTTTCTGCAGCACTAAATCGCTTTAACTCATTTGTAATTACAGCCACAGAGTAATGACTGATGGCTTAATATTCCCTCTCAGTGGCGGATAAATTACACGATTGATTTCATGGTCTTTATATTTCATGGAGGCGTTTGGTCCGAACTCCTGCAGCGACCAGTTTTAAAACGAATCCGCCTACAGGAAGAACCGTGAGCCAGAAAACCTGAGCGGCAAGAAAGTGTTGAGTCACTGGAATCAGCCCACACAGATGCCGCCGCAGATCTGTTTTATAAAAATATTTTCTTCTTCTTCGGGATGCTTCTGAAGCATCGGTGTCATAGTTTCAGCTGTTAGATAAGCTGTCGGAGGAGACGGCTCAATATTTCATGAAGATTTCCACCTCGAGGTCCGTTAACTGGCTGCAGCTCAAACCAGAAGCGTGTTTGGAAATCCTGACAGGGAGGAGATCTTACACAACCAACGGCTGCAGAAAACCTCCTGAAGAGGCAAAACAGAACTATTTAATCCTGTGAATTAATGGAGAAAGCCAAACTCAGCTGTTTTCTCTGAAACAGCTGTGATTACAAAACTGTTTTGTTTCCACAGTTCTACAGCAGAGACCTCAAACAAACCAACTTAGAGCATCAATATTATGATACAACAAGAAAAACAAGCCACAAAGCAAGAAAAACGAGACAAAAAACAAGAAAAACAAAATACAAAACAAGAAAAACGAAATACAAAACAAGAAAAATGAGATACAAAACAAGAAAAAAGAGCCACAAAGCAGAGACCTCAAAGAAACCAACTCAGAGCACCAATATTATGGGACAGATCTTAGTTTTATATCACAAAGAGACAAAACTGTCTCAAAGACTCGTAAAAATAATCACAGCATCACATGAAAGGATAAAAACGAGACACAGAATGTCACAAAACAGGAAAAATGAGATGAAAAATGATGAACTAAATGACCTCAGTGACAAAAAACTGTCCCAAAGACAAACCAAACTGACGTAAAATGATAAACTGATACAATCAAAAGCTGCAGAAAACCTACTAAAAACACTTCAAGTCCAGTTTTCATGTGTTTTCTGTGAATTAACAGAGAAAGCCAAACTCAGCTGTTTTCTCTGGAACATCTCTGATTTCAAACACCTCAGACTTCAGCCTGGTTGGTTTCTGACGGTGAGGCAGAAAAATGCAATAACATTCTTTCATTACAGAGCTCAGGTTTTTAATATCGTCTCTGCTCGATTAAATCTCAGGACTCGCATCGACTGATATCAGGGAAGTTATTAAAGAAACAATCTGAATACAAGCAGAACTGCCGGAATAAAACTCACAAACTCCAAGAAAATCAACCTGAGCTTCCTGGTTCTTTATCTACAATAACTTTATTCATGGTTCATGAGTTTTACCTTCATACTATGAACATTTCCAGAGTTCCAGGCCCTTGAAGTACATAGAGATATTTCATACAAAATGCCTGAATCTAGCCACAAAGCAAAAAAAGACACAAGAAAGAAAAACGAGATATAAAACGAAAAAAGTAAGACGCAAAGCAACAAACAAAAGGACTACAAGGAGAGAAAACTTACCCCAAGACACACAAATCAACACAAAACAGAAGAAAAAAAATTACAAAGATGAGGACAAAACAGCAAAAAACAGACACACAATGTCACAAAATGAAAATAACGACACCCAAAAACAGGAAAAGAGAGATACAAAATGACAAAAACTGACTCATTGACCACAATGAGAAAAAAGATACATAAAAACAATCAAAACATCACACTAAGGGCCAAAAACAAGACATTTTTTCAATGTTATTTTCCTGCCGCCAGATTGTGACTATTTTTTACAGCATATTTTGAACACAGTCTTTGTGTTTTTAAAGCTTTAACTGATCCTCATCTATCTGAGAGCTGCAGTTTGATCTGCTATAAACCGATCGATCAGGACAGAATCATTGATCCTATCAGGTTTGGGATAGAAGCTGCAGTAACGAGCTGGACTGATGAGTGGTTGCGTTCAGGTCCCTCGAGGCTGAAACACTGCAGCGACGCTTTAATGCGACCGCTGAGTTCAGTGTTTCTGCAGTTACACGATACGACTGCAGAGAGCAGGACACACAAACAGCCAAAAACTCCTGATTTATTCACCTCATTTCACTTTTTTGAGATCTTTATACACAAAAACACCATTAAACTAATCTGTTTAGTCTTTTAGAAACCATCTGAACCCTGAAGCCAACAGCTGGGTCTGATAAACATGTTATCTCTAAAATAAAATCTACAAAATTACTCCATTTATCAGCCAGAAACTGTAAAAACATCAACTTTCCAATCGTCTGTGAACACATCATGCGTGCTGTGTGGTACCATGAGAAAGATTAAGTCATATTTAAATGACAGTAACTCAAAGATGCTTTATGCCAGAACTTTAAAAAACACCATAAACTTTCTACATCTTCTCTACAGTACTTGTGTGTAATTCCAGCCTTCTAGGCCAAACATTATGGGAGCTACAGACCAAAAGATTTAAATATGAAAAGTCGAACCAGTTCATGTGAAGCAATAGTTTAACTCTGGACTCCAAATCCCACCAGTGGGTTTGAAAGAAATGTCTTCTATAAAGTAAAATCACCAAAATGACACCGTTTATTAGTGACAAACCGTAAAGATAGACAGAGTCGTCAGATTTTTAACTTTCCAGTGGTCCTTCAATGTATTGTGTGTCATGTGGCTCCATTGGAAAAATTTGTATTTAAATGACAACAACTCAAAAACGCTTTATGCCAGAAGTTTAAAAATCACCACAAACCTTCTACATCTTCTCTACAACACCTGTGTCAAGTTTCAGACTTCTAGGCCAAATATTATAGGAACTTTCCCCTGGGCCATGAATGCATCATGCTTCCAAAATTTCCGCTTAAAAGTTATATTTTTATATACCTACATGTCTCAGTTTAGTCTCATTTAACTCATAAATCATCTTCATATACAAAAAGTCACCAAGGATCTTCAGATTTTCAACTTTCCACTAGGCCTTGAACTCATCGTGTTTCCAACATCTCTACTTAAATTGGAGATTTTCCATCAGAATCACATTATTCTCTTTTATGTTTTTCTCTTTTATTTTTATGCTGTAAAACAAAAACAAAACAGGAAGGGATTCACATCAGGAGTTTCTATTCTGTATGTTGGAGGTATTTTTAAAGCTGCTGTAAAATCTCACTGCAGCTTCTAAAAACATCTTTATTTCAGGTTTGTAAAGCAGCAGCAGGCGTTTGCCCTCCGTCGTGTTTCCTGATAATTAGATCAAACTCTGGATCTCATCAGTCTGAATTATTTGCTCTCTAATCACTGAAATACCCATGAGCCTCTGCTGCCGTTGCTATGGAGAAGAAGCCAATAACAATATTTGCTACCATGAACAAAACATGTCGCCATAGTTACCAAATTCAGAGCAGGACTGGAAGCTGATTGGATGTTTGTTGGTGAAATGTATCCTGGGAAACGTAGTAGAATTTCTGTCTTTATGTTAAAACAAGATAATCAGAAACTTCTTCTGGTTTTAAAACAGCAATAGAAAGTCCAACAGAAATCACATGACTGATGAATTACAAAAGTTTAAAAAAAAAAAAACCTCAGAAATGTAAGAAAAAATCTTATAAAAAAGAAGAAATCTTGTAAAAAGTTTCTTGTAATAAATCAAAAATATTTCTAATTAAAAAAAGGGAAAAAGTCTCTTCAACTTAAACATGGCTCACAAATATATAACATTACATTTAAAAAAGAAAAAAATTCTTGGAAATGTAAACTTTTCTTCAATAAAGATAAAACATTAAAATATATATTACAGCATGTGTCTCATGAAGCTAAAAAGGTTTTTGCAAAACCTGTAGAAAACATGAAGTTCTTGTTTAAATATGGAAAAAAGTCTCCTAAAAAATAAGAAAAATAATTCCTCATTAAAATATTTGAAAAAAGGTTGTCACAAAACAAAAAATAAATACAGTTTCATTAAGAAAAGATTTTTTTGAAAAAAACCCAATAAGTTTCTTGTTTACATGTGAAAAAAAATCTCCAAAATAAATACAAGTCTCTCAAACAAGTAAGACAGATTCCTTGTAAAAAAATTTAAGATGATTTCTTGTACAAAATATGACAAGTTTACAAAAATTAAGACAGAAATTCTTGTAAAAAGAAAACTCTCTAAAACAAGAACATTTAATCATAAAGCTAACGACAAACAGAGGAAACTGAATTAATGTCCTTCGTGTTGCTTTTGATGTCGGCAGTAATATACAGATTCAGTCCAGATGGTCAAACTGATGTTGAGTCTCTGATGAATGAAAGGACAGACAAATTCAAGAGGTTCTGACTCGACGTCAACAGAACCTCGAGGGAAATGTTCTGATCTGTTGCTACATGAACTGAACTGAACTGAAAAGTTGAATGAAGCCTGAGCTGCTGAATGATGAATATTTGAAGAGCAATTTCTAGCATCAATAAAACGTGAATAAAGTTTTTATAACGTGAAAGTGGAACCTTGAACTTCTATTGTGACATTTCACAAAAATGTTAAAGATTTTCAGCATTTCAGTCAGCAAAATGTCCAAAGTGACGCTTCAGACCGAATGTCCCATGAAAACATCTATAAAAATGTCTATATATCAATAAAAATGACGTCCAAAGCACGTCCACATCCAGGCTAAAAACAAGCCTAAAACCAAGCTTGAAATCATCCCAAAACCACTCCAAGTCTAGCCTACAAACCAGTCCAAATCCAGTCTAAAATCAAATCGGAAACCCCCAAAAATAGTCCAAATTCAGTTCAAAAAACAAGTCCAAAGTCAATCTGAAACCAAGTCTAAATCCAGTCTATGATCCAGTCCAAAAAAAAGTCTAAAACCATGTCCAAAGTCATCCCAACACCAGTTCAAATCTAGCCTACAAACCAGTCCAAATTCAGTCTAAAATCAAGTTTGAATACTGTCTAAAACTATTTTAAAACCAGTTGAAAAACAACAGTAAAAACCATACTCAAAACCACCCCAAAGCCAGTCTAAAAGTCTAGAACCCTCTATGAAGCATTCTCAGACCAGTCCAAATCAATTTTAAAAATAAGTCCAAATCCAGTCTAACACAACTTTTAAAACCAGTCTAAAAACAATGCTAAAACCATGTCCAAAACCAGCCTTAAACAAGTCCAAAACCACGTCCAAAGCCACGTCTGAAACCATCCGAAAACCAGTTCAAATCCAGTCTAAAAACACATTCAAACTCCATCTAAAGCCATGT
The DNA here is from genome assembly GCF_022539595.1 of Amphiprion ocellaris. NCBI lineage: Eukaryota > Metazoa > Chordata > Actinopteri > Pomacentridae > Amphiprion > Amphiprion ocellaris. The sequence continues at coordinate 10,137,712 of NC_072784.1, read as the reverse complement.
CTGAATCCTTTCCAAAATCAGACCAAATCCATTTAAATACAGTCCAAAATCAAACGTACATCCAAATTCAGTCTAAAACCACATTCAAAACCTTCCCAAAATCTGTCTAAATCCAATTTAAAAATTAGTTTACAATCAATCTAAACCCAGTCTGAAGCCACATTTAAAACCTTCCCAAAAACCACTCTAGATCCAGTGTAAAATCAAGTCCCAATAATGCTATTTTACTGATTTATTTCTTGTAGTTTAAACTATTCAGAATAAGAAAAGTAAATTTTACTCCAGAAACAGAAAGTGCTGAAACATAAGAAGTTGCTCTGATCAGGTTTTCATTTGTGTCTTCAGGACTAAACAGGTTTCAGTGTCTTTATTTACTTCTTCATTACTGAATTCATCCTGCAGCAGAACATCGAGTCCAAACATCTAGTAAAGAACCTCATTAACTAACAAACAGAACCAGCAGAGTTCTGGTCTCAACATGATGGAGTCTAAAAGGCTCCAAAATGAAAGTGAAGCCAACATTTAAAGCAGTTTAAACCCACTTTAATACAGGTGTAAAACCAACTCTTAAACCAGTTTAAATCCAGTTTCATACAGCTCTAAAGCCACCTTGGAAAACCAGTTTAAATCTATTTAAAAACAGGTCTAAAACCAACTTATAAACCAATTTAAATCCAGTTTAAACCAGGTATAAACCAACTTTTATACTAGTTTAATCCAGGTATAAACCAACTTTTATACTAGTTTAAATCCAGTTTAAAACAGGTCTCCAACCAACTGTTAAACCAGTTTAAATCCAGCTTAAAACAGGTTTAAAACCAACTTTTAAACCAATTTAAGTCCATTTTAATACAGGTCTAAACCCAACTTTTAAGATGGTCTAAACCAGTCTAAAAACAAGTCTAAACCAACTTTTATAACCAGTTTAAAACAGGTCTAAAACCAACATTTAAACAAGTTTAAATCCATTTTTAAACAGGTCTAAAACCAACTTTTAAACAAGTCTAAACCAACGTTAAAGAAAAAACAGTAGTTTCTCTTTTGGATGTTTTTGTGCGTCTTTGTAGCAGTTTTTCACCGTTTTGTGGCTCTATGTGTTGGTTTTGAGTCAGATTTTGTCTTTATGATGCTAATGGGTCTCTTTGTTGTGGTTTTCCACCTTTTAGTCGGTTTTAATCTCTTGCCATGTTTTGTGATGCTTTGTGATCATTTTGCGTATCTTTTTCAAATTGTCTCTGTTTAAAATCATCCCTTTGTGTGTCTGAGTGGTGATTTCATCCTAGAAGACTTGATTTTTTTCTCCTGATTAAAGTAAAACCACAACGAGTTGAGCATTTTTTTTACTGGTTTGACAAAACATCACAAACCTCAAAAACTATTAAAACATCAGTCTGTATTTCTATTTTTACTATTTAAAGTCTAACTAGTGATCAAACCCAGTTTAGTCGACCAATCTGCAGCTACTTTGATGTTAGAATATTAAAGTAGATGTTCAAAATGACAATTTTCAACCCCATAAACGAACAAAATCTTCTGCTTTTGTCTCTTTGATAGTATTTTTAAACTGATTTGGACAAAAGCTTCACTCGTTAATCTTAAAAAATAACTGGAACAAGAGTCTATTTAAGTATTTTAGACCGAGTATTCTCCAAATAGAATGTAATTTAATGGTAAAACACCCGTTTTTTGCAGAATAAAGCTTCTCACGCTGCTCATTGATTGGAATATTTTTATGTTTTTGATGCTGAAGCTGCAGCTTTGGTCTGATTATCGTCTCCTGTTCTTCCTTCCACAGTAGAAGAAGATGCAGAAACCGGCTTCTTCTGGAAAACACCCCAACAGCCACAGACCTGATCCTGAACACAGCACGACTCCAACCGTTCCGTACATAATTAAACACACTGATGCATGGAAACATGTCTGAGCCTCACAAACACACCGTCGCAGCAGAAATGCAGCAGATCCCTGAGTATGGCAGCAGGACAAAGGCTGCAGATGGACTGTAGGTGATGCAGCGACACACCCACCACATGTTCTACAGCTTTACCTGGTGCTAGTCCACGGGATGCTGCAGCTTCATTCTGTCTGAGGAGCTTCAGTCCACCGACGAGATGCAATCACACCTGGAAATAAAATAAATAAACTAAAAGGAAGTGACAGAAGAAAGCAGTGAAGGAAAAGAAGTCGATCTGCTGCAGTGGCTCTTTGATTTCTGGTGATGCAGAGATTTGCTGCTGCAGCTTCACTGCAAGACGTGGAGGGAGGGGTGTGTGTGTGTGTGTGTGTGTGTGTGTGTGTGTGTGTGTGTGTGTGTGTGTGTGTGTGTGTGTGTGTGTGTGTGTGTGTGTGTGTGTGTGTGTGCGTGTGCGTGTGCGTGTGCGTGTGCGTGTGTGCGCCATCTGACGGTACTTTCATAATAAAAGCCCCGTGGTGTCCTGCCGATGCTTCACCGACTCTGAAGCACCACACTGGCTGCATTTATTTAACTTAAATGAATTTAACTTAAATTAATTTAAACAGGAGCATTAAGAAGCTGCATCACTGAAACTCTGAGGCTCACTGTGAATCTGCAGCAGTAGTTTGTCCAGCAGAATAGAAACTATTGTACTGTAGATACATATAAATATATATTATTTATCAGCTGATTGTTGAAGTCAAACAGTCAAAAATAGTGAAGTTTTTGACGTGTAGCATTATAGAATACATAGAAACTAACAAATATTTACACGTCAGAAGCTTCCACAGCAGAATTTCTGTAATTTCAAAAAATATATATTCAAAATTTTTAAAGAAAATACAGTTTTTTACTGTAATCTTTTTAACAATTGACTATTATTTTACAGTTGTCTCTTTAGTTTTTTTTTTCTTTACACTCCAAATAATGTCTGGTAAAATCACTGAAAAAATATTAATCTACATATTAAAAAGTAAAAATCAGCATTTTCATAAACAGTTATTTGTTCTTTTACACTTGATACTTGATTGTAAATTACACAATATTTTACTGTATTTAAATGAACCAAAAAAATCAGATTTTACAGATAAGAAAAATTCTGTTTTGCAAAATTGGTAAATCATTTATTAGCTGATTTTTACTGTTTTGATAAATAACAGAAACTGTCTAGTAAAATCACAACAAAAGTACTAAGACATTACTACCTATAGATATTTTCGCTCATCAGAGAAAACAAAAGTGAGTTCTAGCTTGTTAGCTGCTAGTAAATGTTTACTGATAACCTGACAGTTAGTTAGTAAGCCTGTTAGCCTGACAGTTAAGCACCTGAAGCACCTGCCCCTTTGCCCCTTGATGCCCAAATTGCCCTTTTGTCAAAGTTGTTTTTTAAATTTTATTTAATTTTGTTTTTTTATTTGTCGATTTGTTCTAGCCACTAGTTAACCACACAGCTGCTGAGAGGATAAAGTCTGCCAGGCTTCTTTTTGTTTCTGTATGTTTCTTTTGTCATGGACAAAGTGCATCAGAGAGATGTATTATTTTGCTGTCAGTGAGCTGCAGTGTGTTTCCTGTGTTTCTAGAGGCAAAGTGGATAGTCAAACTGAATAAAAGCACAAATACATTTCAATACATGATTTCTATATCATTTATTTTTTTTTTTTTACTTTATTATTAGCACTGCGAATAATAAAGGGCAGATTATGAATCAGCACCATGGAGCAAATCCATAGCTATACAGTATATGTCTGTAACTTCTGAAAAGTGGATCCACTGATAGAACTGAGAATGAGACGGTTCAGTTCATCACAAACTACAGCTGTCAATAAATCAGCAGCTCTAAAAGATTTTTAGAAAAAGCTGTATAACAATCTCACAAACCTGAATATATCCACACAGTAACTATTTTAATATTAAAACGTGAACACGTAGGGCTGTATTATTATATCTGTTCCATTTCGTTGTTTTTCACGGTGAAAATAACTGGAGCAGATGAACCAATAGACTGTCTATGGATGAACCGAGGCAGTGACGTCATCAAGTACGCTGGTGATCCAAATGCACTTCAGCCTCGATGCGTTCTCATGGTTTCGCAAGTCCGGACTTGTGAGAACGACTCGCCAGGTACACGAGTATGGACTTGCCTTCTTAGAATTGAGAAACGGCCTTAGTCTGCCTAGTAGTCTGACAGTTAGCCCGACAGTTAGCCTAACGGTTAAGAGTTAGTCTACCACTTAGCCTGAAAGCCTGGCAAAGTTTTCTGACAGTTATTCTGTCCCGGACCAGGTTAGTTTCTCAGCACTAGTTCCCAGAATAACTGAGTTTGAACGACACTGAAGTTGCTCTATGGAACAGAGAGACAGTAAATCAGAGTAATCTAATCTTGCTTTATGTAAAGGATCTCGGTTTGAAACCACATTCATAACCAGTCTGGAACAAATCCCAAAACCAGTCTATTACCAGTTTGGTACCAGTTTAGTCATCTGCTTTTTAAAAATTTTCACAGGAAGTGTTGTTATGAAAGTCTGTTTGTGTTTTACTGCTTTATTTTGGAGGTTTTCACAGGAAGTGTGATATTGTGTGTCTGTCTAGAAGCTGTGTTCAGTGCGCTGACAGTGTTGTGTTTGTGTGTTTTTGCTACCCCCCAGTGGTCACAATGAGAAACTACAGTGCTGGTTTGAAACCTGTTACAGGTGCGTAAACAGAGTCAAGGTACTGTGACGTCACAGATCCACATCCTGAGTCCCGCCAGAATAAGAGTCCAAACTGAAGCAGTCGGCTGTGTTTGCGTTGTGTGTTGGTCTGTAACATTTCTATCAGAGTTTGTAACAGTGTATATAAGATTTATGTTTTTTTTTATTGTCTTCTTGTTCTTCATTCCGTTGTGGTTATTTTGTGTCTTTAGTTTTTTGTTGATTTATGGTCTTTATTCTTATACGTCTTTGTCATTATTTTGTGCGCTTTGTATTTTTTTGTGGCTCCTTGCAAGTGTTTTATGTTAACTTCTAGTTGTTTTTATCTCTTTGTAGATGTTTTTGATGTGTTCATGAACCTTTAGTGTGTCTTTGTTGATGTTTCCATGATGATCTAGTTGTTTTATGTGGCCTTATCGATGTTCCATGTTTCTTCGTGAATGTTTTGTGTTGTCTAGTTGTTTTATGTCGGCTTGTATGTGATTTGTGTGTTTTTGTCAATATTTTGCATTTTCTTCTAAATGTTTTTCTACTTTTAAATGTTTTGAGTTTCTTTGTGAACGTTTTGTTTGTGTGTTGTGCTGCTGTAAATAAATATTCTCTGAATGTTCTCCAAAGGTTATTTCAAATGCTTTCTGGATGTCTGAAGAGACACTTATTGTGAAGGAGCAGCAGCACCGTTTCCACCGTTGGTTCAGTCTGCGGGTTGGTCTCGTCCTGTCTGCGGGCTGGTTCCGTCCTGTCTGCGGGTTGGTTCCGTCCAGTGTTCGGTCCGGTTCCGTCCATCATGACCAAGCTGCAGCTGCTGAGCTCCTACCTGACGGAGCGGCTGACCGCGGTGGTGAAGGAGATCCTGGCCGTGGTGGAGGACACCGTCACCGAGTACCGGGAGGAGACGGCCAGGACCCGGCGGGAGAACGAGAGCCTGCGGAGGCAGCTGCGGGACATCCTGCTGCTGGAGGCCGAGACCGAGTGGCTGAGTAAGGGCCGAGCTAGCCGGCACGGAGCGCCGTTCAGAACTGCGCTGGAAAACCGGCGCGATTAGGTCGTAGTGAGAGTTTACCGTTAAATACCGGACCAATCGCGGATTTTAACGTCTCTACGTGTCGTTAAGTCTTCGGTCTTACATTCGGCTTCATTTAAACGAAGCTACTTTGCTGAAATGTGAAAACAGACGCGACTGTTTTCGTTTTGCTTGTTTACTTCCTCGTTTCCATCAAGCTAGCTTCGTCTAATGTTGTCAGAGCAGGTTTGTCCTCTTAAAACGCAGTTGATGGATTAAATCTCAAGAAAACATGAGCCGAATTAAGCTTTAACGTTTGGTGAAACTGTTGGTTATTGAATTTACCTCGATTTTTTCAATTATATATGAATATTTTGCAGCTGAACGTTAAATTGGCGTATTATAGAATAGAGTTTGGCGTGAGGCGGTTTGCATGCAGTTGAATTCTCTGAGAAAATAACTTTGAGAAACTTTCAGAATGAGGGTCAGTCAAGGTCTAAAGGTACATTATTCACATTTACGCTATTTACACTTTATTAGACTGAAGTGTCACATTATTAAATTAGAATCTATGTGATACAGGAAAAAAATAACAACAGACTCAATATTGAAACACAGGAGGGTTTGACTTTAACCTGTAGTTAAATATGACATATTTACATATTACAGACATATTTTCATTTGTCTTCTCAGCTCTGTATTACACTGTCAGCAGTTCATCCAAAAACTCTCAGAATTATTGTCAAGTGACTGTTGGTCTCAGCTTGGGTGACCAGGACCCCCTGGACCAAATGTGGGACAAGGAGTATGTTTGTGAAGGACAATGTGGGACATCCGTCCCCAGCAGGGCCTTCTCCTTTAGAACATATACATAGAACTCCTCGCAACTGAATCTAAAGTTACCCTTTACTTGGATTTCTGACTTTATGAGCTCCACAGAGCAGCAGTTCGTCTGATCAGTCCAGAACACTCTCTCCACTGAAGCATTGGTGATGCTTAAGAGGAAAGAAGCAACTCCTGTCAGGTTTTGTCTGTGTGTGCTTGAGCAAGGTGGACCACTTCTCCATGATAGGAGCTCCTGACTCAGGACCTCTGCAGCTGAGCAGAGAGCCGAGAAGGTGAACTGGTTCTTCAAGCTAGCCATTTGCTTCTGTTAGCTGCTGCTGGTGAAGTCATATCAGTTCTCCACTTGGCTTTATTGTTGGAAATGCACACAGTGCTACTATGACAGTAAACAGAGAGTCCATGTGTGTCGGCAGCATGCAGCTTCTTCTCATTGGCTGTAGGGGGAGTGCTAGCGGGTGACAACCAATCATAATGCAGGACATGGTCTTCTTTTGTGTGACGTGTTAAAAGAATGCTGTGCAGAAAACTGGTCACCCTAGTCTCAGCTGAGTGAGTTGTACCTTCACAGTTGTGGAGACTAGTGCAGATTTTTAGATTTTTTGGTGAATTTGCTTAAAGTAAATGGCTAATTCTGAAGAATTTCTCTATGACTTGTAGAATAATGTGATTTTAATGAAATATGATGGTTTTCAGTGCTTCACAGATAAGTACTTTAAGGACAGATGGGAAGTGACAATTCAGTAATTCTTTCCATTTTTACAGTTTCTGGCTCTTAGAGTTGGTTCATTTTTTTAAAGATAATTTGTTTTTCCAACTCTTGGTTTGTTTTTGGGTTCAGATTAAGGCTGCCACAAACGACACGTCGACGAATCGCCTAAGCACGATACGTCATCAAAAGCGGAAGTGAGCGCGCAATGCAACAGAAATCACCGTCCGAGTGGAGCGCGGAACACGCATGGACATCCGCGCTGTATCGTGCATATATAGTATATGCACGATATATAGCATATATAGTATGTCCGCGCTGTATCGTAAACGCGGATGTCCACGCTGTATTGTGCGTATATAATATATGCATATACTATATATGCACGATACAGCGCGGATGTCCATGCGTGTTCCGCGCTCCACTCGGACGGTGATTTCTGTTGCATTGCGCGCTCACTTCCGCTTTTGATGACGTATCGTGCTCAGGCGATTCGTCGACGCGTCGTTTGTGGCAGCCCTAGTTCAGATGGTGTAATATTTACTCTCATGACAGTTTCTGATGTTTATTTTTGCAGCAGGTTTTTTTAAGTTACTTTTTGGCCTTTTGTTGGCTTTATTAGATAGACATAGTTGAGAGACAGACAGGAAAGTAGGAAGAAGGATGGAGGGACGACATGCAGCAAAGGGCAATGTGCTGGAATGAAACCCAGGCCGCTGCATCGGGAACTATTGCCTGTTCATGGGTTTCCTGCTCAACCATTTGCGCTATCTGGGCACCAGCAGGTTTTAAATTTTTTGTCTCTCAGCTCGTCGGACTGCAGCAGGTCCAGATGTCCTCGGTATTGACTGTCTGCTCGTTCTGTGTTTCAGGGTCGACCCGGTCCAGTCTTGGTTTTGTGGCTCCGGAGCAGCAGCCCAATGATCCGGAGCGGCGCCGGTCCGAGGAGCCGGACTCCACCCTGAACCAGCCCAGACAGCATGTTGGCTCAAAACCGACACCTGAGCAGCTGCTGCCGGTTCACAGCGATGCTCCTCCAGGACCGGTTCACCTGCCGGTGGAGCAGAACCCGGCCGAGCCCTGGGAGCCGGTTCTGAAGGCCGACCCTCCTCCAGCGCTGCCGTCCCACTCGGTCCCGAAGCCTCCTGTAGATGCTCCGGTTCTGAGGGAGGAGCCACGGGTCAAAACAGAACCTCGGGAGTTCAAGGTGAGTGACTCAGACTGTCGGACAGCGAGCGCTCCAGTGGAGGACTTCAGGATCCAGAAGGACGCAGACCGGACGACGGTGGTGGTGCAGCGTCTGGAGCAACCAGAAGTTCAGCGCAGCAGGACTTCCTCTCAGGAGGCACCTGATGACATCACAGCCGCCGCCTTCATCCCCGAACTCGTCCACCGCTGCCCTCGCTGCGGCGAAGCCTTCGGTCAAGCCGCCTCGCTGCGCCTCCACCTGGAGCAGAAGAGGAAGACATACGCCTGCGACTGGTGCTGCAAGTCCTTCGCCCAGTCAGCTGACCTGCGGCGCCACCTGCGGACGCACACCGGCGAGCGGCCGCATCGCTGCACCTTCTGCTCCAAGAGCTTCAGCCAGCGAGGAAACCTGCGGCGACACCTGCGCATCCACACAGGTGAGCGTCCGTACAGCTGCCCGTTCTGCTGCCGAACCTTCAGCGACGGCGACACCATGAAGAAGCACAAACGTACGCATTCTGGCGAGAAGCCGTTCCGCTGCGCTCAGTGCAACAAGACGTTCAGCAGCGCCGGCGGCCTGCAGATACACCTGAAGAAGGACATGTGCTTCGTGGCCAGCGCCTGATTGGTCGGTTCGTACCTGCGGATTTGTATGAAAAAGATGCGGCTCCACGGGGAAGAGCTCAAATATCCTCTGACGCATGGCGGCGACTGTCGTGCCGCCTCTCTGTGGCACATTTTCACCGGTTTTAAGTTTCAAAAACGAAGAAATTGTGAAAGCAAATCAGAAAACGGGCTGACACGTCAGAGAAGAACCGACCAATCAGAGTGGAGGATGTAAACTGTAAACGCGACGCTGTAGAAGCGTTAATGTGGCGACAAACCAGCGAGTTTTAAACATGTTTTATTTCAACATCAGCACCAGGATCCAGATTCAGAGTAAAAAGTAAAATGACTCCATCAGAATGAAATAGGTTCATCTGTTCAGTTAATCTCAGATGAATCAGTTTAAATAATTTAATAATAAAATAAATCTGGGCCCACCTCTGTGTACTTCAAAGGCCTGGAACTCTGGAAATATTCATAGTTTGAAAGTAAAACTCTGATGATTAATGAAGTTACTGCAGATAAAGAATCGGTTCCACATGAGGATGATAAGTTGAACTAAGAAAGGTTTAAAAACTGGATTTTCAGACATGTTTAAAGTCGCTGGTTTGCGCTGCAGAAATATGAAGAACTTGAATCTCTTCTTCTTCCTACTGAGCGTCTTCAATGCACTTTGAGTTTGTCCAGATGGATTTACAGGCAGCTACACAGACATCTTATTAATTTATCTATTTATTTTCAGACGCTTTGAACCAGAACAGAACGACTGACTCTTCACGTCATTTCAGTATTTTTTTTGCTTTCATATCACTGATGCAGCTCAAAGTTTCCTCTGATTCTCCTTCAGCTGCTGAAATATCGTCATGTTTCTCTGAGCTGCCAGTTTATCAGGAGAACTTCCACCAGGTCAGCGTTTCTATATGCAGAAAAAACTTTTTATCTCAGCGGGAAACCAATAATGGATCTGGAAAAGATGCAGAAATGATGTTGCCAAAAGTACAGATTTGAGGTATGATCAGAAAGTTCTGTAAGTATTTATGGCCTGTTCCAATTTGCTTTACTTTTGCCAAGACACAGTTGTGAACTAAAATTTCCATCCACCTGTAAAGTCAGTCTTTAGTTTCCATTGACTCCTTTAACTCTGACTTTTCTGTGATCGAATCATTGAAGCACATGAATCTTTGTCACAAAAACCAATCATGAATTTAGGTTCTTTCGTAGATTTATTAAAGGTCCTCTGGAAATATGACAAAATCTGCTGGATCATAAACAGAAATACTAGTATTTGGTTAAATTTGTCGATTTTCACCTCAGTTCAGCTTCTGGTTTATCTTTGACTCCTCTGGACAGAATTGGTTCAGTTCAACAAAATTTGTTGTCTTTCTGACTCAGACTTGATGGGTTTAAGTGTATATATATATATATATATATATATATATATATATATATATATATATATATATATATATATATATATATATATACATATACATATATATATATATATATATATATATATATATATATATATACATATACATATATATATATATATATATATATACACACACACATATGTATATATATGTTTAGATATGTATATACTACCTCTACAGTACAAGATCAGATGTATTTTGTAACTCATTTATAGATTGACTCTTTTAAGGTTATATAATTTCCCAGAGGTTTAATACTTTGTTGCATGTTTTTGTACTTGAAAATTCCTCTTTGTTGTAACGTTAAATAAATACTAAAGGACCAAGTATCGTAAAACAGTAAAATGTTCTGCCTGTAATTCATATCTTTGCTGTTGCAAGCATTAAGGGACCAAAAAAGAAATTGTTATACTCATTATATATTTTTTTAGATTAATCGGCCAATTAATTGGCTATCGGAATTTTTTCTGCCGAATATCGGCATCGGCCTCAAAAACTCCGTATCAGTCGGGCTTTAATATTTACATATGAAAGAACCAAAATTATTCTTTTGGTGACAAAGATTCATGTGTTTAAATGATTCCATCACAGAAAATCCAGAGTTCTAGGAGTCACTGGAAACTAAAGTATGGCATGATGGAGTTTACAGGTGAATGGAAACTTTAGTTTACGACTATAGTTGACCAGACTTACATGTAAAAATCTGATGTTCACAGGTGAACACTGATGTTCACAGGTGAACACTGATGTTCACAGGTGAACACTGATGTTCACAGGTGAACACTGATGTTCACAGGTGAACACTGATGTTCACAGGTGAACACTGATGTTCACAGGTGAACACTGATGTTCACAGGTGAACACTGAGGTGAGAAGTTGATCCTGATGAAGCAGCAGCTCAGACGTCGGTGTTTTTCTGCCTGGAGCTGCAGCTCAGAGAGTTTCAGTTGATAAATAATTCTGTCAGAAAACGCTGCCGCTGCACCAAAATAACTCATCATTTATTCTCTGTTCTGTCAGACGGTTTGGATTCTGTCCTGGAAATCTTCTCGCAGCTGATGATGAAGAGCAGAAACCAGCAGATTTTCTGTTTAAAAAGCAGCTCGAGGAGTTTCAGAGTGGATTTATTTCATCAGTATTTAGTATCAATGTGAAAATTCTTGTTTTTTTTAGACGAATAAATAAACGTTGAGTGAAACTGTGATGACTTCTGTGCTCAGATTGTAGAATCGCAGGTGGATGTTTCGAACACAGCAGCACTTTCTCCATGTAGATCAGAGTTTTATTGATTAACTCACATTTTATGTTCTAATCTCACTTGTTTGAAGATGGGTGTTGCTAAACTTAGCTCTATTAAAATGCAGATATTCTGGGATTCTGTCTTAATGAATGAATTGCAGCAACTTTGTTCTCATTTCCAGATATTTACCTTGAAGCTGATGTGACTTTAAGGACAAATAGTCCAGTTTGAAGCTTCTGTAACTTGAATTTCTGGCAGTTTTTTGATTATATGAAGAATTTTTAGCTTTTTGAAACGACTTTCAAGGTAAGATTTACATGAGAAAGAAGATTCTGTATTTAAAAATAATAGTAATCTGGCGGCAAAAGTGTCAAAAAGTATGTAAAAAATAAAAAATAATATAACAGCAAATATTCAAATTCTATTTTTGCTGTTTCAAATATAACAAAAATGCAATTTTATAGTTACACATTGTTAAAGTAAATTTGCTTTTTATGAAAATACAGATATTTGATGTGGACATTGTTTTTTAATTACAGTTTACATGTAAATTAATAATTTAATGTGATTTAATCAGTTATCTAATAAAACTAGGAAAATCTGTAAAAACATAAAAATGTATTTACTATTTCTCAATAATGACAAATATATTTGCGGTTGATGTATTACTGCTCAGTTTGCATCATTATCTGGTGTTTTTGTGCCTCGTGTTTTATGTGTATTTGTGTTCATTTTGTGTCACTGTTTCATTGATCTTCATCCCTTTCTGGTGTTTTTCTGTGTTTTTATCATCGTTTTGTGGCTCTTTGTAGTTGGTTTGAGTTACTTTGGTGTCTCATTGGGTCTCAGTTTGCCTTTGCTCTGCATTGTTTGGGACCATTTGGCATTTCTCTGGTCATTTTGTGTGTTGCGGTCTTTTTGAATTTATTTGTGCTCATTTTGCATCTCGCAGTGGTCAGTTTATGTGTCTTAGAGGTGGTTTTGTCTCTTTTTGCATTAATTAGTGTCTATTTGTGTTATTTTGCATGACTTTTTAATTGACTGGCATCTGTTTCTGGTCTTTTTTCGCATCTTTGCAGTTAAGTGTTTTTGTTTATTGGTTTGAATCTCTTACTGTTTATTGTGTGTTTCTTGGCATTGTTTTGTGGGTCTTCGTAGTTTGTTGGAGTAATTTTGGTGTTTCGTGTCTCTTTACATCTGGCAGTGATCCTTTTGTGACTTAGAAGCACTGTTCCCTCTAAGCTGCCTACGTGCGCAATTGCGCACTGCTGACACGCTCTCCGTGCACAGAAAATCTGCGCAGCACACACAAAAAAATCCAACCTAAATTGAAAATAAAATAAACACGTAACAATTCATTCTGTGCTATTTTTCAGTGTGAGTCAGTGAGTGACCAGTGACTGGCTGCTGCAGCTAATGATGCGATTCACATACGTATTTACCATAGACTGTATATAATGGTATTTACGCAGCTAATCAACGTCATTGACAGGCGTCCTTATGTGCAGCCATCGTTGTTGTCATAGATATGAATGAGTAGATAGGACACGCCCCTTTGAGCTGCGTGCTACAGCGAGGCTAAGCTAGTGGGGGCAAAGTTTCAGTGCATTTCGTTGATGTAGACGGCGTGGAAACGGAAACAACAAGTATGCCGGCTCACTGTGCTGCATACAATTACACACTACGTCATACGATTGAGACAAGGAAACATGGAATGACTTTTCATAGGTAAGAATAGTTTTTGGCTCTTTTTTCATTATGAAATCTTGTTGAGAGCTTCCAGTCTATGAGAGCTAACTAGTTAGCCACTAGCAAAACACTAAGGCGAGCTAGCAGCTTGACAAGCAAATACCAGATGATTAATAGTAGCTGTAGTATAGTTGTACAAGCAGTAGTAGTAATACTAAAAGTACAAGCAGTAGTAGTATAAAATAGCTGTTAGAGTCATAGAAGTAGTATCAGCATTTGTAATAGTATTACAAGTTGTAGTATCAGTGCCAGTATCAGCAGCAGTAGTTAGTGTATTTAGTGCATTACTATTACTACCACCAATACTACCAATAGTAGTTATAAAGCCTAACTCATGTATATCCAGATTACCATCTATGTTCTTCCTCCAAACCCATTTTATGATTGGGATTACAGGCAGTTCTTTAGGACTGCTCTCAAATAATTGAAATGTTACTAAACAAGGTTATACTTATCAAATTAAATAGCTCTGGTCTCCAGTATATTGGCGAATTTGGTTCTTTGTACTCAATTTATTAGCATGAATTCTTTTTAATATGTTGTGTACAGACTTAATTACTTCTCTGTCTACTTTTCTTCCATGTAGGTTTCCCAGAGACTATGGGCTGAGGAGGAATTGAAAGTTTGTCTGCTTAGACCTGGTGTCATTCCATCAGTGTTAAACTTCCCGGCTCATCTTGGAAGAGTACGTGCCAGAAAGACCACGACCAAGCAGCCTTGAGATCTTAGACAGCGTCTCCCTGAGGTGGGTGTCAACAGTGTTCACGGTCAAGTCTGTGGTAATCCCATCAAAAAACAAAACAGAAAAACATCTAGATTATAAATCAACATGTAACCAAAGCACTCTGTGTATAACGCCATAGTGTAGGATGTAGTTCAGAAAATGTCAAAGTATAGTATACTTTACTCAAGAATAACATAGTATGGCCTGTAGTTCATAGTATAGCATGTCGGCAAAAAAAACCCATAGATTATTATGTGGTTCAAAAAGCGCAAAATGATAGGATGTTGCCTAAAATTGTCATGTATGATATGTGGTTCAAAAAATGTCATAGTGCAGTATATTGTCAAAATAGTATGTAATTCAAGAAAACATAAGAGTATAATATGTCATCTAAAAAATGCCATAGAATAATAATTTTTAAAACTGTTTGAATTCTTATATGTTGCTAAAAAAAAACAAAAAACTAAAACAGTCACAATAATATGTCAATTAAAAAAGCCTGTAGTATAGCATGTCGCCCAACAAACGTCAGAGTATAGCCTTTAGTCCACAGCTGTCAGTAGGTGAGGAGCAACACAAAAACAGTCCAAACGCTGGTTTCCAGAGGGTTAGATGAGTATTTATTTGAAAGAGTAAGTTTACAACAACACAACATGTGAGGGGGTTAAAAACAAATGGGTGTTAGTAAAATAAAAATAAACCAACAGAACTAAAAGTGAACTTCATGTTGACATTGATGGGCATTCCAACCAGGAACAAAGTAAAAGATAATCAATACGAAAGAAAAACTCTTCCTGTTCACCTCTTCAAGCCCAAAAACACACCACAGTAGCATCCTAAACTAAAACTACCAATGGGTTCCCTGTTTTCCTTTCTGAACAATTCAAAGGTCCCTCTCTATCTCCCCACACATCCACCAACCACTGGAACACATCTCCAAAGTTCTGCCAGGCCAGCTCAGCTTCCCCTCAGAAGAAGTGCCACCAGATGAAGGAGCCTTTTGAGAGGCAGCTGGCATCGTGATTGGACTGTACTTTGGTCTGTTCCAATCCAGCTTCAGCTCCAGAGACGGCAGGCGGGACGAGTCAACGGAGGCCGGATGGACGAAGACATGCAGCTGAGTACAATCCAGAAAACAACAGAGGAGGAGTGCAGGGCCAGAACAACCAGAGTAGCATCGTATGTCTCTTAGAAAACATCATAGTATAGCTTTTGGTATGAAAAAAACGCCATCATATACATTGAATATTGTACAAATAACAAGTCAAAGGAAAGAGACATACATTGTAGAATTGTAGTAATTGTGGGCTGACTGATTTACTGATTATCAGTATTTTATTTTGTACTGATTTACGGTAATAAATACATTTTAAAGTGGCGCTACTTTGGCTCTGAACCTTTATCTACCTGTGGTCGCTCTGTCTTCTGGAGTGATTTGATTGGTTATATGTCACAAATAAAACTCCTTTAACTTAACATCAGTAAACAAAACAAAAATGCATCAACAAAGTTTTCTGTTTGTGTTGTTTTAAGTTTAACTCTAAGATTTTAAATAATTTCATTTACTGCAAAAGGATAAGCTTCCAAATGTGTCACTAATAATCATTATCAGCCTTAAAAACCCACAAAACACCCCTCTATACTCCACCACAATTAGTACAGTCCGGTTCCCCCTTCTATAAATCTGCTTGGAATCTTCCACTTCCTGTTTGTCAAAGTGGCCTTCTACCTGGACAGGTTTTGTTGGAGCACATGCAACAAACATTTTGGGTAACTGCACTTTAATATGGATGGATGACACTGAATTAGAGTCTGTTTTCATGAGACTGAGTTAAGATGTGTAGCTCTGTCATTAAATAGGAAATTATTTCTCAGAATTCACAGAGGAAAGTCTGAAATGTTTGCTAGATTAGCGTCCCACATGTTCTTTGACTCAGCTAAAGCTAACACTCCAACTTCTGGATCTCTTGAGTTACTTGTTAAAATATCTTGCTAGAGGTGCTGAAGCTCAGAAAGTCTGAGATGTTTGTTCAAAATAAGCTCATTCTCAAGTCTTATCTGAACTGTCCTCTTTTGTTTGAACTTTCCCTAAACTTAGGAGTTAATGAAAGAGCAGCACATCCAGACTCAGTCTCATTTATGTAGAGATTAAACTTCAGTGTCATTCATTGATGTTAAAGTGCAGTTTTTCAAATGTTTGTTGCACATGCTCCCGACCAAACCAGTTCAGGTGGAAGATGATGTGAAGAGAAAGCTCCAGAGGATGAATATCACACATTTACGTTGGAAATAAATGTCCTTTAATTAGACATTGTCATGCAAAAGTTGGATTTCCCTTTAATGATGTTCAAATCTTTGTTGAGTGCTTTGTTGATGTTGGTTTCTAAATGTTTTTTGACGCTCGGCCCCAAAGATTAAAACCTTCTACGGCTCACAAGCTGCAACAGTTCACACATTATCAACTATCTTTCTGACTAAACTAAGATAAAAAGTGAAAAACTGCCTGATTCCTGCATCATGAATGTAAATCTTTTTGGTTTTTATGACAGTAAACTGAATATATTTGGGCTTGACATTTTATAAACCAAAACAAGAAATGAATTACTGGAGAAAACGACAGATTAATGGACAAAGAAAATGTGTTTTCTAACATATATGGCTGAATTACTCCAACATTACAAGATACATACAATTTTAATTCAATTTTATTTATATAACGCCAATTACAGGTCAAATTGTCTCAAGATGCTTTATTTTTATATTTTTTTGTCATATTTAAAATATGACAAAGTAAGAAATTTAAACCTCTTGACTAATCCAATTTATTATTTAGTTTTTAAGAGACTAATTGACAATTAAAACTTTCTCCACTAAAGCTAATAAACATGAGGTCAAATAGAAGGAACAGTTTTAAATACTGCAGTCCCACGACGACAAGAATAAAGTTTGTCAATAAAAACAAAATCTGCTGGTGGATTCCATTAAAGTCCTAATAAATGATAAAAAAAGTGTGATACTAAAAGTTTGTGGTGCTAAAAATGTCAAAGTAAAGATATCAAGTTGAACATCTGGATGGAGGTTGATAAAAGTTGACCTCCCTTCATTTCTCTGGAGCGACTCCATGGATTTTATGGATGGTGGTTAAAGACCTGCTCTTCTAGTGGTCTTCCTTCTAGTCGCTGTAAAAAGTCAGTCCATCCTGGCCGACTTCAACACCTCTACATGACAACTTGTTCTGCCTCCGACCTCGTGGAAACTCCAGAAACTCGGGAAAACCCGTGGAGACTCGAAGAACTCGTGGAGACTCGAAGAACTCGTCGGGCGGGGGAAGGTGTGGTGGGCGGTGGGGGGAAGTGGGGGAGTAGAGGGGGGAGGCCGCCACCCACCTCCCCACCTACTCTCCGCCCTGACTCCACCCAGACTCCGCCTTGGCTCTGCCCATGTGGTCACTTCAGGAACTACGATGTCAAAGGGACGACGAAATTATTTCTTTTCATCTGATCTGTAGCTCAGTGAGTTAAGGATTTGCCTATGGAGCTGCAGGTCGCTGGTTCAAGACCAGACACTTCTTAAATTTTCTCAAAATCCTGACAAAGACAAAGAAAGAAAAGTGCCAGTGGTGGGTCTTGAACCTGCGACCCTCCGCTCCGTAGTCTCTCTTCTTATCCCCCTGAGCTACTTGCTCAGATACTAATTCTTCTTTTTTTTGCGCATTTATCATCTATTTTTCGTCGTTTTCGAGTTTTTTTTTAACTCAAGTCTCGACTCGACCGTTTTTCTCAGGAGGTTGGACTTACGCCTTTGAGCTGGAGGGTTGAACCCTCAGTTCCAAGACTTTCCAAAGCCTCCAGACCTCCCGAGTCTTCAGGACCTGAGCTTTCACACAGTCTGAGGGCTGAAATTTTCTAAGTCCCACAGTAGTTCTCTGTTAGATTAAACTTTCAGACAGCCCAAGGACTGATATCTTCTAAGTTCCTGAGTAGTTCTCTGTTAGTTTGAACCTTCAGACAGTCTGAGGACTGAAGTTTTGAAAGTTTCTCAGTACTTCTCTGTTAGTTTGAACCTTCAGACAGTCCAAGGACTGAAGTTTTAAAAGTTTCTCAGTACTTCTCTGTTAGTTTGAAGTTTCTGGTTAACAGAAGCCTTAAAACTTGTGACCATGAGTCTTGATTTCACATTTAGACCATCCATCTGAGTTCTTCTCAGACTTTCACCTGTGGGTTTTTTTAGAAATCCTGAACAAACTTTGATTCTCTTCACTGAACAGTAAAGTTTGTGGAGATCAGAAGGTAACATTAGTTTGATCGATGCCTTAAACCTCCAGTAGACTTTATCTGGAAATCGGTTTTCTGAAATAAGTTCTTAGCAAATCTGTCCACAATCAAACCAAGAACATAGAAAGAGGAAATGTTTGAAGAAACAACTTGATGTTTTCATTTCAGACTAGAAAACACTTTAAGACTTTTATCTGTTTTTGCTCTTTTTGATCGTTTTATTGTCTCCTCTGTTTGATTTGATCTTCTAAAGTCTAACTGGTGTCTTTTCAAAGGTTTTATCTTTAGTTTGATTCTTCTTAAATGTTTAGTTTTGCTCTTTTCTCACCTTTTATTCTGTTCTAATGTCTGATCTGATTTCGAAATGTTTTGTCTTTTTAATGTTTAATTGTTGTTTTTTCAAATGTTTTATCGGCTTGTTTGAAAAATTTCCTTTTCTTTCCCAATGTTTAATTTTTTGATTAAATCTTTGTTAAGGTTTTTCTTTTTAAATGTTTTACCACCTTTTAATGTTTAATTTTCTTTTTTAATGCTTCATTGTATTTTCTGTTTAATTCCTATTTAAAGTTTTAGTGTCTTTAAGATTTAATTTTCTAATTAAACATTTACTTTTTTAATTAAATGTTTTGACTTTTAAAGGTTTCATAATCTAATTAAATGTTTTATATTTTGCTAAATGTGTAATATTCTTGTTTAATTGTATTTTTTAAAGGTTTAATTATCTAAAATATTTCATCTTTAATGTTTAATATTTTTGTTTAAAAATTTTGTTTAATTTCATAATTCCATGCTTTGTATCTTCTGTTTAATTATCTAATTAAATATTTTGTCTAATATAATTTAAATGTATTTAATGTTTAATTTTCTTTTTAAAAGTTTTATTAAATGTTTTCCTTTGATTTAATTACTTTTTTACTGTAGTTTATTTCTTTAATCTTTTTTTACTGTCAAGATTTTAACCCCAACCTTAAAAATGAAACAAACCCTTAAATCACAATGAAAATACTTCTGTTGTCACAATCATGAGTTAGTCAATTATTCAGTTTATCAATTCAACTTTATTTGTTTAGCACCTTTCACACAGATTACAAAACTAAACGAGCAAAGAGAAAAAACTATGATTAAAACTCGAAAACAAACAAACAAAAAAAAGATTTAACATGGTAATAAAATATGTCGTGTCCAGGGGATGGAGGGAGTTTATTGAAGTCTTCTTGGGCTCACATGGGAAATCATTTAAAATATAAACTTGATATTCAGTCTAAGGAAACTGCAGAGCGACAGAAGAACCAACAATATCTCCTGTTTTCTCCTTTAAGGAGTCGACTCTTCTTGTGCTTTCAGACCAAAGAACTACAGACTCTTCACAACCTGCTCAAACTCTTGGTACAGGACCTCACCACACGGGTCAAGAAGGTTTCCGTCTCATTTCTACTCTGAAGCTCACCTTCTCCTGCTCAAACTGCTGACAAATGTTTCTGCTGCTCTAAAGTCTGGTCTCCAGAACTTCCTAAAAACTCTCAAAGTCTCTTCTGCTGCAGGTTGCTTTGTAGAACTGTTCCAGAAAACCTCACTAAACCACATGGAGGGGCCTCAAGATAGTCGTCCAAATGAAACCATACAAAAACCAAACTAGCACAACCCAAACGCTAAAGTCTCCTGCAGCCTACCAGAGAACCTCTGAGAACAGAGAATCAGGACAGGAACTCTTACCTTCTGGACAACCAACGCTGGTTCTCAAACAAGAATACAGAATGTGTCTGACCAGAAAACCTCTTGAAGACCTCACTACAGCCAAGATAAAAAGACCACAACTCAGCTGCAGCCATAATCCACTAATCCACTTGGCCCCCCCCCACACACACAATTAGCACTCATGTGTCTAAATGATGGCTAAAGAAAACCACATTTACCAAAGACAACTTGATCCCCAGTACAAAGCCCTAAACCACCAAGAAACACATAAAAGACAATTTTACTGCTGGAAGCTGCAAGCCAACTGCCTAAAGAACAAAGTAAAGCAAACGGAGCCAAACCCAGTTCTGTGGTGAAGAGAAGCAGAGGAAATGTTTGTCTGCAGCTAAATAAAGCAGGAAGAAACTGAGCTTCTCAGGTGTTCCTGATAACACCAATCAGCCACCTGGACAGCCAATAGGATCACAGGCTTACTGGAAGTCCAGAGAGGGCTTGGGTTAGTGAAGGAAATGTAGTTAAAGGTTGAAGCAGAAAGTTAACAAAGAAAGTTGAAAACCACCTTCTGATACCTGAAATCTCTGAGTTTTCACACAAAGAACACCTGAACATGTCAAACTGGTTCCATAGTAGAACCATCATTGTAAAAACATCATAGTATGGTGTGTTGCTCAAAAAACATTAGGACCCGGCTGTCAGGGGACAAACATGTAAGAAACATGAGAACAGAGAGAACCCAACCAGTAGATCACAGTTTATCATCCCCCAGTCATCTCCTGAAGTCCATATGGTGAGAGACATCAGTATCTGGTTGTTAATTTACCAGAGGATGCTTATAATCATGCTGATGTGGTCTGTACTCTACAGTATTTTAGTAACTCAATAAATGCCTAAGTTGTTTTTTTTTTTTTAAATGCTTTTTAGTTTTTGATAAACATTTAATTGCCTATATGTAATCAATAAATGGCCTTTGTCTATCTTAAGAAAAATTCACTCAGAACTCTGATGTGTTAACAGTACTAAATAAATCAATAAATACATGCATACACACAAAAATAAGTTAATACATTAACTGTGTTAAGATAAGATTTAGATTTTTAAAAAGTTGTTTATGTTTTTGCAGAATCCAGTATTGCTCACTGGTTGATCATTACATATTGTTAGTTTGATTTCACTACTTAAAAATGATGCCACGTCTTTTCAGACAGAACCTGTGATAATAAAACAATACAAAATTTTTAGTTCCATGTTAATAAAGCACTTAAAGCTTTAAGTATGGCTAAATGCTTTTTTCAAAATTAAATATATCACTCCTTAGGTGGTAGTGGCCCCAAGTTCGTTAAGTTGGAAAGATATTCACAGATTCGGACTTCCAGCCTCAATAACTCGTTAGATATAGGTTGTCAAAACATAAACGGTGCCTCTTTCCCATTGTTGCAAGGCAGACAATGTGCTACAAGCCCAGTTTTATCAAAAGTAGCTGTCTTTCAAGCTACAGGAATAACATTGGTGTCTATGGAGTGAACAGGGTCCGTCTGCAATTTGCAAAACCGCTGCAACAGTAAAGAGAGAAAAATATTCAATAACTTCACTCTTATACATTGTAGTGTCACTAAAATCACTGCAGCCTTCAACTGGCTCCTGTTGACAAAGTGTTTTAACAGAAATGTAAATGCTGTAATTTGATTCTTTTAATGAACCATGTAACTTGAATGGATGTGATGCTGGTGTGACCACAGTGCACACTGTCTGATGTTGTTCACAGTGGTCCAAGGGACGCTCAGGGAGTTTGTGTGTTTGCTCAGACTCATGAAAAATTAGAGGGAACATTGGACACAAGTAGCGTTGAATGCTACGCGGTTGCCATGGCGACGACATGTAAACCATCTCCCCTCAGCCAGTCCGACGTCCTGCTTCTAAAAAATGTCGGAAAATGTCTGCTATGAACAGAAAAGTGATACAAACTCTCGCTGAAACGATCTCCAAACAAGTGGAGCACTGTGAGTATCGCAGTTTAACTTCTTCTTTCTAATTATCCCGTGCTAAGCTAAGTTAGTAGTTATAGTAGCTAGCAGTAGTGAGGCGCGCTTTCCTCTATACAGGTTACATTTCATTCATAAATTAGCACCTACCGACAGTAATGAAAAGTAAAATAAGCTACGTCTTAGAATGTGATTTTTAAAATTTTTTTTTACATTTTGTAGTCAATAAAACGGAAGCTGAGTGCCTTATCCGAGAGTTTAACCTCCTGCTGGGGGAGCCCACCAACATGGGAGAACAGTCCAGGGCTGGACAGAGCGAGGTTCAGGAGCATCTGCACCATACGTTTGACCTGACCGACGACATAATAATGGACGGAGGTAAGCATTTACTTTCCAGAATCAGAGCCTGTTTTTACTGTTCACACATACAAGGAATTCGACATGGTGTTTTCGTGCATAACATTACACACTGACAAGTAGTACATTTTCAAAGAAGCACAAAAAGATGTTTAATAAAGTCAACAGACAGTTTTTACAAGTTAAATGAAAACATCAAATGTAGCAAATGCAGGGGATTATAAGTGATAAAAATGTTTACTGTGTGCAGAAATTTGCAATTATTCACATGATAATGTGCAAAAACTACATAGTAAGTATATGGTTTCAAAATCTTGACATGTGTAAAAGATAATTATAGTCCTTTATAAAAAGCTGTGCACTCGTGCAATGAACTGAGTCAATGTTGTGTTTGATATTTGACATAAATCTTGACCGAATCTATACTGTATGCCAGAATGACAGACATTCTTTGGAAGCCTCTAAACATTCAAAGAGTCACAAATAATTAGCAACTATTAGATAACTGCAAATTGTAGCCATTGCCTGACTGAATGTGCAGAATGTTTGCTAACCTAGACATGTTATGAATGTAACGGAGTGTCTGTCCTGTAGCCTTCAGGGCGTTTGACAAAGACAATGATGGCATTGTCAGTTTGAAAGAGTGGATCGAGGGACTGTCTGTTCTTCTTCGGGGGACCTTGAATGAAAAAATAAAATGTAACTTTTCAACCTTACTTTCTGTGTTGAAGTGCTCTCTCTTTTTCATACAAAGTTACAAGCTTATCCAGCTAACAACCCTTCTCTTATTCTGTGGCTCAGACTGCTTTCACGTGTATGACTTGAATGGTGACGGCTTCATCACCAGGAGGAGATGTTTCGCTTGCTGAAAAAACAGCCTCGTCAGACAGCCAACTGAAGAGGACCCCGATGAAGGAGTCAAAGACCTGGTGGAGATCACACTCAAGAAGATGGTGAGATGTTGGTACTATTAAATTATAGCTTTTAATTTGAATGTTTTCAGCAGGTAAAAAATAGCTATCTGGTCTGTAGATAGTTTGTCAACACCTGCCCATGTCATATCTTCACATAGGACCATGATCACGATGGCAAACTGTCTTTTGATGACTTTGAGAAGGCAGTGCGAGAGGAGAACCTATTGCTTGAAGCATTTGGAACCTGTCTTCCTGACTCCACGGTAATTACAAATTAAAAGCTGTAATTGCTTAAATTTCCATGTCAGAAATCTTAATCTTACAATTTGTTTTTCTTGCTTTTCAGAGTGTTGAGGCATTTGAGCAATATGTATTTCAAGAACAGCTGGAACAATAAAGAAAGAAACCATATTAATGCACATTTTCGACCTCACTGTCTTTATTAAAAAACATTATAGTTAGAATTTTTGTGCAAAGTTTGTAAATGAAAAGAAGCTCTTAGGAGACACTGTTCAAAAGGTCATTTTCTAAAATAGTACAACAAGTCTGCAAAAAACTCCACCATCAAGCGCTTGCTTGATCAAATCCGACGTCGTGGTTTGACCTGTTTCTCCACCGGCTTCAGGTCAGAAACTGTTCCCACCTAAGAAAGACGACAGATTTTTACTGACATGCATAAAAATTATTCCCATTATAGTGAAGAATTAGTTTCATTCTTAGTTAGTATCAGATTATGGGTACCTGCTTCATTGTGTTCCTGATCAGGCCAACAGTTGTGTTTAGCGATTTCATCCTCCATGTCCAGTTTGGATGGTTCTGGTAGTTTTGGTCCAATCAAAGGCTCATTTTGTCCAGGAACAGTCACTGAGTGCTCGCCAGTCACTTCCATTTTGCGTTTTCTGTTCTGCAAGTGTGTGGTCCTAGGGACAAATCTGACTGCAGGAGCCTGATTTGAGTTCGGTCTGTGTTCTGTGCCTTGGTTTCTGTTGTAGGAGGTCTGGTTGGAGCCTGAATTCTGCTCTTGTTGCTGCTTTGTGTCAGGGACAACATTATGTAAAGTGCCCATTTTGTCCTCTGTTGGTATCATCGCTGGTTGATTTTTATGTCCATAGAAATGATGCTCTTGGGGAGGTAACAGCAGTGGAGGAAAGCTTGAATAATGGCTGATGTTCAAAGTCTCTCCTGCATTGCTATTATCAGAGGTTTGATTGTGTCTGTTGATGATCTGGTCTGATGTAGTGGTTGTTTCTGATGATGATGTGGGCTCCTCATGTATTGCCTCTTTCTGTTCCCTTTCTCTTGCTTTGTAACAATATAAAGAGAGAACACAATTTCAACAATGGTTTGTCATTACAACTTACAAAATACAGCTGAGACTAAATTATGTTTCTCCAGCAGTAGGGTTTAAATGTTGAAAAAATATAAATAATGTATAGGGTACACACAAAACTTAGAAAGATCTGAACCACATACACATACAAAGAAGCAATAAACTGATGTAAGGCTTAGCATGTGAGATTATTTACACTGAGGATTCACTGCTGCATAGCTGTAAGATGTTCAGCAGTCCAAGAAAAAAAGTTGCTTGTTTTGGCAGTGCTGGATTTTGTACTTTGGTATCTATCCACCTAAAACGACTGCATCAGCACAGCGGCATTTTCTTTAAGCATAAATAAATTAGATGTAAAATTCTACCTCTATACTGAGCAGCCCTTCGTACGTAGCCCCTCGGTCCTGCAGCTTTAGCCTGGTGTCTTCCACAGTCTCATATTCTGGGACGTAGCACACATGTAGCGCGCCACCATAGAAACTCTTCTCATCCATGTGCCGCTTTGCTGCTCTGAAAGACATGTTTTTAAGCAAAAAAACCCCAATAATTTAGCAGATCTTTTAAACTTTGCCAATAAGACATGATGAACCAGGTAAGTTGCATCCTGACCTGGCACTTGTGAGTTTCTTGGAACTTCACCAGGTACACTTCAGTGAACTCCTCAGCAGGATACTCGTCCAGGGTCTGTACTCCTCCACAACCCCGTACAGAGCACACAGCTGGATCAGCTCTGTCATCACCCCAATGGCTGGGACCCCTTGGACCATCAGGTAACGGGACTCTAAATTGATGGTGTACACCTGATAATACATAAAACAAACGTGGTCCATCATGTTAGTGCAGTGGTTCCAAATTTTTTCTGTCGGGCCCCCTTTGGAGGACAAAAAACTTTCGTGCCCCTCAATAAACTTTGTGTGTGTGTGTGTGTGTGTGTGTGTGGTGTGTGTGTGTGTGTGTATATATATATATATATATGAAACTGTGAAAACATGAATATGCAGGGCTGTGTTATTTTATCTGATTCCATTTTTGTTGTTTTCACAGTAAAGATCAGGGGTTGTCAAACTCATTTTAGTCCAGGGACCACATAAACCCAATCTGATCTCCAGTGGGCCCCACCAGTAAAATCACAGCATAATAACCTATAAATAACCACAGCTCCAACTTTTCCCCTTTGTTTTAATTCAAAAAAAGTACATTCTGAAAAATTCACATTTAATGAACTATCTTTTTACAAAATATTATGAACCTGAAATTTCTTAAGGAAAACAAGTTCAATTTCAACAGTAGCCTATTATGCCTCAGTTCATCATTTACACATGCATTGTAACTGCCAGATAACAGTTTATCTACAAAAACACAAAACATTTCAGTCACAGGTATCTGCAAACTGAACAATCTAGTATTTTAGTTCATGATCAGAACAACTTGTCAAGTTCTAGAAACTATTTTAAATTTACAGCTTACAAATTTACAGTTAATGTTGTTGTAATTTTTATCATTGTAAAGTCGTCCCGCGGGCCGAAATGGACCGTCTGGTGGGCCGGTTTTGGCCCACAGGCCGTAGTTTGACACTGCTGGTAAAAAATAATCGGAGGAGATGAGCCGAGTACGTGACGTGATCAAGTACGCTGGTGTTCCGACTGCACATTAACGATGCGTTCTCACGTTCTCAGGAGGTCTGTACTTCGGAGTCTGAACGGCCAGTGCATATACCATAGATATATACAGAAATCATTATTATTATTATTTTTTTATCTATGGCATATACAGTCTATGGGGCCAGCACAATTTCAGTATTGTTGTACGCCGCGAAAAACAGGCCGACGTTAAACAATAGTTCAGCTAATTAGTTCCG